>NC_133491.1:15247437-15441752 GCF_025370935.1 Choristoneura fumiferana
CAGCGTTTCCATCAATAATGTGTTTTTCATTCATTACCCAATAGAAATGCTTCATTTACCTCACCTAACGAAAATCATTCCTTAAACATTATGGTGGAATCACTGCTTTGCTTCCATGGTAATGCCTCATGTCCCGAGACAATGTCCACTTAGGCTGTTCAGTGAGCAGCAGAAGTGGATGAGCAGTTCTGGTGCTCAAAATGATCTACATATAAAACAAAGTCTACTTTTGCTGCTGACTGTACAAGCAGCAAATATGTGTACTAGTGGCAAGCTTCCACTTAATTACATTTTTTGCCTTCGTTCATGTCTAAGCCCAGCGGTTGTTATTTAGATTTTATCCCTATCCGTGGAATATCGGGATAAAAAGTATTCTGCTTTAAGGCGCGCTTATAGAAGAATTTTCGGTATTTGAGGGGTGAAGCAGACGACGCGGTGGAGGCGAATCGCGGGCGCCTCGTGCGTCTGTCACGCAGCCCGTTGACGGCCTTATTCTGTTTGTATCCGTATTCTGGTTAATGTGAATTCCGGATTTTTCCTTAAAATTATAATTACACATTTTTTTGGTTTAATAAAGAAAATCTTCGTTTAATATGAATAGTCTTGGTAATAAACAATTATTTATGCCTCTTCATGCCCACAGTTTGATTTGTAACGTAGGTAATGGATAGACATTTAGACTGAATAGGTCGATAGATAGATATGACAGATGGCATGCTCTTGTTTCGGAGGCCAAGACCTCTTTGGGTCCCTGAGCCAAATTAGTTAGTTAGATAGCTTATTAGTCTGATCAACATTTAGGATACTTTATGTTACGGAAAATAAATATTTTTGGATATAATAAAAAATTGCTCTAAATCGGATTCCGCGCGGACGCAGTCGACGGCAACAATTAGTTTTAAATAAATTTATAGCTCTTCCAAATTGTCTGGAGCATGAAGCGATGCTTTTCTTATTTTCATGACTTGAGATGTATGGATATGTAGGAGAAAGTTATTTATCTTAAGTCAGAGGAGATTCAAAAGTTGATTGTCTGGAGCATGAAGCGATGTTTTCGCTATTTTCGTCGCTTGAAAAGTATAGATATGTAGAAGAAAGTTCTTTTTCTTCAGTCAGAGGAGGTTCTACAGTTATTTTTCATGAAGATTCTTTTTCCCTTAGTGGCATTCCCCGAGCTCGACGGGAATCAACAATTTCGGGTAGTAACCAGTCCATATAAAATGAAATTAGTTTGTCTTTCATTTTTTTCCCCAAAATGTATCATCTATAAGTATGATTACTGTTTTGAGGTGATGATTTTCACCACTCCACACAGCAAATATACACTGTGCTCGACACGTGACATGGAGACCTTGGATCTGGTCATACCAGTTACTATTTTTGTTAATTTCAGTAGTTTTAGTTTCCTTTTCATAATTCTACATCTGAATTTCGTTTTCTTTGATACATTTTTCAAGTCCATTTCTAAAGGCTACACTTCAACCGGGCACTTTATTTCACTTTTACTTAAAGATGATATATGACATTTTGGGAGAAAAAATTAAAGACAAACTAATTTCAAAATTGAAAATACAAACTGAAATATAGATGCACAGAAAAACCAGAAAAATAAGACCAGCACTGGATATCGAACCCAGGTCCTCGGTATTCCGTACCGCGTGCTATACCGCTACACCACTGCTGGTCCACCAGCAGTGACCAGCAGTGGTGGTTGACCGGCAGTGTGTAGCGGTATAGCACGCGGTACGGAATACCGAGGACCTGGGTTCGATTCCCAGTGCTGGTCTTATTTTTCTGGTTTTTCTGTGCATCTATATTTCAGTTTGTATTTTCAATTCAGGTTTTACGGGATGACCGTAAGAGGGAAAAAAAATTGGAATGGAAATAAAAAATATTAAAAAGATTCCAAAAAACCAATCTTGATTTACGTGAAGGTAAATTACAAATCGAATTCCTATAATAAATAAGTCGCTGATAAGGTAGGCGGTAGGCGTCGTAATGTACGGTCTGGTACACACGGACCGCATTCCAATTGCAATCCGGCTGTAAAATGGCAGAACTACATCAGAACTGCGTAAGAACTGCACTCCGACTGCCTAAAATGGCAGTTGGAATGCAGTCCTCTGACAGTCGGGTCCAATGCTGGTGCAGTTGTACTAACTGCGCAATAACTGCACCCAAACTCCCATTTTGCAGCCGGATTGCAGTTGGAGTACATGTTTTTGTCAATAATTTACTAGTGCAACCAAGTGCAACCATCTTATTTTATTAAAATAATTTATGTTAAATAACTTGGCTGAATGCAAGATATTACCTTTGCCTGCAAAAAATGAGAAAATCTAAACTTAGATCGAAACTGTTGCATCTACTATCAGAAATGTCAGTGAAACTGTCAAAGGGATCAAGCAGGGCTACTACGAAACTCGAAACTAGAAGTTCGTGTCGTGCGGTCCCTCTGATACTTATACTATTTAATACGAGAGCGAGAGGGACGGACGGTACGATACGAACTTCGAGTTTCGAGTTTCGTAGTTAGCCGCAAGGTTCGCCGCATGTTCGCCGTGAGTAGTATAGGTTATAAAACGTGCCTACAATTTGTATGGCAGTCGCGGTAGAATCTTAACGAAGCCGTCCGCGTCCGTGAGCAGCCGAGGCCCGCGCCAACCAGCTTGCGGTCGTAGTACGAATGTGAAATCCGCTCAGCAGGGCTGCTACGAAACTCGACGATCGTGGGTTGCGGTCCCTCTGACACTTATACTATTTAATACGAGAGCGAGAGGGATGGTACGATACGAACTTCGAGTTTCGAGTTTCATAGTAGCCGCAAGGTTCGCCGTGAGTAGTATAGGTTTGTACAACGTGCCTACAATTTGTATGGCAGTCGCGGTAGAATCTGGACAAAGCCGTCCGCTTCCATGAGCAGCCGAGGCCCGCGCCAACCAGCTTGCGGTCGTAGTACGAATGTGAAATCCGCTCAGCAGTGCTGCTACGAAACTCGAAGATCGTGGGTTGCGGTCCCTCTGACACTTATACTATTTAGTACAAGAGCGAGAGGGACCGCACGACACGAACTTCGAGTTTGGAGTTTCGTAGTAGCCCTGCTGACTCGGCCGACTCCGGCCGGTCGATTAGTGTGTGGTAGTACTTACCGTTTAGGTACTCTAATGCTTCTCATATGTGCTCTGAGTTCACTTATGCGTCTCCTCTTTCGCTTAACTTTTTAATACTGCGATTACCCATATTATTTGCTCTCAAAGTAGTACTAGCGCGTTAGAAAATGTGCACAGGTCCGTCGTCGACTACGTACACGCGTGTACTGGCGACTGGAAATACTTGGCCGCCGCCGCGCGCTAGAACCGTTTTATTTTGCCAAAGACGAAATAAATTGGTATGATTGATGTACTCAACGTATTGAAAATCTATGAAGCATAAATCTAAATCTACTAAAAACTATTTAATAAAGCAAATTTTGTGTTGATATTCATAATAGTTTTCATAATATTTGGTTTAACGTGTAAATGAAGGCTCTTTTTCAAAAAAAATAATCTATCGAGTTTTTGTCAGCAATCGTGTTTTTGATGAAGTCAAAAACTAGCTAATACACTGAAAATATACATATAAAAAAATTTGCAGTTGTAAGTATTGTGTAAGTATATTTTAAATAGTTTCTAAAATTGTAGTTTTCACTACGTACAGCGCCTTAATCCAGGTTATAAACAACTTTTTGTCAAATTTCATCCAAATCCGTCCAGCCGTTTCAGCGTGAAGAAGTAACAAACATACTAACTCAAACTTTCACATTTATAATCATCATCATCATCATCAGCCTCTGTTCGTTCACTGCTGGCATAGGTCTCTCCCATGGCACGCCACTGAGCACGATCTTCGGCCACTCTCATCCAGCTCTTGCCAGCCGCCCTGCGAAGATCTTCGCTCCACCGAGCACGTTTATAATAAGTAGGATATTTACAAAGCAAGATATTACGTAAGACTGAAAACCATTTATATGGATCATATTGATGGATCGCAGTACTTATATTGCACGTCTAGCCTTCGCCTTACACAATAAAATAAAAGACAAACCTTGTTTTACGTCGTTTTAATTCATATAAAAATACAATTATAATTATCAATATACATAATCGCATTCCTTGCCGTAGGCCATCAATTATAATAAAAACTAACTGCAAACCGAGCCTAACCTTTAAAGTTTAAGTACATTAACGTCAACGTGGAGGCACAAGTCAGTCTGAGCTGAACTCAAAGCTCAAAACTTTAAAGATTCCATAAAACACTAAATATAGAAACGATAACTAAGGGCTCCATACCAAGTATTTTGTAAACTATCAGACTTGTCATCTCAGCTAGAAATTCGGGAATGTTCGCTCTGCGAGCTTAAAACTTGAAGTTTTGTGAGGCACGGAACCCAAATGTAAACATTTATAAATACGTTTTTGGCCAAAATGCTTAAGAGTTGCTAAAATTTTTGTGACGATAGAAATAATTCTAATAGAGAGTTGGCTAGCGAAATGCTCCGACGCAAGCTAGACATCGCGAGGGTTAAATATGAAGTAATCTCCTAAATAATACTAGTACCGAATGTTAATTGTTCAGTATTAGAATTGCATTCTGCGAGGATTATACAAGGCCAATTGTTTTGGCTGAAGCGGAAACGCTAAAAAATCTAGCACGGGACCACCGTTCAATACCTGGGCCAAAACTAAACCGAAAATTCACTTCGCAAAGGCACGTTCAAAATTAATAAGCCTAAATATGGTCCCAGCGAGAAGAAATTAACGCCACGAAACCAAGCTTGAGTAGTGCAGTTTTACCAGAGTCCCGAGGAGAAGCCTCCTGGAGGGACACGTACGCGCTTCGGGGCCTCTGGGGCGGCTTTGGCGGGCTCGGCCTTGGCTGGCTCGGGAGCCGGTGCTTCGATCGTGGCCTCCGGAGCGGCCTCCGGCGTCGAGGCGGGCGTCTCTTGTCCACCGTTCTGGCTCGGAGTTGTGCCGTTAGCCGGTTGCCTGTTGTATTCCCCCAGAGCTGAAATAATTAGAGGATAAATTAGTGCTGCTCTAATGACAGTAGATATGATCGATCGCTCGGTTAAAACATGCTCCCACGGGTATTAAAACTATTAACTACGTTATGGTATGGTAGTAAATAACCGTGAGAGGGGTATATCGCGACAACATTGCACAAACCAGTCAGCATTGATACTGTTTTCAGTTTTAAAAAAATGTTAAGAGCATCATCTCGCACGTATAACCAACAATACTAGTTAGCAGAAGATAATGACGAAACAACACTTAAAAACACAGAACCTCCCAGCTATTCATTGGCTGAGTTAGTGGGAACTTGAGCCAAAACATAAAACAAGTAGAGGCTACAATAGAGATTTCTCTCCACTTCTCCAGGCACGTGTTATGTCCGGGGACCAAGTCCGAAGAAAGAGCGTCAGAAGTTGTATATACTCGTATGCGTCCGAGTTGAGAAACTTCGATAGCATGATGAAGGATGTCTAGTTTCTATATTTGCTCACTAGATAGCGCTAGGAGTCGCTTCACCGCGATGCTCGGAAGGCTGATGAGAGACGACAGGAAACCGGGCTACTTACAAGTAGCGGAAGCAGCAGCAGGGTTGAGGCGGCGGCCGCGCGGTGGCTCCGGGTCTCCCCCGAAGATGTCAGTGTGCCCGCCGCCAGGGGGGCGCAGCACCCTGCTGGAGCTCCTCGCGTCATCGCCCAGACCAACGTTGAACTTTGTAGAAGTCATGTTGAATCTTACTTTGTTTTAATTTCTGAAAAGATATTACAAAATATTAAGTAAAAGTCAAGTAGGTATATATTTTTTTTACATAAAACTGACCGTGATTGACCCCTATCTCACCTGATGTTAAGTGCAGATGAGGCCAAAGGTGTATCTCAATGGTTCAGTAACAGCCTATTCACTCTAGCCTTGAAGAGCCCTATGAATAGATTGTATTTATCCGGAAATACAGACGACGGGAGCGAATTCCATTCCTTAGCAGTTCGCATTATGAAAGATGAAAAAAACCGCTTGGTGCGGATCAATAGAACACTAACTGCATAAGGGTGAAAGTGCTCCCCCGCCCCCGCCTGGTATAGGGGCTTATTTACATGACCTGACCATAGACAGTCGCGTTCACAATTAGGCACGGTCCGGTCGCACGTGCAGCGTGCAATGACGGCCTCACGGTCCCACCGGAAGACCAGCGCCAGCTCTTGAGCCGGCATTATGCTGAGGTGGGTCCGTTTCGTGAACAGTAGCACTGTTTTTTTTTTTCTCTTTCTTTTATGTAATTATTCTGTCACTGTTCCGAATAAATGTATTTTCTTTATTTCTTTCATTCATGGTCATAGGTAAAAGACGGCCCTGAGCCTCTGCCCAGCTGTGAGAAGTGTACAGGCTATGGAACACTTCGGTTGTGAATCAGTCTCCTATTAGGTCGGTTATTAATATTGTGCCGTCTAGCGCTACACGAGATGAACTTACTGCCATATTGGATCCGAAATGGCATGACGTCATTAGTAGTGCCCACAAGTCGTCCCTGGTGCAAACTTGACACCTTTTATCAAAACCGGTTACTATAGGGCTTTGGTTACAGTGGGAATCGACTCGAAACGACCGAAAATCATCATTTTAGCTGAATTATGCTAAATACAGATCTATGCTTATAAAGCATAGTTTTTTTAATCCTACATACAATTTGTCCATACCATAGCACCATAGGCAATAATTAAGCTGTTGACAACTAATATTTCACTGTCTACCAAGCTCCATTAACTCCAAACTCATCGGACTTGGCCACTTTCTTGCTTTGGCAACCTCCCACGCTCAAGGTAATAAATTGGAAAGTGTACTTGCAGCTTTTGATGGTATATTTTCATCAAGATAAAGATACCATATTGCTGAACGAATATAGAAACTTTGTAAAATTAGTTATTCGCAAGGACTCCAGACAAATCGTGGCGCTACAATTAGTGTTAAAATAACAGAATGCATGATGTAAACAAGACCAAGAATGTCATTATCATCCTTATGTTACTGTTTCCCCCAAAGTCATCCATAGCAAACGAATTGGAATTAAGTTTGCATATTAAAATCTTACTCTTACCCTGAAAAATAAGTCATTTGCTTCAAACATTTTCTGACAAATGATAAAATGTTAAGTGATAATTTCCACATAAACGCATAATCTCACCCAAAATAGTGTATTCATTTTAACTTATAACGGACTAAGCAAACGCAAGGTTTGGTTTGACGACAGAGCGTTACGGTAGAGATGTTTTACGACAATAGGGCGAAGCCATTAAAATGTCTAATCTTGTAATCCAACTGTTCCGTCTGCTCATGCTTTTACGTGAGATTAGTGAACGACATCGACACAAAAGGCTCAACGTTTACAAGACTTACCCTGTGTAAACTCGCTGTTAAGTTCCTGTTATCTATGTGACAGATTTATAAATCTATGAAATAAGTTTCTTGGTTTACGTCACTTGATTAATCAGAATCAGAGACAGAGTATCTTAGATACAGAACCTTATCAGGGAGTGGTGAAACAAACCCATAAAGGGCACAAAACATAGGCAAGAATCATCGAAATTCTACTAAAGGTGATGATGATGGCATGGAAATTATGAATCCATTTGGATAACAAACAAGCTATTCTCCCGTGATCTATAGGGTGTGAAGGTTTTAGAATCAATGAGATAAGTCAAAGACGGTCAACTGTAAATGGCCGGGTTAAAATGGCACGCGAAGAACAATCCTATATTTAGCAGTGGACATCGTTTCACTGTTCAACGAACCAAAACATTTTTTTACAAATGACTCGTTTCACAAATTTAATTTTTAATTGGGCCAAAGGCATTTTATTGTATTTTGAAATTGTGAATATTTAGAATTTTTATAAAACTTCCCTAACCTAACCAAAGAGGTTCTGTTCTATCTACACAATGGTCTTGAAATATATCTTGAATACTTCAGTTTCAGAATAAAAATCTATTTGGCCAAATGAAACATTTGCGAAACGAACCATTTGTAAAAAAAGTTTTTCGGCGAAATGAGTTACTTAACAACCTTGTTAGTGTTAGATATTAACTCGATCTAGACCACCTAGACATACGATTTTTACGACGGTGTTCATCGACGTCATACCTAGTTTCACAAGAGGGTCGGTGGCACTCTTGGAATGGTGCCATCTAATTACATAGGTAAACAAAATGCTTCGAGACGTAGGTATTCCTGGTAAACAAATAATGATAAAGAGTTCAGATAGCTGCGAATTATGACAGCGGCACTGAGCGAGAAAAAAGCCTAGGGGTTTGACCTATAGGCAGCGTTTCCACTAGAGATGTGAGAGGATGTGTTGCGTGCGAGGAATATGTTTTCCAACCAATAGAAACTCTTCAGTAACCTATATTCTCACAGCACAGCACTGAAGGGAAACACCCTCTCAGCGGAGCGAGGCTAGGAAAATGAAGGTTTCTATTGGTTCATGAAAAAAACATCCTCGCATATCTCTGGTGGAAATGCAGCCACAGCCTCTCAACTCTCAAGAAAAAAAAGTTTATTATTAAAGTACCGCTTTACAAACTGCTTGCCGTTGGTCCCACACTATGCAAAGCCAGCAGGGCTACTACGAAACTAGAAGTTCGTGTCGTGCGGTCCCTCTGACACTTATAATATTTAATACGAGAGCGAGAGGGACGTACGATACGAACTTCGAGTTTCGTAGTAGCCCTGCTGTCACGTGGCGACCGGGATTCGGGTACAAAATACTTTACTTAATTTAGATTATTTTAGATGGTGAGCGTGATGTTCTCAATCCGCACTGGGTCCATGTGGGAACTGTAGCCAAGCTATTCCATTCTAAGAGGAGGCTCGTGCGTTGCAGTATGTGGACGTACCTACCTATTGGCCGAAACAAATTAACTACGGAGCGACAGAGAAGAAAAACGCTTAATATGCACAACGGGGACCCGACGAACAAATAAATGAAGAAAGTCGGAGATATTTGGCGTTTTATAAGTATAAAGTAACCGACTAATCTTCGTGACAAGCAACAGCTACAGACCATATGGCCTCTTAACGTTCCAGCCTGGGAAACATCTGCTAAGAATGGCGAAACTATGAGACGGTCATAGTGAATAGCGCCATGTTTTCAATTAACATTAATTATCATATTAAGAAAGCTCGTTATCATAGTAATTAGGTGACATATCCTGAGGAATAAGTGTAGGTGAGGTGCATTGTTTGGATTGACAATGGGAAAATCAACGATGCGATTTTGTGAAGACTATATTATACCACTGTGATAAATCCTAATACAAAGAGAATATTGTCATGATCATACAATACTAATTTGTCTATTAATTAGTAGATTTCTTAAATCAGAATAACGATAGTTAAGCAAAACATTCTGTATCTATAATGAAGGTAGCACTCGTAATAGCCCTTAGGTCACTTGGTCCGATCGGCTTGTCCGATTGATCGGACGACGAATTTTTTTTTTTAATGTTGGTTCGATTGATCGAACTTGAAAGTTCTCGTAGCCCGAGTGTGGAACTACAGGACGATTACATTTCCTTGTAGTCCGATCAGTCGGGCCATTAGGTCGTTTTTTTTTCCTGTATGACCGATTGATCGGACATAATGTTCAGTGTACCACCCGATATGCGATAGTACGTTCTGGGTTTTCTGTGAATTAAATAAAAAAAATATCTAACGAAGGGCGAAATTTTGGATTTATATTTTCTTGTGGACGCTTTGTCACATTTTTGCATCATTACCAACAACAAACCAATATTACACACTTTGAAACTATTTAGGCTTGTGTATTTTGTGAACAATACAAAAAAATGGCTGGCGGTGCTCTTTAAGGCTTAGTATTCAGTAAACAAAAATATATGAAGTCATGTTCATCATAACCATCGTCATCATTACCATTTGTTTTGTATTAATGGTAATGATTATATGTGAACGGCAATGACGTAATTGTGTTTTATTTTATCTTATACAAATTACGACTATATGTGATGTTTGCTTTTAAAAAGTAATTAAATTGGTTTATCAGTAGGTATTACGCGGGAACTGCAATTTCCCGGGATAAAAACTAGCCTATGTCCGGAACTCAAACTATCTGTGTAACGAATTTCATCTTTGATAATCAACATAATAATACTTATAAGTATCTTATTCTAATATTCTACTAAATCTTTGCAATGTACCCACTAATTTCACAATCAAACAACTATTTGACTCATTGATTCGATCAGTCACTTTTCCCATTAGACTGTGACTAACTGAAATGTATGACGAAAAACTACAATATAATCAGTTTACATTTAGCCTCAATGACTCAGAAGATAAGGTTTATAATTACGTGAACGAGTGACGATTTGTAAATAATTATATTGGATTCCTTCTAGGCTGTGATCAAGCGGAAGCGAACCATCGCGGAGTATCTATCCACAATGGAGACTTTTAATATAAGTAAATCTTAACCATAACAAGGACTAAGTTAATAAGTTGATAAAGTTGTTTCTAAAGCAGCTATCAACCTGCGGCCCACCAAGCTTCTGTGAGTTGAGTGGCTCGACTGACATAAAAATTATATAGGTAAGTACAGTCACCAGCATTAATATCTGCCACAGCGGAGCGTGCAAAAAATATCTGACACGTCCTTCCGGCCCTAGAAATAGAGTCGTATCAGATATTTATGCACGCTTGTTGTGTCAGATATTGGTGCTGGTGACTGTACATTTTTTTTGTTGACAATGAATTCTGCGTCCGCTTCATCGCTTTGGGCTTAAAACCACTAAATCTCACAATACCTTAGTCACTAATACCCCTAATTTTTAAATTATTAGCCATACCTAAAATGTCAAATTGTCTCTTATATTAAAATGAACGAAATTCATTTTGACTGACTTAAAATGTCATTCTAAATACCTAAAGATTGAAATGCACAATTCATTCAAATACCGAATGACAGAAATGACAAAATATTAACACAACTCAAACCGAAAACACCCAAACGGCAAAATGCCTATTTTTTTTTTTCACGGGAGGACGTACAAATTTAGGTATTTTAACTTTTGGTTGTTTTAAGCATACGTTGTTTTGCCCTGAAAGTGATTTTGAAGTTTAGGTATTTTGAGACCAAGAAGTTTTGAGATGTGGGAATATTGATAAAAAGGTAAAATGCAATTTAGAAGTTATAAGCCCAAAGCGCTGCATCATTAGGTACTACATTTGTGGCCCACACAGAAAAAGGTCGAGTACGGCTGTTTTTAAGGAAAGAGACATTTTTCGGAAGAAGACTATTTTGAGAAATGTTGCATGACCATTCGAGCTATTCGTATGAAATTATCCAAACATGGCCGACAAGGATCAATCCTAAATTACGTCACATTAAGGGTGGGTAGGGCAAAGGGCGGGGGAGTCCGTCTGGTGACTTATGTTATGTACCTATGACACGCCAACTACCTATTATGTTTATGATTTGTGGTGCTCGATAAAGAATATTTGTATTGTATGTTACTAAGCCTTTACCCGTCGCTTCGCTTCTCTCGCTCGAGTCATTAGGTCACTACCTATTTTACTATCACCATTATCATTTATATGGTATTTCACCAGGTAAATCCTCAAAATAGGATTTGGAATTTAAGAAAATTACGTCGAGTACATTTACGGCGGTCATTGCAAGTGTGTTTTTTATGTGAACGCGAGTTTCCTTGCGTTGCGATAGCTATGCTTCATTAAAATCGGTTCAGCTGTTTTTGAGATATGTATAAGTATTAAACTTTGAAAGACTGTTTTGGAGATATGTATCAAGTATTAAACTATGAAATGACGTCGGGGATTTTTCTTTCTAAGTTGGTTAGATTATTAGTGGGAAAGATTTACAAGCACCTTAGATCATTTAAAACAAGCACACATACTTCCATATTTGAAGGACATTTAAGACATTCAAAAAACTGTTTACGGTTTGTGCTAAGTGCTGCATTCTGACGGGAAAACATTGCAGTAATAAGCCCTGTAATACCTACAATAATAATTTTCAAATAGGTACTACCTACCAGGGAAGTATAACTAAGCAGTAGGTATTATATGTACATAAAGAGCGTATTTATGGCTTGGAATGCGAACAGTCCACATTAGTCAGACCACAAGGTAATGCATACCGAAAGGAAATACATTGGAATAATAATGGTCGATCTGTGTGCTAATATGGACGGTCAATTGCGTAGGGCAACCAAAGATATAAAGGTATAACACCGTAAAAGAATTGTTATAGCTCTATTACACTCAAGGAAAGGGAAAACAAGGAAACAGTTAAAACTGTTTAAAAACAATTGTGCCGGTTTTATTGAAATAAAACAAATAAAGCAGAGTTAATTACATAGTAAAGTTTAATTGGAGTTGAGTGGCCTTACTTGTAAATCTAATAGGAATTTGGTTTTTGTTTCAGACGTAAATAATTGAAAACAAAGTGACTTAGTGCTTGAATGTCAATAGAAGGGGAAAAGTAACACTAAAAAAGGGAAAACCGGGTAAAACCCAACCAACCCTAAACAACAGTGCATTGTGCATTAATATTTAATTTACCAGCACCCTTATTGCATTCAACATGTTGGCTATCATGTTCACAAACTATGCACTAGTCAATTTTATGAACTTTAATCAACGCCATGGAACAGTGTAGTTATGCTTTCAATTTCTTGCTATGGTATATAAATATACTATATATAACTATTGTGACATTTGTTGACGACCAAATGGCCAAGTGGTTAGATAACCAACTACGAAGCTTGAGGTTGCAAGTTTGATTTCCGGCTGGGGCAGGTAATTGTATGAATAATACTAATGTTTCTTCTCGGGTCTTGGATGTTTAATTTATGTCCAAGGGTTGCAGACGGTTTAATCACACGCTTCAGCATTATGCTTTCTCTAAGTATGTTTATCTGTTGCCTATCTGTTGCCTATTTGGATACTAGATATAATAGATACAAAAACTAACAGTACTTAGGTTGCAATTGGAGTAGAGTTGAAAAGGATAGAGATCAATGGAAATCACTACAGGCCTTTGCCAGGAAAAACACCGGACTCCAGAATATACCTATAATAACAGAAAGATAAAATAAGGAGTTTCGGGATATCAAGCCTAAATTATATAAGATTGGTTTTTGAGTCTTTTGTAATTTTTTATTTCAACTCCAAATTTTGTTACTTTTACGGTCATCCTGTAAAATCCACATCGAAAACACAAACTAAAACATAAATGCACAAAAAACACAGAAAGAGAGCAGCGCTGGGAATCGAACCCAGGTCCTCAGCATTCCGTGCTGCGTGCTATATCACTACACCACCACTGGACAGGAGTACAGACACAAATTTCTCCTATGCACCACATTCCTTCTCAGCTTGTTTGTTTCTTATTTAGTCATTTCAGCAGCAACAGTAGCGACATCTATGCTTTAGCCCTCATCGAGAAACTTTCAGCACCGCATCAGAACTAACTGCTCACCCGGACAAGAGATGTCGCTATTAAGCAATCAAATTAAGATTGGTTTTTGGTTGGAGTTATTAATGTGACCAACTCTTTTTCATCAATGAGTCCTACTTAACAATAATTAAAACATTAGAATTAATAAATGGTAGGTAACAGCTACTATGACAAGGGTCCACTGGACAGTTGTCTATTAAATTAATATGCAATGAATTAATTATGAATTAATTAAAAAATTAGAACTGTTATCAAAGTGGAAGTTAAACCCCTATGAAATTAATGTTTTCAAGTTAGTATTAGTCCTGATAACATATCCCTTCTTTTAACCAGTTTTCAATACATTCATTGTTGCCAGTTATCTTTCATATCTCACATATTAACAGATAACTTGTGAATGTTTAATATCAACAACCAGCTCAATGCATGCTTTGGGAAACGGCGTATCAAAACATTTAGCATAAACCAGTTGAGAAATATTTAGATTATATAAAAAATATATACAAATTTATGAATGAGCATATCATCAGTATTAAAAAAGCTCGTATCTCAAAATCGATTTTACTGGAGTGGACTGTGAATATTTTTTTTAAGGGTCACATATTGATTGGATTTTTTTTTTCAAAGTAGTGACTATGTGTCATACCTACATAGTCATAGTAGTAAGGTAGGGCATAAAAATTTGTTATTCGTAAAATATGTGGTCAAATTTTAAAACAAAAACGTGAATAAAGAAATCGTAAAAGTAAATAAATGGTAAATAAAGTAGCTTCAACATTTATACGAATAGGTACGGAAAACTTTAAGCATTATCGAATTTTACGTGTCACGACATGATACGTAGCCGACGTTCCAGAAATGAGTAGGTATAATGGTGAAAGTTGGCAATTATAATGTAATTTTAGATACATAACTGTAGATCAATCTATCACAGACGGCCGTTCAAGCGGGTCCCATAACGGTGACTTCTTTGTTCCACCGCGCCATGCTTTTCAGGTGTCAGACGACCATTTAAAGTAAAAAAAAAACATATTATCTGGATTATATTTAGCAAATAACCCATATATCCATACCGGACAGAATAATAGCATCCACCTACAACACTAAAGCGCATTGACCTTTACGAAATCTTGAAAAATAACGGACTGATATCGAACGTTTTTTGTAGTTGGCTTGGAAACAAAAAAAACAACTTTGAACGACTCACCTAGAACGACACGCACAAAAATCGTTTACTTAACGGAAACGCGACAGTTGCGCTTATATTACAATGCGGAAAAGCTTTGATAATTATTTTAAATCAATGAATAAGATTACTCACCACCACCCGGTTTCGTTCTTTTTGATGGAATGCGTGAGTGGGAAAGAGAAAGATAAACGGTTTTAAGAAATGTTGCAAGTGACAAATTACAAAAACTTCTATTCATTCATTTTAATTTTTTTTAGAAATGCAAACGTTAAACTTGCTAAAAACGAGGCGGGGGTCCACTGCTACCTGCTACAACGAAATTCAAAAATCAAAGTTCTTATCATGCCGTCCCTCTTACTCTCGTCTCAGGCGAATTTCATTTAGGCTTTGTCGTCAAATTCAATCCTAATTCTAATGCTACATTTACACTCTTGCCAAGCTTCGGCAAGCTCTCACAAGCACAAGTGTGTAAACGGCCCGTTTGGATAGGCTTGCGTGAGCTTGCCAGCACTTGCCGCCGATCCGGGCCGGTGTCCGTTTTTCAACACAGATCAAAGGAACATGCAGCAAGTGCTTGCGATGTGTTTTACACGTTGGTTCGTGTCTAGTATCGTTCAGGAGCTCACGCCGTACTAAATACATTTTAGTGACCATTATGAGTGCTTGGAATCAGAAATGAGGAGATAAGTAGAAGAAGGTTCACCGACATAGCCAAGCGAATTAGCTCGTTGAACTAGCAATGGGCATGCCATATTAGCACGGAGAACAGATGGCCGTTGGGGCCGAAAAGTTCTCGAGTGGAGACCGCGGATCAGCAAGCGCAGCGTAGGACATCCATCAACGAGATGGAGGGATGACCTAGTTAAAACCGTGGGTTCACGGTGGATGCAGGCCGGGAGGGAGAGGCCTATGTCAAACAGTGGACGACCTACGGCTGAGATGATGATGAGTGCTTGGACTAACGATGAAATTTCCGAACAAAAAGCGTGATGTTATAAGTTTAACCGCTATACATGTGTGTCTGTGTGTGGTGTGTCTGTCTTAAGCGGGTAGACCGATTTGAATGCGGTTTTTTTTATTTGAAATCAGGGTTTTAGTAATGGTCCTTAGACATGTTTCATCAAAATCGGTACAGCTCTGTTGAGCTGAAGCAACTTCGAGATCCACGTCTGCCACGCTTGCCTGTCCGGAATACACTGACGCGCTTGTGGAGTTTGTAGACGCTTGGCAAACCTCGAAAAGGATGTAAATGAGCATTACACGTTGGCTCGTGTTTAGTGTCGTGTTGGACAGGAGCTCACATCACGCCGTACGGACGTAAATATTAAATATTTTTTTTGTGACAATTATGACTGCTTGGACAAACGAAGGAGTTTTATCCTTTTTCTTTAAATAAAAATATGTCAAGCTCAACACAAGAGCCGAAGACACATCGAGATCCACGTCTGCCATGCTTGCCTGTCCGGAATACACTGACGCGCTTGCATTGCAAGCGTGCAAATGGCATTCAAGCTTTTGTATAGGCTTGGAGTTTGCAGACGCTTGGCAAGCCTCGGCAAGGGTGTAAATGTAGCATAATGGTTATTTGGAACGTAACAGTCGTTCCATATAATAATTTTAAGTAATAAAAATACAAATTTTATGTAGTTTTAGTGTACAATACAATGACCTTTATTGTGCATCAGAAATAGTAAGGGATGCAGAAAACAGGTACTCAGAAAGAAAATTACAAGGTAAACAATAGGCGGCCTTATCGCTTAAGAGCGATCTCTTCCAGCCAACCTTTAATTAATAATAATAATAATAAATGATTAGTATTTTTATTTGAAATTTCCTTTGAAACATTTGCTTAAATTTTTCTACTACAGGACAATTAATTATTTATTATAGCAGCCCAGCAGCAAAAACCGACAAAATCTAGTTCGCTCTGGAAATTTACGCAAAATTGTTTTTATTATTTTGGCCTGATATTTAGCAAGTATAAGGTGCTTCATAATAACATAAAAAAAATTAATTAAATATGTAAAAATGAACCAAATAATAAATCCTTTGAATAAATCTTAGCTTGTAGTTTTTTTTCAGTCTTTTTATCGTATCTGTATCACGAGTGTGCCACAGATAAGAGCGTGTGTCAGCGCCCGAAGCTAGCTAGTATAGTAATGCTAGTATCCTTTCTTATAGTCTTTTTAATCGTTTCTAATTTATTTTAATATCTGCTTTATATGTATAGCGACAGGGCTTCTTATTTAAAAAATATACGCTGACAGTTTTACTACAGTAAACGTATTCAGCATTTTTATTTCGTTCGATTTCGTTCGTTTCGTATTGTTGTTTAGCGAGTACGAGATTATTCAAAATAAATTTTAAAATTAAAATATGGAAGCAGCCGTGGAAGAAACAGTAAAAGATAGTACTGAAATTGTGAAACCGGAGAAAAATGGTGAAGTAAGTTGAGACTTTTTATTTTTTGTCTGATTTATAAATAGAATGCGATCGGATGTCGGTAAATTAGTTTCGTGAATTTGCTGAAAATTTGTCGTATATTCGTAGGTGCTACGCAATAATTATGTAAAAATAAGTGTCTTTATATAGTTGAGCGGTAGTAGGTTAAACTTTAGTCATGATTTTGGGTTTAAAACAGGTAAAACAGTTAACCTAAAACTCACTTGGCATGATGCCAGATAGGGAATGTTTATGATATTTCTGTTCTAAAGCACGTTCCGCGCTTTCTTCTTTTATGGTTGACGATAACTCGATGCCAAGTTGCCCTGAACTCCATTGTGTAACAGTCAATGTTGCCATGACGCCATAAATTCATTATTATAATCTCAACTGATAATATTAGCCTTATTAGTTTTATTGCTTATTGGAATTTACTCTGCTGAAAGTAGCAACTAAACTACACTGCCATGCCATACCAATTGGAAAGGAAAAGAAATACAATGTTTAAAATATCATTATAATTTTCAATGCCTTAACCAAGGCTGAATAGCAAAACAGTTACTACACTGGGTATAATTAATATTAATTACTTTAAATAAATAAATATCATCGGACACTTGACACCAATTATTGACCTAGTCGAAAACTAAGCAAAGCTTGTACTATGGACACTAGGCAAAGGATAAACATACTTATATAGATAAATACATACTTAAATACATATTAAACATCCAAGACCCGAGAACAAACATTCATATTTTTCATACAAATATCTGCCCCAACACGTGAATCAAACCTGGGACCTCAAGCTTCGTAGTCAGTTTCTCTAACCACTTAGCCATCTGGTCATCATTATATATTCGATCCTTTGCATTTTATCTCATATAACTATATACTTAGTACTGTAAGCCCTTTTGGAATGAAAGTGAAAGCCATTGGTGCCATGTACAATTCTTATATTATATTTCTGTTAAATTTAGAGTTCAATCCTTATTATTGCTTACTAATATCATAAAAGCTTAAGTGTGTCTGTCTGTCTATTTATACCTTTTCATGTGAAGATGTAACAAACACACATGCACACACAGACTCACAAACTTTCGCTTTTATAATATTAGTAGAATAAAAAGATTTACATATTTAATTATTTTTTTAAAGTTGCAGGAAAAAACTGCAACGCCACCCCCTCAAGATCCTCCAAAGAAATCCAAGAAAGAAGACCGTGGTAAGAAGGACGATAAGAATGTAGAACAGTTTATGAAGTCCCTGAACTCGGTGCCGAGTCTTGAAGAGAAGCTGTCCCTCGTCTGCAAGAAGTATGTGCAGACTGCGGATGACAACAAGAAACTGCAATTTTACATCAAACAATCTGATAAGAGGTATGGTTCCTGACCAGAAAACTTTTTCTATCCCAAAAAATAAATATTGGCCAAAGAGTTTTGTTTGCTGTGTCCCTGTTGTGTGGGCAGCCTCTTGAGGCAGCCATTGCGGTGTGATTTTGAACCCTGTATCGTACCAAGTCATGCCTTATCTTGCCTTGAGATGCTTGCTCAGTGTGGACCCGACTAAATGGTAAAACAAAAATATTAATAAATATTAAATTTCTTTATAAAATTCCTTGGGGGTCATGCATTAATTACATTACACCAATTTTGACTAAATATATATTTTTAACAATGTCGCTACATTGTTTGTGTTCATTGACCTCAGGTATGCGATCCTGTTAAAAGAGAAAGAGCAACTGCAACATGAGTTCAACAAGACCATCCTCGTCAAGTCCAAGCTCGAGAGCCTTTGCCGGGAGCTGCAGAAACAGAACAAGGCCATCAAGGTTGGTTTCATCATCTTGCACATGTAGTTGCAATTATTGTGGACTGGCAACCTAAAGATAGTTTCAAAATCCACAAAAATCTTCCAAAATCTAGTCAAAAAGGTTGGCTGATCTGATTGCTCTGTTGATTGCGGATTGGGAACTTCACACACAGGTGTGCGGGCTTCCTCACAATGTTTTCCTTCACCATAAAGCGCATGATAAATTTCGACGGTACACACATTTGCTCTGAATTTTGGGTTGAACTCTATTCATATAACAAAATAAGAGCATTGACAGGCAACTCTAGTAAACAATATATAGCCCGGGATCAAACCCACAACCCTCTTGAGAATACATAGGTGAAACCACTAGGCTACCACGGCTTTTTAATAAAATTAAGAACAAGGCTCATTTAATTAAATAAAGATTATAAAAAAAAATTGTAATAACAATTTGTTCTCACAGGAAGAATCTCTCCTCAAGATCCGCGAGGAGGAAGAGCGCCGCAAAGAAACCCAGGCCAAGTTCCAGAACACGCTGACTGAGATAACGACCCTCCTGCAGCAGAACAATGAGAAGAACGCCAAGTTGCGCGACGACAATATCAGCATGAGCGAGAAATTCAAGAGCGTCGTCCAGCAGTACCAACTTAGGGAACAACAGGTAAGGCGTAGCATCAAATTTCTCATCATCATCATCCGGAAGACGTCCACTGCTGAACAAAGGCCTCCCCCTTAGAACGCCACAATGAATGACAACTTGCCACTTGTCTTGTATCCACCGGTTGCCAGTAACTCTCACAACGTCATCAGTCCATCTAGTGGGAGGCCTACAGTTTCAAATTTTCTACAAATATTATAAACTAGCTTTTGCTCACGATTGGGTCTGCGAAAAATTCGTTTATCGTTATACCCTGAGAACTCAGTTTTTCAGGATAAAAACTATCCTATGACCTTCTCAGGGTCTCAATCTATCTTTATACCAAATTGAATCGAGATCGGTTCAGCAGCTTAGCGTGGAAAGGTAACAGACAGACAAACGGACAGTAACTTTTGCATTTATTATTATTAAATTATGATCATAATCCCAAAACGTTTGATATCAATATAAAAGTGGCCAAGGTCATTTAAAAAAGTTTTCCTTTTGTAGGAGAAGTAATTTAAAGGTGTGGTTATTTGTTGATTGTCGTTTCTCAAATTGGCCTAAACTGCCAAAAGGGTTTGGAATATAAAATCAACTCGACACTTATACCTCCAGGTCGACAAAATGGGCAAGCAGATGGCGCTAGAGTCCCAGCTGTCGGACGCCAAACTCCAGAAGGCAGCTCTGGAGCACCAGGCGGAAAAGGAGCGGCTGGTCGCCGAGACAGAGCATCTTAAGGTCATCGTGGAACAGTGCACCGCCAAGATCATGGAACTGCAAGGGACGGAGACTGCTCTCAGGTATATTGAGAATCCAATCGGCGATGGGTGCGGGTCGGTAGCTGGCCGGGTCAGGACCGGGACAGGCCTACAGATAGCGCGCGAGTTGAGTGCAGAGCTCAGGAATGCGATAGTGATGTGACCTTATTAGAATTAATGATGACGAATTTATCGACATACAGAAGGTATGTCGATAAATATGTAAAGGAAATGTTATTTTAATTGTCACATATTTTTTTTTAACTTTCGCGCTTTAAACACAATTAATTATGTATTAGTAAACAGGACTTAGCACCTTACCTTTTATTTGTTGCATCCATCGTGGTCGATTAAACCGTCAAGAAAAAAAAAGGAAACAGAAGTTTCGTGCTAAGTCCTGTTTTACATACATAATTATGTTTCTACATTTTACACGATGAATAAAAACACGTCTTTTTGAACGATTAACTTGATGGACTCTGATCAGTCATCATTAAAAACAAAAAATAATACGTGTACGACAGCTATCAGGCACTCCACTAAAGGCGACTGCGGCGAGGCGTGCGTATAGCGGGGGGAGAGGCTCCCGCCCTCCACCTCAGGCCCCGACTGCATTCAACTCGCGCGCTATCTGTATTTACATGGCGGTATATGGACGACATCACAACGACGGCCGTCACCCGTCGTCACAAACAGCGCGCGGGCCGAGCGGCAACGGGCGGTGTTTGTATCGCGCCGCCTCTTGTCAAAGGATGCCGCGTGCGACGTACACAAGTGAATTTGGCAGTATATATCGAAGTGCTGATACTGACAATGTGGTTGGTCGCCGATCCGACCCGCTCTCTGTCTGAACGCGCAGGTCAAGCGTCGGAAACGACCCGATTCGCACACGCCCGTATGCGTTGCGCTTTAGTGTGTTGTAGCGTAGTTATTTGATCTGTCTAACAGAGGATCGTGGGTTTCAAACCTGGGCTTGCACCTTTCAGAAAGCTAAGTAATCTGACTATAAAGCTTGAGATCCCTGGTTCACTTGGTTCGTTTTTTAGCACGCTGTCTCTTTCTCAAGTGATACTTTGAAGAGGGACGGCACGCTATAACCGCGTGGTTAACGGCATAGTGCATATGTAGCCTTAGGGTTAAAGTTGGATATAATTTGTTATTTATTATATAAACAGATCGCAGTTGGGCGTGTATACGGATAAATACGACGAGTTCCAGAACGCACTCGTCAAGAGTAACCAGGTGTTCGGCGGTTTCAAGGAACAGATGGAGAAGGTACGTTGCTGTAATAATAACGCTTTTGACCGCGCAAAAGTAACTATCTTTTAAGGCTGACCAGGAATATAAAAAATCCAAGGCTATGGATAATCTTCGGCATTTTAACGCACAAAAACACAAAATAACACTTTAAAATACCACGCGCAAACAACGTTTGCCAAAGACATTTGAATTTAGTGTTACCAGTTGTTTTCCGCGATATGGCGAGGTTTTTTTATAATTCTGGTCAGCCTTTAATTGCGTATGTAGCTTCGGTGGATTAGATTTTTCATGTAAAACACAATTCCTTGTTTCAACCTTATAGGGGTTACATTTTCACGAACCCATCCTTAGCACTCGCTTACGTGATAATAGGACGTCCTGCATAAATAATTAAGCATTTAGGCCCAGTAGTTTTGGCTGAACATTGTTAAAAACCTACCTATTTATTCAAATATTAATTCATTGTACTTAGTTTAAATTTTGGATTTCTATCTTTCTCTTTTCATTGTTTGTGTTGGGGCTATTTTTTGGCATCAATATTATATCAGCCGGTCTCCATTCGAGAAGTTTTCGGTCCCAAAGGCCATCACAGTGTTGACGAAGCTCTGCTTAAAAGCTACACAAAAGTAGGAGCTACTGTAACAACTAATGTTCGTTCACTAAAGTGTTCTTTCGTAACTGGTTTCGCATAAAAACAAAATAGTTTTCGTTCGCAACCGGTTTCGAACAAGACCATAAAAGTTTTCTTCCGCAACTGGTTACGAAACTCCGGTTACGTACGCGGCCGAAGGGATTTGTTCTCCATGCTATATAGTGTGCCCATGGCCAATGCATCAACAATGCAATGTCAGAATACAGCACTAGCACAAACCGTAAACAGTATTTAAATGTCCGTAGGTAGGATGCCATAATATAATATTATTTCAATTAAAGTTTTGGAAATATCGATGTAAATATCATGTTATTTTGTTACTAATAAACATGTCAATGATTTCTATAGGCACTAATAATCTTTGGTCATGCATGATCCATCATGGCGACAAAATATAAAGAGAACTGACGTTGTCACGGCGGTTTGCGCTAGACGCGACAGCTTGACTATGAGATCCTCGTTCTTCTACGTATCTCCTCATTTCTGATTCAATTCGATAGCATAGCTCGCAGATTCACTAGTATTTTTAGCTCTGAATAAACTAACTGTTTACTAAATCCGCCGATTTCTGAAACAGCGTTTACACAATTGTTTCCAGATGTCAAAGAAGATCAAGAAGCTCGAGAAAGAGTCCCTCTCGTGGAAGAAGCGTTGGGAGACCTCGCAGACGGCGCTGTTAGACATGTGCGGGGAGCGGCAGGCCGGCGAGGAACGCGCCGCGGCCGCCGCGCGCCAGCTGCTTCATATGCAGAGTCTGTGCCGCACGCTGCAGGTTCTAAATAAGTTTCTGTTCAAAAAAGCATTTTTAAAACAAGCTTTTTCGATGACTATACTTGCATTGTCATCTAAACTGCATATCCGTACCAAATTTCATGTCGGTACTATTAACCGTTGAGGAGTTTCCTCCTGCGGAGACGATCCTGGCAGGACCACCAAGATGTCACTACCAGATTATTGTATTGTCACGAAATATATATGCCAAATTTCAAGTCAATCGGACCGCTGAAAGTGGGTCAAATTTAGCTTCCAAGATTTGACCCAAACAAATAAATAAATAAACAGGGCAAGCTAAAGAAAAGATTGTAAAAAAAAACTTTCCCGTGGTTGACCCCTATCTGGGTCCATATTAAGTACGATTCACGTACGCTCAGTCGAATCGAATCATAGTGCGAATCAAATCATAGTGCGAAATCGATTGCGCAATAGCGCGGGTATTTCAACTAGCGTCGAATAAATCGATTGCGCATCGTAAACGATAGCGCGGGTATTTCAACTAGCGTCGATGTTAATACAACAAAAATAACGTAGTTTTTGCTGGACAGAGTTTGGCCAACTGGCGGTGGAATTCAATGGAAAAAGAAATACTGTTTTAGGTGAACAGTATTGTTATAAATTATAATAGAAACTGATGACGGAATATTAGGGAATGTACCAAGATCAGCAGTGCAGAACAACTGTTCTGGATTACTCAAGACAGGAATACATTTTTAGAGCCAACGGCCAACCTCCAGTAATGGAGTAGCACTTTAAAAAGTAGTTCTTTTACCATTATTTCTGTTATAACTTGAACTGTTAATCATCAGGCGGAGCGCACAGTGCTTCTGGGAACCCTGAAGGAACACAACATCGAGCGGCCGCCGGTGCCGACGCCGCCGCCCGCGCCCGCGCCTGCCCCCGCGCCCGCTTCCGCTCCCGCGCCTTCTAAAGCCAGCAATGATAAGGTACAAAATATTCATCAGTATCCAATGCGTATATTGCACTTAGCTTTTAGCATGAACGAGACTACGGATAGAATAAATAATAAGAGAGGAAATGCCTTGTCAATGAGAAAAGTTCAACTGAGCCTTGTTACGCCTATGAGGGCTATCGCGTATGAATTCGCCACTAGAGGCGCTAGTGTAGCGTGAGGTCTCCGAAATGTCAAATCTCATAGTTTTTGGGTGAGCTACGCGGGTTTATTTATAATTAGAATAATTTTGTGAATATTTTGCAATATCTGAAATTAATTATGGCAAATATGCGTTCCGGGGCAATGAATGTCCTCCCTTTTTTCCGAACAAAACGGGGACTATGCAACACTGTGGCATGCTCGTTATTTTTATGGTACGGTTTTAAGTTGTATTAAATATTATTTTAATCTAAACTTTGTTTTCACGCCCGTAATAACAGACTTTGAAAGCCATACTTAAAAACCTCACGCAACAGTGCGCCATCTAGTGAGACAAAAAACGATAGCCCTCATTCGTTGTCAAATGTGAATTTGATAATTCGAGTTATGTTTGGTAGTTCTGTAGGTATTAATACATATTCAGCCGTGTTGAATTCGAATTCAAATTCTATACACAGTTTTTTTTTATACATTAATTAGGCCGCAATGGGTACTTTTACACGTAATTTTTAAAACTACCAGCGCTTTCAGTAAGACCATTGCCAAGAAGAATGCGCCGCAAGAAACTTGGCAAAAAGTACTTAAAAACTACACTATAAAATTAAAGAAAAAATTACACGAAAATAATAAGAATACAATAATCTAAATGCTTTCGCATAGCGTTCGCTCTACAATGCAATATTTTGGATGAAGGCATGGCTGCTTTTTTTATCTGTTGATGCCTTTGATTATTTATGTCAATGATGCTATCTGTTGCTGGCTATTATATTTCCGCTAGTCCACGCAAGATGGCAGCAAATGAATGCAAATTTCATTTACATACCTGTACAATAGACTTTACACGTTATACCGTTGTCATAAGGTTCTAATCATGCTAGCGGATCAGAAGTTATTACCATCTTCGACTAGAAGTATGATCAGCAATCGCAAAGGTTTCAGATGTGTATGAACCCCATGTGGGAAATTTCAAACATCATCAAAACACATTTTAAAACAATAAAATAATTCTATTGATTTTCAGGTGGACAAAATGGCGGCGAATTGTGCGCAACTCAGACAGAGCTTAGTGCACCTACAGAGTCAATTGAACACTCTCACCAACAAAAATGGTACCAAGGAAGAGCCACCCAAAGTAGACAAGCCCAAAAAGCAGAAATCCAAGAAGAAAGACAAACCGGCACAGGAACCCACGACAGAAGCGACAGAAGGACCAGTGAAAGAAGAAAAAGAAGAGGAAAACAAAGAAAACACAGAAGATACCATTCAAAATGATATCGACAGTCTAGAAGAAAAGATAGACGAAGAAGCAATGGAAACGCTCATACAAGCTATAAGCAATGCTAATATCAACTTACAAGACTTGTCTGTTGATGAAAATAATGAACAAGTTGATATTGAAAAGGTTATAGATAGCGGGACGCAGAATGAAGCCGATGTTTCTAATGTGTCAAATGATGAAATATCACACATAGCCGAAGTCAAGCCAATATCAAATGTATAAATAAATGAGGATGTGATGTGACGGGATCTGAAATCAGTGGTGTTAGAGTGTTTTGGTCGATTAATCAGGTGCTCAGTATTAACATAGTTTCTTTTACTGTGAAAGGATTTGTTGTGATTACAGTGAAGTTGCGATTATCAGGGATTTGACGAAAAAGCGTTTTTTTTTTAAAGTTGTTCTTAATGACGTAATAGATAATGAAAAAATACCTATCTGGATACCTATTTGCAGGTAGGGTATTTGAAATTGCCTAATTAATAGTCTTAAAATGTTCTAATTAGTTAGTATGGGAGCATCCTTTTTTGTTACAAAAACTCTTTGGCTTGTGATTTGTGGTATGATTGATATACCATAGAATTGGTAAGATTAAAATGAATCTGATAGTTATTACATATATAATTTAAAATGAGAATCAAAATATTTATGAAATTACTGATTTTTCAATTCTATTCTAATCGAAAATTCATAAATGGAGAATGGCAATGACAATGGAGAATTCATAAATAAAAAAAAATAAAACTTTGTTTCGTATTTGACAATATCCAATGTTGGACAGAGTGCTATTCGTCCAATATTGTCCACATGTGGACCTAAAATCAAATATCATACAGTGTATAAATAATAAATAAATATCATGGGACACTTGACACCAATTGACCTAGTCCCAAACTAAGCAAAGCTTGTACTATGGATACTAGGCAACGGATAAACATACTTATATAGATAAATACATTACTTAAATACATATTAAACATCCAAGACCTGAGAACAAACATTCATATTATTCATACAAATATCTCCCCGGCCGGATATCGAACACCATAGTAACTCTCAAGACTTCAGTAGGCAGAGTTTTTCTTACACTTAACCACTCAACGAATATAAGTCTAGCCTCGTATATTATTAAAGTGTGGATAATCGTATATTTTTCTGTAATCTCTAGCAAAAGCCTCGCGTCAATTACTGTCAAATTGAACTTAGTTTTCATTAGCTGGTAAACGATTATATCTCCGTTGCATTCCTTTAACTTCTTTACGATGGAACGAGTTTGGTGATAAATAAATAACATTGCAACGTGATAGCTAGCGCTATATACTTCAACTAGTTTGCTAATGTTTGGAACTCGAAACAAATTATCGGTTTTCTTTTTCTTTCTCATTTGAATCTTCAGGAAAACGAAGAGAACCGACTAGTCCCTAGCGGCATTAACATTCTGGTTGTACTGTAAACAATTCACTTTTTTTTTTACTTCTTGTTGAAAATAGCAGATACCTGCCATACACAGAGACAGTCAATTGGCACTGGAGCTTTATGGGTGCAGATTATTGTTTCTGGGTATGGCGGTGTGAATAATTGTTATAGATGTTTACAGACAGTGTCCTTACGAAATTTTATTGAAATGAATAATTATATGTACCTATTTTTAACATGAAACTATCGTGAGACTCGCTCGTATTTAAACCCGGATAACTCATGTTTAAAATCGAGTTTAGCTGGATATGTTTCGGGCTAATTCGTAGCCCTTCTTCCCGGAGCAATGCGACTCGGTAGCTGCTGCAACATGCGCACATGTACCTAGTTAAAAACAAATGGCAAACCTGCGTGATTGCTCCATCATCAGACGCTGGATATCATACTTGATCAAAGTAAACTATGGTTGCGTTTCCACCAATGTGCGGGGATGCGTTGTGAGGAATGTTTGAGTCATGACATGAACCAATAGAAACACCTCATTTACCTTCCCCCACCTCCTCATTTACCTTTTCACATTTTCCTCGCTCCGGTCAGCTGTTTCAATCCTAGAGCTTTGCTGATGACGTCATGATGATGATGGTGAAAAATCTCTTGCGGCGCCATGAGGACACTGTCTGTGATTCATTATTATTTGTTTATGACATGGTTGGTACTTAATCTGAGGCCATATTGTTAAATTAGCGCACGGTCACAATTGCAATCACCATTTCTATCTGCCAAAAGTAAGATGTCGACAGTGATGGTGAATACAATTGCGAGTGTATTAGACAGTTATGACCTGTGGTGCGTTGTTTAAATCAAGAGAGTCCGCGAAGCGTGTATAATTATGATATAAATGTGTATTTTATACAATACGGTATTTGACTATTTTGTATATGTTTTATAAATTAAAACTACACAATGCCTGTTATCGAATAGAAAAACAATTTTTAAGCTACCTTTATAAATAACAAAGTTATAAAGGTTTGAAATTCACGATTAGACAGAGAATACTTGCTGCATAGAGAAAAGCGTTTGAGAAAGAGACAGGTATATAGAATCTTCAAAAAATCACTATAAATCCAATTTTCAACCGATTTAAATTTTCTCTTCGCTAAACACTATCTGTATATCTATATTTTCATAATAATCTTAAGATATGGCAAAATCAGGAGTTGTCAAATACCGTATTGTATACAATTACGGTTTTCTGACCGTAAAATATCGCTAGATGGCGTTGGTATCGTGAGGTCCGTTTGACGTTACAGTCTGTTTGCGATTGGCTCATTTTTAGTTATAAACCCATCCCAAATGTGACACAAGTGTCAAAGTTGTTACGAACCTCACTATTCTAACGTCAACTAGCCTATTCTCATTTAAATACCGTTAAAATATAATTTATTAATTAACATTGAGCTGTGACTTTTTTAATGACAATTTGTTCAATTGATCAGTTTTTTTTTAAATACAAATAACAATCTTCAAATTAAAACCCAGTTTAGACTTGCCAGAAAAATCTTGCAAGTTGTTTTACACTGCGCGATCCTAAAGGAAACTAATTCGAAGCAGTCGATCGAGCGCAGCAATGTAATGCGCGTCCACGATTTTTCGTCTAAACTGGGTACCTTTTTACGAAGCCAAGTGATATGGACCTCCGCAAAGTTATAAGTCAACGCACGTAAAAAGAGCTCTGGGTGGCTAGTGGCGGGGATACGTTCGCGCATCTGTCAACTAACAAGCCAATGGCGTGACGGCCGCGCGCGCTCCTACGCCCCCTCCCGCGTCCCCCGCTGCCCCGCCGCCAATTTGGCCGTATTTCGCTCACTGCGCAGGTTTGTCGCCAGGAGCTCTTTTAACGTGCGTTGATTTGTACGCCTGAATCAATTAGTTATTTAGAATGCAAACAGTAATAAATGTCATGTCGCTTATCCTACTTGTGTTGTGCTACGTTCTTCGTAGACTCCCATATATGTTTTTATAAGACATCTGCCGACTTGTGTATTGACGCATATTTTCTAGTTTTGTGTGATAGTTAGGTTAGTTTTATACAATTCACAATATCTGATTCAAAAGTGCCTAAATCAATCTCTAGTCAGAAAATCGGTATTCAACGATCAGTATCAACGACATTGATTTGGTTGTACAACAAAATACTTTGTTCAATGTATAGGGGGTATTTAAAGCACTCAAAGATACTCTCTCAGCCAACTGTGGATTTAGTATACCGGTGTACTTTGTATATTCTTTTTTTATAGGTATCCAAGTATTTTGTTTAATGTTGGACGCTGTATAAAATATAATAATATATACTTTGTTCAATGTTAAACATTGTATACAATGTACTTTGTTCAACGTTGTTGGACATTGTATACAATGCACTTTGTTCAACGTTAGCCGTTGTATACCAAAGTACTTTGTTCAACATTGGATATTGTATAAAATGTACTTTTTACGACGTTGGAATTTTTATACCATTTACTTTGTTCAAAGTTGAACCCGCAATAATGTCCATTATATAACATTCAACTTCCGACAGTATTCTTTTTCTGTAGAACACTTATCTATCGGCTTATGTCAGTTGTCTGTGATATTTTTGGGTGCTTTTTGTAATTTTGTTTTGTATAATCATTGCAAAATCGAAACTAGGTACTAGGTAGTATTTGTTTCCGAGCATTTGAGCAATTTTGTCGACCAGGATGATTTCTCAATTTTTGTAATAAAGTTAGATTTTGTAATCATACTTTTTGCATTTCATTTCTTTACCTTTGTGTTTAGGCTGGCCACAGACGTAATGATTCTTTTCTACATAGAATAGAATAGAAAATAATGGCAGAAATCCCCGGTCAGCACCTTCTGACCGGCCGGCGTGTCTGTGTATTATGCTTTATTAGCAGAACGATTGCTCCACGAAATCTTAAGATTTATTTAAAACTATAAACCACACGCCAAGAGGTGCGGGTTGGATTCCCGGCCGGCGTACTTGACACTTCGTTTTTGAAAAATGTTAGTTTTGTAGCATAGTAAGACTGAATTTTTTTCCCGTCAGAGTGCAGCATTAGCACAAAACCGTAAACAGTTTTTTAAGTGTCTTAAATGCCATAATATCACATCACATTATTTCAATTAAATTCTATCGTTGCTATCACAGGTTACTATCGATGTAAATATCATGTCATGTTATTTCGTTACTAATAAATATATCATGATTTCTATAGGACTAATACTCTTTGGTCATGATCTGTCATGGCGACAAAAAGAGAACTGAGGTTATCCCAAGGTTATCCCATCCATCCTGGGTTTGCGCTAGTGTCGCCCCCTGCGCAGAGCTTTGCCTAATATGCACTATTTGAGACCCATTTTGTCAAAAGATCCTTTGAATTGTCATACAAAATATATTCAGAATCAGAATCGTTTATTTGCTAGAATACAGTGTAAATGGTGTTACAGTCTTCTTGTCCATTGTATCCAGCCAGCATGCAGGCGTGCAAATTATTAACACATTAAATTTTAAAATTATAATTATTATCGTTAAAAATATATTATTCGTTTATACAGGTCTAATGTCCACTAATAGTCGTTCAAAAATGAAATACACATGCCATAAATACATTAAGGGGCTGTTTCACCATCCATTGATTAGTGTTAACTGGCGGTTAGGTGTGATGCCGTCTCTATTTGTTTTGTTCGAATAGACAGAGACAGCATCACATTTAACCGTCGGTTAACGCTAATCAATGGATGGTGAAACAGCCCCTAAATCAATTAAAATTACCTAAAATAAACATTATATTTTAAGTGGGTCCCAAATTAACGATTTGTACCTAAGACACTTGGCGTACAGCTAGTCCTGGTACAGTCACCAGCGTCAATATCCGACAGAACAAAGCACGACAGAATAAATGTCTGCAGGGCTACTACGAAAGTCGAAACTCGAACTTCGTATCGTAACATCCCTCTCGCTCTCGTATTAAATAGTATAAGTGTCAGAGGGACCGCACGACACGAGTTTCGTAGTAGCCCTGCTGATACGACTCGATTTCTAGTGCCGGAAGGCCCTGTCAGTTATTTTTGCACGCTCCGCTGTGTGCACGTGATTCAATTAATTCGACTGTACGAAAAAGACCATAATATGTTTTCGAAAATACAAACTGAAATATAGATGCATAGAAAAACCAGAAAAATAAGACCAGCGCTGGGAATGGAACCTAGGTCCTCGGCATTCCGTGCCACGTGCTATACCACTACACCACCACTGGACAGTGATACAGACAAGAATTTCTCCTATGCACCACATATCTCAGCTTGTTTGTTTTCTTATTTAGTCACTTAAGCAGCGACACTAGCGACATCTATGCTGTAGCCCTCATCGAGAAACTTTCAGCACCCCACTGGAACTAACCGCTCACCCGGACAAGAGATGTCGTTATTAAGCAATCAAATTAAGATTGGTTTTTGGAATCTTTTTGTATTTTTTTGTGTTATTTGGAATTGAAATAAAAAATACAAAAATATTCCAAAAAAACAATCTTAATAATATGTTTAGTAAAAGCAACAATAGAGGGCGCTAGGATCTCCGAATTTGAATCGTGTACTTCTGTACTAATATAATAAATACGAAAATAACTGTCTGTCTCTTACATCTTCATTTTTTAAACCAGGAAACCGATTTAGATGATATTTGGTATTGAGATAGATTGAGACCTCGGGAAGGGCTTATGATAGTTTTTATCCTTTTTATCCCATAAAACTACTTATAGTTCCCGCGGGATAGCGAATTCTCTGCAAAGTCACGGGCAAAAGCTGGTAATAAAATAAATCATTTAGGTATTTTAGATTAATTCTAAATGATATAACACATTTGTGTTGCGATTAAATTGCTAGCATGCTCACTAATTCACAAGTTAAATGCGTCGGGTAACATTACCTAACTTGGAAAAGAACAGTTACCGATCCAATTGGAAAGAGCGGAAGTCTGCCGAAAAGAGGAAAAAACGCACAGACGGTTAAATAATAAAACCACGCAGTTATTGTATCATAGTTTTTGTTGGGACTACGGCCAATCATCTTTGAAATTCGATTGGGAATTTTTCAGTTCGCTCTCTAAGTTCGTATATAAATAAATAATTAAAATAACTCTCGGGACAATTCACACCAATTAACCTAGTCCCAAAGTAAGCTTAGCAAAGCTTGTGTTATGGGTACTAAGCAACGTTTAAACATAATTATATATAGATACATAAATACATATTAAACACCCAGGACCCGAGAACAAGCATTCGTATTTTTCATACAATACAAATATCTAGCTGCCCCGACACGGGAATCGAGCCCGGGACCTCAAGCTTCGTAGTCAGGTTCTCTAACCACAAGGCCATCTGGTCGTCTGGCCGTCTGTTGTCTGGTCTGGTGGTGGTGGTATGTATATGTAGGTATGTACGTCGGTACCTACATAAAGTAAATTTGATATGTAAGTAACGAATTTACCGTCACGAATTTTTTAAAATTTTTCGAAGCAACAGTTTTAGAGTGGGAGTTCGATTTTTATGAAAATTTGTACTTTATAGTTGAATATTACGTAAACAGATCACTATGCTGAATCGAAAAATTGACCTATCCAACGAAACCCCACATTATAGAGTTGGATGAGAAAGAAAAACACCCCCATTTTTAATACAAGCTTTTTTTGCTGACTACTTTTTGTTGACTGTACTGCATTGTCGCCCAAACTACATTTCCATACCAAATTTCAAGTCGATGCCATTAACCGCTCAAGAGTTCCGTCCTGCGGAGACGATCCTGGCGGGACTACCAGGATGTCACTAAGTACCAGATTATTGTATTGTCACGCGATTTACATAAGTATGCCAAATTTCAAGTCAATCTGACTACTGAAAATTGGTCAAATTTAACTTACAAGATTTGATTACAGACAGACAACAGGACAGATGAAACTAAATAAAAGCTTTTAAAAATACTGATCCTCAACCACGACTCTGTCATGACTCATGACATGAGTGTAGTGACATAGAAGCAGAGACTAGTAGTATGAGTCAAATACGTTAATTAACTTATTTCAAGGTTTAAAGCATTTTTACCTTTACCGGCAATGTCAATTCAACTTTTACCCTTTCACCATTGGAATGATCAGATACCCAATACTTATCGATCAACTGCCTAATTATCTACAAATCGGATAAAATCTTTAATTTAAAAACCGGCCAAGAGCGTGTCGGACACGCCCAAAATAGGGTTATATTTTGCAAACAAATCACTGAATCGATAAACCGCTTTTAGCAACTCCAAAAGACCTATCCAACGATACCCCACACTATAAGGTTGGATGAGAAAAAAAATCACCCCCACTTTACGTCTATGGGAGGTACACTAAAAAAATGTTTTTTGAAATTTTTATTGTACCATTTTGTCGGCATAGTTTACATACATATTCGTGCAAAATTACAGCTTTCTGGCATTCATAGTCTCTGAGGAAAGCCGCGGACGGACAGACAGACAGACAGACATGGCGTAACTATAAGGGTTCCGTTTTTGCCATTTTGGCCCCGGAACCCTAAAAATGAAAGTACTTAGTTAATAAATACGAGTCAGTCAAGGAATTTAATTCATGGGCCACAATGGAACCTTTTCAAAGGAAAAGTCATTACGACTTAAGATTGTTTTTTTGGAATCTTTTTGTATTTTTTATTTCAATTCCAAATTTTACGACGTTTACTGTGAAATGGTTCCATGGTGGCCAATGAATTAAACTTCTTGACCGTACAATGCCATGTTTGCGTTACGTGCGCGTACGCGCGTACGTTATTGGGCACTTGATGATGATTTGATAGGTGGGTACTCGGTTTTGTTGCTCTGAGGATGAGCTCTGGTTGAGTTCGAAACGCGTCAGTGTAGTGTGGTGGTGGTGATGGATGGGTTTGTGTAATTTGTGTGTGTTCTTGCAGTGTGGAGGTGGAGGAACTGCATGAACACGCATATTTTGCATAAGCTTAACTATCATAAGGTCGCGGGTGAGCAAAGAATAGTACATTGTACACACCAGTAAAAAATAGCCAAGTGCGAGTCGGACTGGCGCGTAGAGTACGTAAAGGGTTCCGTACAGTATACCCATAATAAGTATCACAAAACGGGCAGCGGAGGCTTATTAAGAGAAGTTTCCCTGCCGGCCGCGCGGCCGCGTTGTTTATTCGTTTGGGATATTGCTGTCTTTATCTCTCGTGACATAAGCGCTCGCAGCCGTCCCCCCCCCCATGCCTTCCGCAACGACGTCCGTATTTTTTTTGGGTTTGGGTTGAATTTTGGGTTTCGTTGTCCTCATATTATACGAAAAGTATATCACAGAAATCAATGATATTTTACAATCAAGATATTCATTATATTTTCTATGCCTGTGGTTTTTCGATTTTTTTAAAAATGCTTTATTAGTCTGTAATTCTCGTGCAAAGTAGACATCTTTTTTTTGTCGACTTTTGAGCTCCTTGAATTGTGATATTACACATTTATTATGTAAAATCTGAAAAACCACAGGCATAGATAATTACGTCTAGTCCATACTTACAAAATTTCATCTATTTCTGTTGCCTAGTTTTCAAATGAGGCCGGGACTACGTTTGTATGGAGAATGGAACGAAGAGACTTCTCATAATGAGGGCTATCGTTTTTTGTCTCACTAGATGGCGCACTGTTGCGTGAGGTTTTTAAGTATGGTTTTGAAAGTCTGTTATTACGGGCGTGGAACAAAGTTTAGATTAAAATCATATTTAATACACCCTTCAAACCGTACCATAATAAATATCGAGCATGCCACAGTGTTGCATAGTCCCCGTTTTGTTCGGAAAAAAGGGAGGACAAAGGTTTCCGAAAGACAAAACTGTCTCAAAACACAGAAATTCATTGCTCCGGAACGCATATTTGCCATAATTAATTACAGATATTGCAAAATATTCACAAAATTATTCTAATTCTAAATAAACCCGCGTAGCTCACCCAAAAACTATGAGATCTGACATTTCGGAGACCTCACGCTACACTAGCGCCTCTAGCGGCGAATTCATTCGCGATAGCCCTCATTGGGTCCCATTGACACCTTTTGCACGAATCGCATACAATTCGCGGCGATCGCGTTACACCTGAAAATATACGCGGCACACCGGTTCAAAACCTCTGCTCTAACCACTTGGCCATCCGGTCAAATTTAAAATTCAAAATTCAAATCATTTATTCAGTAAATAGGCCGCAATGGGCACTTTTAAACGTCATTTTTTAAACTACCAGCGCTTTCGGAAAGACCATTATTGCCAAGAAGAATGCGCCGCAAGAAACTTGGCAGAAAGTCATTTTTTCAACATAAAATAATTACAAATAAAATACTTAAAAACTACAGTATACAATTAAATAAATAATAATACAGGGATGTATGGGGTCCCTTAGTTACAAAACTAAACACTAACTATTATCTACGTTCAGTGGAAGTGTAGACTGCTTCCACCGTCACAAAAAACAAACTGAAATTTACATTTAGTAACCATTAAGCTTTTTAGGGTCGTCAAATAGAAACAGAAACGCGTCATTTACCTATCCCCGCACAGCACAGCTCTAGTGGAAACAGCTGAGCGGAGCGAGGCGAGGTAAATGAAGCGTTCTTATTTGGTTCATAAGAAAAAATCCTCGCAACATCCTCGCACATCTCTGGTGGAAATACAGCCTAATATCTCCCTTGTCTATGGTTTTTAATTTTTTATTTTTTTCTCCGTATGACTGGGGCAAAGGAACTGGCTAATGCATACATGTTTATTTAGCGTTTAAGCTCCACAGAAAACCAGCGTTACTGCACATAATGTGCGGCAACACATGCTGAGTGGAGACCCTTTTTGGTATCCTGCTGAGTCACCAAGTAACGTAGTTTTAGTGCTAGTTCTAGTCTGAGTCCTTCGTTAAAAGTATGTGATGCGAAAATATATCTAAAAAAAACTATATTTTTTTCCGACTGCGAAGAAGGAGGGTTATGTGTTTGACGTGTATGTCCTCTCGTAACTACTCAAGGGCTGAAGCGATTTTGATAAATGATACGTCATTGGATTCGTCTTGATGACGCGAGTGACACGGGTACATGAAATTCTTGAAAAATCAAAATGGCGGGTTTTGGCGCCAAATTATAAGTTTTCAAAAAATTATTTTTATCCAAATCTATCGAGTAGGGTATCAAATGAATTCTAAATATATATTGGTTATAATAGTTTTAATCTACCATATTCACAGAACTATGAAAAAGTGTGAAATAAAACAATAAATTAAAAAATCAAAAAACCCGACTGCCTTAAACAATACTAAAAAGAAGAAATCAAGTCTAGTGGGCTAGAACTTTGTTAAGTAGCTGAATTAAAGTTCAACAGTCAGGACCCAGTTAAATAGTGACGCTCAAAAATTCTTAACTAATGGGTCCTGACTGTTGAACTTTAATTCAGCTACTTAACAAAGTTCTAGCCCACTAGACTTGATTTCTTCTTTTTAGTATTCTTTAAGGCAGTCGGGTTTTTTGATTTTTGATTTTAAATTTGCTTGGGTTGTTGCGCGACGCTCCTGTGCCCTTAGTGTAAGTTTTCGGTTACAAAACCCGTCTCGATCGCGTTCACGTTAAAATCTCAATTTGTATGCAAAGACGAACAGCGCCTCTAGCGGAACGTTTGCGATGTTCGAATTTTCCATACGAATTGAGATTTAACGCGAACGCGATCGAGACGTATTTTGTAACGAAAACTTACACTAACGGCACTGCAAGAGCGACGAGGCCCCGGCGATTGCCCTGTGCGCCACCGCCTAAGGCCGCTGCTGCTAATAAGATACAGTGCATTCATCGTCACCTTACATTTCATCTCGCAGTTTAAGCTGGGTATTCGATGTCGAATTGTAAATATTGTAATCCGCAATTCGCTAACGTCACGGATCGCAGTCGTCACGTGGCCGTTGCCAAACTTTGTGCAACTGATGTTCCGTAAGTAGGTTTGATCCCGGTCACGAACATTTTATGTAATTTACAATTTAATATAAAGCATTGATTTCAATTGTTGTATCTGTGGTTGTCAGGTTTTGGATGTCTGTGCCTGTCATCCGTTTCCACTTGCTTTACACTGATTTGATCTTTGCTCTGTGGGCGCCACATCCCATCCTCGTCGCCACTTTTATGTATTTAAATAAACTTGCTTGATCTTTATACAATTTATTCGATTAGAAGGCAAAATTAAATTCCAGTAATTTTCTCCAGATCTAATTCTTATTTTTGACAGGCACAGACATCCAAAACCTGACAACCACAGATACAACATCAATGACGTTCGTTTACAGGTCGTCCATTTTACCAATCATCGTCATCATCAGTCGGAAAACGTCCACTGCAGAAAGGTGAGGCCACATGCAGTCGCTCGTCGCTCTTTGCAGCGATAAATCTGGTCACGTGACCCCATTTTGAATGGGATTTTGAATTTCCCGCGACTCGAAAAAGTAGCGTCAAGTCGCCGCGTCGAGCAGCAGCGACAAGATGGCTGCTTGCAGGAATGATCTTGGTCTTGGAAGCTGATTTCTTAATCTCATTTAGTAGCAGTCGTGGCAAAGGTACAAACAAAATAAATTGGAGTGAATGAAAAAAAAAATTACAGTGTTAGTATTAGTAGTAGTAGTTCCCATGCGGGCCCAGACTGGAGGCGGTAATTTACACACACCATTAAATTTCTCCAACGTGTGTGCAGGTTTCCTCACGATGTGTTCCTTCACTATTTATTTTATGGTGAAAATTCGAATGTAATTCCACACGTATTCTGCAAAACCGTTTCGACCCTTCGGGTACGGAACCCTAAATATAAAATATTTAAAACAAATTGTAATTTCTATACAGGATGTTAAAATAATCCTGTACCTACTATAATTGAACCCATATTAAGGCAACGGATCACTATAAAAAAGTTTTGTATGAAATTTGAGTCAGGTTTTATCTCCATGCATTTTTTTTCGAATTTCATTGCTTTTTCACCTGTCTCATACCCATTATAATCAATAGTCTTAATATGGGTCATATTCATATTATAGTACCTACAATATTTTTTTACACCCTGTGTACTCTATGCGCAGTCGAGGCAATTTGCTAGTGTAGTGTTTTTATGCTAAAATGAAACTATGTTTCTTGTAGGTTCACCTCGGTTCAGTTAGCTAGACAAACGTAAAAAAAGACTTAATCGATGCATAAGTAAGTCTCCTCTAGAGAATGCGTAGCCCTGGGGCAGCGAACCGGACGGAAGCGGGCAGCGGGGCGGTGAGCGTTTTTACAAGACTGCCCCAAGGGCAGAGCCGGATCGAGCCAGCGCGGGCCTAATAGCAAATTTTATCATGGTGCCCTTGATTAGCTTCAAGTTTATAGTATTAAGTAAAATATGCGATCATTTTGATACCATCACTTTCTTTGGCTGCGATTTCGTGTTGGTTTTGTGGTGGCAGTATTGCACTTGCATTGATTTAAAAAAACATGCTTCTATCTAAATTGACCTTTTTTACGATCAGAAAGCATTGGTCCGCGGGGCCCCTAGACGCGCGGGGCCGTAGCATTTGCTACTCTTGCTACGTGGCTAATCCGCCACTGCCCTAGGAGGGTTATGTTTTTCAAGCATATGTATGTACTCGTAATGTAGGTAGGTGGGTATGTGTATGTTTTGGTCCTCTCTGTAGCCTAGACAGCTGGACGGTTTTCAACATCTGAGGTTTATTCGTTAAAACTGGTGGAGTTACATAGGGTATAGTATATATATTTCAAAATGAAGTCCGCGAAAATAAATATAGCGGGATATTTTTTTGTCGGGCAGCAGTCGGGACCCTTTCAAAATCGTGTCCAGCTTGGAATGGATTCCGACTGCTGAAGTTTTTTTTTTTAGAGTTCTAGACCACTAGATATGTTTTTCCTCTATCCTCGTAAGTCCTGACTTTTTTTTATCATACATAGTTCTACAGACCGAGCGAGCCGAGAATTCTAAGTTTTGTGATTTTGGAAATTACTTACATAAATTTAAAGTTCATATTTCATTGAAAAATTTGTACTCCACCAAGTACATTCGGTAGTTATTCTTACAATTGATTTATACTTTGTGAAGTACACGAGGACTTACGAGGCTATTGTTTTTTTAACGCAGTCTGTTTATTTTTCTGTTCACTGCGTGTGTTGCCAGATTTTCACAGGAACTATCATTATTCTATCAACAAAAATGCGACTCGGCAATTCTTAAAAGTTGATGATGATGATTATAATGACTGCGACTTGTGCGTGCCCACTTTTCAAAGTCAAAGTCAAAATATCTTAATTCGATTTACACTAAAACAAGGACTTATGAATATGAAAAATCTACCACGGGTTCGGAAAAACCTCCGTTGAGAAAAATTCGCCAAGAAGCGGTACGAGTTTTTTCCGAAAATGTAAACCAAGCACAATGAAATGACATGCCGCAATTATTTTAGTGTGCATTTCAATATCAAAATTACAACAAATACAACTATGCAGGAAGTATGCAGGTAAGCAAGTATTGCACGTGCTAAAACACGTTTTGCTAATTATGAGTGCGTTTTTATTAAATGGATTAATTTCGTCATTTAAGCATCTCAGAACGGCTGTAGAACTGGTAATGACTCTCTTTTTAATGGACAATGAAGGCTAACGACGTTTGGAACTGCAGCAAGAATGCATTTCTGTATGACTTGCAACCATAGAGCTATTAATAAGAGGAAGAGATATGTTACGAAAGGTGTTCATTAAATAACTAAAAACCTCAGGCACTTGTCTCACCGCCAGCGAGGAAGCGATTGGCTATCGACTATTTTCTCGCTCAAGAAACGAACAAAAGATATAAGATCCTGTGTGAGTAAAAGAGACACATATATTAATAGTTGATCGCTGGCTGTTCACACTGTCGGCGAGAACTCGCTCTTACATCTTTTGTCGCAGCGACAAGAGCTACAAAACTCGCTGAGCTATAGATACTCGCTCAGCGATGTCAGCTTGGCGGCCGCCCCGCACGAGCGAGTCGAGTGGAGCGAGTAATCGCCCGTCGCACGCGAACACTCGCTTACAGCCGAGCGACAAAACTACACTCGCTTCTCGCTGCTCGCCCACTCGTTTCTAGTTACTCGCTCTACTCGCTTCTCGCTCATCGTCGGCGGTGGGACAAGTGCCTCAGACACCCCAAAAATATTTTTCATTTTAAGATACTTGGTCGCGTTTATTTTCGAATACCTTCATTATTTAAAAAAAATATTCGAGTTTTTGCTAAGGCAGGAATTCTACTTGATTTCCAACTCTAAATTCATTATATCGTTTTACACTTTCGTGATTTTCACTCATAGTCAAAATACCACCCGTGGTATTTTGACTAAACTCATTATTTGTATTTGTCAATTGTGCTTCGACGTTTTTAAAAGAAAATCAAATTGACAGCAAAACAGTGTATTAATTAATCAAATTAGTATGCAACTTCGCTTAACATTCAATTGACGCATGTTGAATTTGTATTTAACTTTTAGACTGGGGACAGTAAAAGGGATTTAATAGTACATTGTGTCTTAAGGGCGGTAAATAAGGAATTACGAACGAGACTCTATTAGAAGCCCTCAGTCTTCTTTAATGAGTCGATGTTCGGAATTCTAGTACCGTCCGTGCGATATACAATGCTTTTCATCACATTTGCGAGTAAAATTGTATATTTCTAAAAGAAAAACTAATATTTTTTCAAAAAATCCCGATACCGCTGACTGCGCTCTTGGCATGTGCTCGAAGTGCGCGCGCAGTAGTATCAGTACGGGCATTGCTCATTTACCGACCACGGGTTTCATGACAAGCACATTAAGGTCGAGGGTTTTATTTGGGGGGTTACAACCAAGGTAGCCTGCATATTACGATACTGTTTACGCTTTAAAACATAGTGTAATCGATTCTACCCTCGATTCTGACCAAACTACTTTCTTGTTTTCTGTTATTTAATTAACACCTTGTATATTTATTAGTCTTAGGGTTAGGGGGAGGTTAGGGGGAATCGGAAGCGCCATCTCCAATCGTAATCAGCTTGCGACCATTGCTGCAGCGTCGTTCTGTATCCAAGCTGCAGTACGGTTGGTGAGCGTTGGCGAGGTTGGTGAGAAGTTCGCGTGGTTCCGTCCCTCTCATTCTCGTATTAAATAATATAAGCGTCAGAGGGACGGCAAGATATGTACGAAGTTCGAATTTTGAACTTCGTAGTACAGGGGTAGTACAGGGGGCATGAGCTTTGCGGTGAAGGAAAACATCGTGAGGAAACCTGCACAAACCTGCGAAGCAATTAAGTTATGTGTGTTAAGTTCCCAATCCGCACTGGGCCCGCGTGGGAACTATGGCCCAAGCCCTCTCATTCTGAGGGGAGGCCTGTGCCCTGCAGTGGGACGTATATAGGCTGGGATGAGTACAGGGGTTGTTTCGGTTGGCCATGATGGCGGGGATTTAGGTAGTCGTCATTTAAGTCCCAAGATATTACTGCTTAAGTAATATGACTCTGTTTCCATAACAATAATATCCATAAGTTTTGTTTTTTGAAGAAAAATATTAAAATGAAAATTTTGTTATCTAACAAGCTCTCCAGGCTTTCAAGGCCTGCATGGGAACTACGGTAAATTAAAATATAGATTTAAATTTATTAACTATTTTGGCAGAAAAGTGTAATGGTTTTAGAAATCATAAATATATAATTTAATTATATAGATAGTATAAGTTTTTAAATGATTATAATTTTCGTGATATTCATTTAAGAGCCCTCTTATTCTGAGAGGAGGCCTGTTCCCTGCAATGAGACGTACATAGGCCGAGATGATGCTGATGGAACAAGCTCTTAAGACTCTTAACACTGTAAGTGTACAGATAAAACATAGAACAGAAAATATTTTCACATTGCGCGCTGCCGCTGCCAGCTGTGTGCGCGACTCGCACTTGGCCACTTTTATAAGTCCAAGATCAAACAAACGACAATGCACAGAAGCCATGCAATGTCGGCCGTTGGGTCAAGGCCCTATCTCGACTTACTTTCCCTTTTTACCCGACTGTCCGAAGCAGGGTTATTAAAAAACTGCACTTATTTGCGTTGCGGTGCGCACGCGTTCCGGTAGCGATGCAGATCAGCGGGTTTGAGAGAGCGTTTAAAAAGACGCCGCGTTTGTGATGATTATGAGTTGGGTTTACGGCAAAAGGCAAGAGATACCAAAAAATGAGACAGCTTGATTTGCATTTTCGCAAAAGGAATTGTTCGGTGAGAAGATTTTGTTATGTCAATTGGGTAATTTCTTGGGTAAAAAAAAATACTACGGCTTAGCCAGTAGCCACCGGAATGGCCCTCAGGCCCTCATGTACTCCTGACAAGGAATTAAATCGTGTCAGAAAATAAACTAGTGGTTGTAATAATGTATGGAAACAAAAGCAAATGGGGAAAAAACGAATAGAAAGAAAAATAATGGGGGAAAATAATATTGGGGTAATAAATCTATACAGTCACTGTCAGCAGTAAAAGTGGTTGAGTTAATGTGGTGTTATGAGGCCTCCCCCATACTAAGCAAGCAGCCCTATGGAGAAAAAAAAACTATAACGAAAAAATGAACCGACTACAAAAAACCATGAAAATAATTTTCTACCAGTCTGAAGTTGGTGCCTCAGCACGAGCCAGCAGGAGTCGGACCTATAGGTATAGTCGTCTACCTCACCTGCATACTATAGGTACACTGGGCTTCAATCACTCCTGCTGGCTCGTGCTGAGGCACCGACTTCAGACTGGTAGAAAATTATTTTCATGGTTTTTTTGTACTTAGTCGGTTAAATTTTTTTGTTATAATTTTTTTTCACGCTTTTTAGTGTAAATTATCTAAGATACGATAGTTTCATGTCAATTACTCATCACCTTTTACGAAAGATTCCTTTTTCCGGTGCAGTGAAGTTCATTATTGAGGAGTTCTGGTGCTTCACCACCCGTTCCATTTCATCATACGTATTATTATGAGCATAAATTGCTTAGCAGCTGTCTTAAAGTAATTGAAGTTCAACCCGTGAAGTACTTGTTATTATTGAGGATTTGAGTAGTAGCTCTATTGGTCAAATGTGGTCTTCATCATTAGTTCCACGTCACCAAATGATGATTTTCACGAGCAAATGCACGAGTTACTACTAAATATATCCAAATTTCCATAGGCGCTCCTACAATATTTGAAGAGTTCCCTCGATTTCCTTAGGATCCAATTATCAGATCCAAATTTAGTGCTTATGGGACTTAATTGAAAGTATTCCAAAACAAACTAAAAATTTTTTTTCAGATCGGTTCATAAATGACGGAGTTCTGAGGTAACAAACATATAAAAAAATACAACCGAATTGATAACCTCCTCCTTTTTGAAGTCTGTTAAAAAATGAAATAAAAAAATGATTTCGTTGCAAAAATGATACTGGCGTTTAAAAACCCGCCGCGCTTCAAACGCTGGTGTGCAACGACATCTAAGAGGCTACTGACCCATCGTTCACGAGTCAGTAAACCGCCTTTTAACTTTAATTCTTTGTTAACCATCACTGTCTCCTTACAATGACGTCGTGATAATCTGCTGATTTCCAAACAATCGTGATTTAATAAGAAAAGATGACTTTTTAGTTCAGTTGTTGTAACAAAAAATAGGCTACTTTCAGTTTCCTGAAACACGTAATCAGTTGTTTTATTTCTTTCGGCCAGTATTTTACGAAAATGCATTCTTAACGGTTGAATGCAATTCGTAGAACAAATGCTTCTATTTTTTAATGTACAGTCAACCAATTTTCTTCCTCCCCGGGCACCTGATAGCCACGCTACGCCACTGGACATGACATTCACACCTGCACTGCAATGAGGGCTATCGCGTATGAATTCGCCACTAGAGGCGCTAGTGTAGCGTGAGGTCTCCGAAATGTCAAATCTCATAGTTTTTGGGTGAGCTACGCGGGTTTATTTATAATTAGAATAATTTTGTGAATATTTTGCAATATCTGAAATTAATTATGGCAAATATGCGTTCCGGTGCAATGAATGTCTGTGTTTTGAGACAGTTTTGTCTTTCGGAAACCTTTGTCCTGCCTTTTTTCCGAACAAAACGGGGACTATGCAACACTGTGGCATGCTCGATATTTTTATGGTACGGTTTTAAGGTGTATTAAATATGATTTTAATCTAAACTTTGTTTTCACGCCCGTAATAACAGACTTTGAAAGCCATACTTAAAAACCTCACGCAACAGTGCGCCATCTAGTGAGACAAAAAACGATAGCCCTCATTACACTTTGTCGTCTTCTTCTCCAAAATAATATTCAACAAATTAAAACTCAATTAAGCTATGTTTTTTTATATGGAAAGATGTGTGCTGTGGATGTGAGCTATAGATGCGTGCGTCTACTCGAGCTGCGCATCTTCCTCGCACAGCTGCCTCGCGACTGCGCAAGCGCATCTTCATAGCGCATCTTCCTCGAATGGCTACATAGCTTAGCATTAGTGAAAACGGTCACATAATATCTAAGGCGTATTATAAAGTTAATGATTATATCATGGACAGGGATATTTGGAAATAATTCCGATCCGCATTAGCGATCCCTTCAAATAGCGAACCTACTGTGTTAAAAATAAAGTTGTGTTAAATACTTGTGATGTATAGATATCATTTAAAAATATTGTGAATCTGTTTAAAAAAACATACCTCGTTGAGTTTCTTGCCGGATTCTTCTCAACAGAGGTTTTTCCGAACCGTGGTGGATTTTTATGATATTCATAAGTGCTTGTTATAGCCTAAATTGAATAAAGATATTTTGACTTTGACTTTGACATAGTTTCGTAGCGTAGCTTTCACATCCTCGCAGCATAGCATAGCACATCTCTGGTGGAAAGGCCCCCTAAAATGTCACATAGGCAACTGAATGCCGTAATTTGATTCAATGTCAGATAGGCCCAAATGATCTATAGCAAATCGACCTCCATCAAAAGGTATTACAATAATTGTAGTTATTTCATTTAATATTATCAGATATCGGCACGATTTGTTATGAAAGAAATACTGTAGCTTTTACTTTGATTATGATTCTTTAGGCTTTGAGAAAATCGGTAGACATTTAGTTAGTACAGTGGTAATGCTACTTATATTATAAAAGCGAAAGTTTGTGAGTGAATGAGTGAGTGAGTATGTTCGTTACTCCTTCACGCTGAAACGGCTGGACGGATTTGGATAATATTTGTTATGTTAGCTGGACATTCATCTTTTCACATCAAACACACAATGCTCGCAAATATCCTTGCATCTGCAATCCATCCATGCATCCTTGCATATGGTTTCACGGGATACCCGTAAAAGTAACAAATTTGGAGTTGAAATAAAAAATACAAAAAGACTCCAAAAAACCAATCATAATTTGATTGCTTAGTAGCGACATCTCTTGTCTGGGTGAGCGGTTGGTTCCGAAAGAGTGTGACGTCTCTCGATGAGAGCGGAACATAGATGTCGCTAGTGCTGCTACATAAGTAGCGTAGTAGAAATAAGCAACCTGAGAATATGTATGCATAGGAAAAATAGCGGTGGTTTAGGGGTTAAAGCACGCAGCACGGATTGCTGAGGACCTGGGTTCGATTCCCAGCGCTGGTCTCTTTTTCTGGTTTTTCTGTGCATCCATGTCTCAGTTTGTATTTTCGATATCCTTGCATCTATTTTCATACCAAATTCATCCAAATCCGTCTAGCCATTTTAACTTGAAGGAGTAATAAATATACACCACACACATACTACAAACTTTCACATTTATAATAACAGTACGATCATGATATTGTCACGCACGTAAAACTCCCAAATTACGCATTTTCGCTGCAACCAAATGCACCTTGAAATTGCTTGGTTATAACTTAGCTCAGACGTTAAATAGGCATAACAATCTAGTCTACAATTACAGTCTATTACATAAAGACAATAAGTTTAAACGAATTAGACCATTTCTGAGCGCCCCATTGCGTCCAGTCGCTGCAATTTACGATGAGATTTAGGTTTTGTGAACGAGACAGATTGGAGCATCTCTCGTTTTAATATAGTCAGCAAGAACCACTAAGGCCCACTTGCAGTAAACACATAAATCTCGAGTTAGCGTTAAGCTCAGTTTAGTAGTGTCAAATTTTAGTGAACTGTCAAGCTTAAGCCTGGATTAACTACTAAATCTAGATTTTTTTTCCTGCAAGACGGCCTAAGTCAAAGACTTAAATTCTTGAAACCACATTTGAACCGAAAGTGGCGCTTTGAATTTATCTCGATGAAGAAAATGTGTACGTAGGGTTTACAATAGTAGATTGTACAACAAGGGCATAAAACGAGCCATTTCACCCGAGACGTTCATATAGATAGACACGTCGAGGGGAAAATGGGTTTAATGCTAGAGTTTTACACTCTGCTTTTACTTCGATTGGGAGTAGATGAAATAGTATCAGTAGAAACAATTGTTCACTTACTAGGTACCTTTTATTTTTCATGCATTGCTATATAATTACAAATTTTTAGTTTTACTGATTTATTTTGATTGATTTTTAGTAACATATAAATTAAAAATTATAAAAAAAACTTTTTTGTTTGTTGCTGTCGACACTTGATTGCCTTGGTCATTGTTAAGATTTTACTTTAAGCACTAGAGCATAAGAAGTAATTTTAGGTTGCCTGGATCCAGCATACGATCCGAAGTTTATGAGCATGAGAAGTAAAAAAGACTTTTCCACTTGGTTCGATCTTGCGCGGCTTCTCCATGACCATGACCAAAAAATTATAGGCTTCATAATTTTCTAGTCTTAAGCTGCAGTAAAATAATTAAAATGGGACTGGGCGGGACCCGTCTGCCGTATGCATCCGGATCGCAGGACCAAAGTTATCATTAGGTTCCCTGTGATGGGCACCGGAGCAGAGGCAGACCTAGGAGGCGATGACGGGACGATTTCGACCGTTTCCAGCCACGTTGGCAAGATTCGGCCAAAAGTAAGGACGAGTGGAAGCAAAAGGGGAGGCTTTTGCCCAGCAGTGGGACACACTACAAGATAAGTAATAAAAAAGCTGCAGTGGTTTACTGCAGTTACTCTATTATAATGTATACCTAGATTGATAGATAACCTAACCATAAAAAAATCATTTTTAATACAAGCTTTTTTTGCAAACTGTACTTGCATTGTCACCCAAACTACATTGGCATACCAAATTTCAAGTCGATGCCATTAACCGTTGAAGAGTTTCGTCCTGCGGAGACGATCCTGGCTGGACTACCAGGATGTCACTACTAGATTATTGTAGTGTCACGCAATTTACATAAGTATTTCAAATTTCAAGCAAATTTGACTACTGGAAGTTGGTCAAATTTAACTTGCAAGATTTGATTACAGACAGACAGACACACAGACAACGGGACAGGTGAAACTAAATAAAAGCTTGTAAAATAGTCAGAGTTTGCACACTTTTTAGGGTTCCGTAGTCTAACCAATGAACCCTTATAGTTTCGCTATGTCCATCTGTCCGTCCATCCGTCCGCGATTTAAATAAATAAATAAATATCATGGGACACTTGACACCCAAACTCCCAAACTAAGCAAAGCTTGTACTATGGACACTAGGCAACGGATAAACATACAAATATAGATAAATACATACTTAAATACATATTAAACATCCAAAACCCGAGAACAAACATTCTTATCATTCATACAAATATCTGCCCCGGCCGGAAATCGAACCCGGGACCTTAAGCTTCGTAGTCAGGTTCTTTAACCCCTTGGCCTAACTGCTTAGTGCCCTCTTCTAAGTCTCTCTTGATGTCGGTCGTGGTCGTGGTCGTACCACGTAGTTACTTTATGACGACTTTCTTGGGAAAATTGGTGGTTGCCCCTTGCCTTCCTTATCACAGAGTCCGGAGTTCGTAGGTGGCAATAGAGAGCACTGCCCACTCTCAATAGGGGTCCGTCCCGTCCTATTCTAAAACTGGGCACGGCGGGGGCATTGCTAATGCCAGTAAATTAATCCATACTATTATTATAAATGCGAAAGTGTGTTTGTATGTTTGTCCTCCTATCAAGTTGAAATGGAGCGACGGATCGACGTGATTTTTGGCACAGAGATAGTTTAAGGGCTAGAGAGTGATATAGGCTACTAAATCCCGGAAAAATGAACAGTTCCCGAGGGAACAGTGCGCGATAACCGAATTCCACGCGGGCGAAGCCGCAGGCAAAATCAAGCAAAATGCCGCATTTGTAGGCACGGAACCCTATATTGCGCATAGCCCGACTCGCACTTGGCCGGTTTTAACTCACAAATAGCAATTCTTCCTTCCTTCCTACCCTACTATGCATACTTAATTATTGGATCATAACACGTGGTCAAAGAAAGATAAACAGTATTATTAATCATTTGTGCGCCCGCGCATGTCGCCTCGCGCACGCTCGCAGGATCTGTAACAGACACTGTATAGAGAGGTTAACACCGCTTTTACAATGCTAAAAGTAGCTAATACTAAGCAAAAAAAACAGAAGTCACCTGAATTTTATTAGTATAAAATACACATTTTTCTTCTTTTTTTGTTTTTTTTTTGTATTTTCTTTCTTTCTTTTAAATATGTTTTTTCTAAATATGAATAAATTTCAAATACTTTTGAAAAATCCTATCGAAATTAAGGGAAAACTTCAACACACTCACACAACTCTCTCTTCTCACAAAAGTTTGAGTAATATTATAAACGACCAAATTCGAACCATACATAATATTACTTTTGTTTTTTTTTATTCAACTGGATGGCAAACGAGCAAGTGGGTCTCCTGATGGTAAGAGATCACCACCGCCCATAGACACCTGCAACACCAGGGGGATTGCAGATGCGTTGCCAACCTAGAGGCCTTAGGTTGGGATACCTCAAGTGCCAGTAATTTCACCGGCTATCTTACTCTTTACGCCGAAACACAACAGTGCAAGCACTGCTGCTTCACGGCAGGATTAGCGAGCAAGATGGTGGTAGCAATCCGGGCGCACCTTGCACAAGGTTCTACCACCTGCAAAACTTCGCTCTGGTTTTCTCGTTTTAAGTAGTTTTATTTTAGCTAGTTAGGATAATTTAACACAGTTTTTCTTTCTCGTAATTACAACCATATTACTTCGCTAGTACTTAGCTCGTACAAGTCGAGTCACAAGAGCTGGCATGAATGGGTCGAACGAAAGTAATGTCACTTAGACATTTTTGTAGGAAAATGACAGATCATAACATTCACATTTGAGTGAAGTGTATTAAAATAGTTAACACAAAGACTCTTTCATTCACTCATTCAATGCATTCGTGCAAGCTCTTATAAACCGACCTGTATAGATAGTTGAAACTTGACAAAATTATGAACGAAGTCGTGACATCAGCTCTATAGAGTTCCCTCCCCTGCCTCTCTCTAGGGACCGAGCGGATTGACTATAAATATAAGTATCTCGGTCGATTGGTGCATTGCTTCACTGACAGCAGGCTAAGGGGTACCCCCCACCACCCAAACCGATCCATCAAGCAATTGTGAAAATATTGGAAGGTTAGGAATCCAGTGATTTTGTGATTTTTTTTTAATTTTAATTTTTTTACTTAAAAAGTGTCGTTGTGATTTCAGTTCGACTGAAAATGAAGACCAGGACGTTGTTATTATGCTTAGGTGAGTTTTGTTTAAATTATTTAACTAGAGTTTACCCTCGGCTTTGCATGCGTAAACTATTAGAGCATTTAAATACCGGAACTTAACAATTTCAAAATTTATCTAAGTTATATTTCTAAAAAAAACCAGATCGGTTCATAACTGACTTTCTGAAGTAGAGAACCTCTTCTTTTTTGAAGTCGGTTAAAAATATTAATACGAATGAGTTCGATAAGTTTAATCAATCAATAAAAATAAAGAAAACATTTATACATTACAAGGAATAAAATAAACCAATACAAAACGAGTCCTTGAAAATATGCTCCGATAACTATGATACGAAAACTACCATTAACTGTTTGGCTTATGGCTAATTGTCCACTCGTATAAAAATTTAAAAATGCCCCGAACAAGAGTCTCTAAGGGCGCTACCTCTGTTTCCGGGTCCCTTTCAGAATTTAGTTTAGTTTTGTAGAGACTTCTGTCCAGGACTTTGAAATCTGTAACATATCAAAATCTCAGGGAATTTAACTGAAACCACATTTTCTATACTTTAGCTCCGGGGTCCTTTTTGGACTCCACCCATACATGCTATTTTAAAAAGATAAACATTTATAAAGCGATAAATAAAAGCACTATCTATCTTTAATACCAAATTCGTATATCTGCGGGACCTACGTAATTTTCCGGGATAAAATCTATTCTGTGTGCTTCCCAGAGGGTCTCAAACTTAATTTAAAGTGGTTCGGTGGTGAATCGTGTAGAACAGAGAGACACACATATTTTTTTGCATTTATGATATTTGAAAGGATTAAAACCAGAAAAAAAACGTACAGAAAAACCTCCGCAGCGTACACCCGAAGATAATGGCAGGCATTTTAGAGGTGTACACAAATAAAAGCTTAATATTACTATTATACAACGTGTGACTTTCATAAGAACATATATTATTTTCGATACAAGCTTCTTCGCTATTAGCACTGATTGTCATCACATCACAATCTCTTCTCTCACGACAATCTCGCTCTACCTAGCCCCTTGGCTGGGGCTGATCTTAGAAAGCATTATAGCTAAACCGTCAATTACTGTCCACCGTTCAATAATAAACAGAGTTCCTTTTTAGTATAAGGTGTCAATTACTGGCCACCTTATACTACTTAAAATGAATTATTTTTAAAGAATTATCCAAACGTCTTTCGGATACCACAGGGGACCGAAGAGCTGGCAGCTTCCTCGCACAACGTATCAACATTGCTATACAGCTATAGGTACAGCGAGGAAATGCTGCCAGCATCTTTGGGTCCATGCCGCGGGGGGATACTTTTTTAAATATTTTTTTTCTAGTTATAGGTACTAGTTTGTTTTACTTTCATTAATATTTTTTTTATTTTAAGTAGCCTGTATAGTGTCCCACTGCTGGGCAAAGGCCTTCCCTCTTGACCTCCACAACTCCAGTTCTGACGCAATGTCAGGCCAGTCCTTTGCGTACGTGTCCAGATCGTCCCGCCATCTCCTTCTCGGTCTGCCTCGATGTCGCTGGCCGTTATCCGGCACCCACCAAGTAACTGTGCGAGCCCACCTTTGTGGGTGCATGCGACAGACGTGTCCAGCCCAGTCCCATTTTAGCTAAGCAGTCTTTTTCCCAACGTCGGTTATGCGTGTTTTTGAGCGCAGCGTGGTGTTCCGGATTCTGTCCATCCGCTTCACACCTAATATGCTACGCTCTATCACTCTTTGGCAAACCTTAAGTTTGGACTTTTGATTTTCAGTCAGGGACCATGTTTGTGCACCGTAGGTTAGGAGGATTAATATTTTTAAATTAGTTTAATTATTGTGTTACTAAAAATCTAAATGAGTTCTGGTCACTGAAAGGTTATTGGTTATTGAAAGGTGGCCAGTAATTGTCGATTTACCTATGTAACTGTAAAAAATGTTATAAAGTCTAATGTCTACGACGGTGCTACGAAGCTTACGTAACCGTTGCTACGTCGTAGCCATGTGTTAGATGCGCTCGCGGTGCATCACGTTTGGGCGGAAACATGCCTCAACGCTTGGGGCTGATACGAAATTAGAAAATCGAAGTTCGTACCGTACCGTCCCTGTCACTCTCGTACTAGATAAAATTAGCGTCAGCGGGACGGCAAGAGACGAAGTTCGAATTTTGCACTTCGTTCGTAGTAGAGGGCCTGATATCTGTTAAATGAAAATTGCGACGGTAAATTGCTAAAACTATTTTGACGTTTCGATCTCGTTGCAGCGACCGAGGTCACGAGTAGAATGCGGCCATTCTCATTTTATTGTGCACCTGACTAGTTACCGTACCGCTTTTTTGTTAGGCAAAAGCGACACGGCACTGAAACTGAGTGCACATCTAGAAATTTTATCCATTTACATTTATCTGTGCACTCAAGTCTAATTACCGTGTCACTAGTGCGGGAAAAAAGAGGTATGGTAATTAGACAGGTGCACAATAAAATGAGAATGGCCGAATTTAAGTGTAGGGTGTTTTTGTTTTATAATGTTTAATCGAAACATATCGTCGTGGATAAGTCCCGGGTGTGTTATTAATTTATGAGTAAAATTCGTGAAATTTTAAAACGTAATTTACAATTTCATTCTATATTAGTTTACCTAAGGCCCGTTGTTTGATCAGTAGTTAAAGATACTAATAGTATGGTTGTTAGGTTTGCCATACATTTTAACTATTAGTTTGTTTACCTACTGATCAAATAACGGTAGCTATGTGGAGAGGATAAAAAATACGAAACATTAGACTATTGTCATAAAAAAATAGTCTATCAGTTAGATTATTCGAAAATATTTGACACGCATTTTTTCTTTTGTCAATTAAACAATAAATTATGACGATATTGCCAGTTTCAATTCTGCGTGACGTCACGCCATGCGACATCATATCGCAGAGTACTTGATTTTCCACGAGATGTGCGAGCATGTGTTACGAGGCATGTTTGTCGTGAACAGTGGCGTAGCTAGGTAACCAAAGGCTCTAGGGCAAAAAATAAACTAGGGCCCCAACAAAACTTTTGAAAATCGTTTGTTCCGTATTCGTCGTGTTCCAAATTCGACTTACTCCAGATTTGTCATTTATAGTTTGTGTCAGAGTCCGAGGGACCCCTGGCACTGTCCCGTCTAGCTTTCCGGTAGCTACGCCACTGTTCGTGAACCAATAGAAACGCTTCATTTACCTACCTAATCTCGCTCCGCTCAGCTGTGTTTCCACTAAATCGGGTAGCTCCGCTGAGCGAGCCGCCTCGCATGGCAGGCATTTTCGGTGCGATTTTGAGCCTTGTATCGAATAAGATCATACCTCATGCGTTTTCCCCGAAGACCCCGCTCTACAGATGTGATTGGTTCATGAAAAACAACACATCCTGCAACAGATCCCCGCACATCTCTACTGGAAACGTAGTTACTTCGGATGTTATCGTATTTCTGAGTTTTCTAGATGGTTAAAACACTCATTATACCTCTGACTAGTGAAAGAAATGTAACCAAACAAAACGTTACATAGTAGCCCGTTTTGTAAAAACTCCACCGGCGTTTCCTGTGCTAATTATGCACACGCCAATAACACATAATTAGTTTAATAATACGTTACGAGTGTTTAGGTAATGCTTTCTTTAATTCATTTATGAATGTTGCATTGTTTTGACTTTTTGTTGCGGTTGCACGCACGTGTAATTAGTAGGCTTGGGACTTTTGGATGCTCGCCGTGGTTCTAGAATCCACGGAGTCGTCATTATGTTAAAATATTTGTTTCGAAGTCAAAGTCAAAGTGTAAAAATAAAGCATTAGATAAGAGTTAATTTTTCAAAACACAGGCTGTATTAGATGTCATACATGGTTTATGCTGTATGATAAACACGTTATTATAACTGCAATTAATTTAATCATAAATCTATTAAACACACAAGTCACAGTGACTTTGACTTCGAAAAAAATAATCTTGATCAAATTAATGTGACTACATGAAAAGCACAATAAAAGAAATCATCAAAATCGGTTCATTTAAAAAAAACTGAGGGCTTATAAAAAATATACAGTCGAATTAAGAACTTGCATACCATAAATATGTAAATAGGATAACATTGCAAATACAGTTAAAAAAAACTTGTAATAAAAATTACATTTTAACAAAACTTATTGTTCGAAGTCAAAGTCAAAATATCTTTATTGAATTTAGGCTATACAAGCACTTATGAATACGAAAATAAAATATATCTGTAGATTAGGGTTTGGAAAAACCTCTGTTGAAAAGAATCCAGAAACACAACGAGGTGATTTACTATCATTCGGAGCAAATGGAAAATCGTCTACTTGAATTGACCATTCTGAATTTGGACCAAAATGAATACCATCCAAAGTGAAATTTGTCAAAATGTAATGTGCTGAAAATATTTACAACCAAATTTATTTTTGTTGTAAATGCACAAATGGAATATTGTCCATTATAAATTATTAACAAAATGAAATACCTAAGCAATAAATGAATGTTGTCTAAGTCAAATAATAACTTAATATTATGTTTGTTTTTATAATTCGTCATAATTTCTGAATGTACGCAAATACAAGTGGTCGTTTTTTTTCGGCGTACATCAAGTTTGTAAATTTTTCCACGGGATAAGATTCAATTTTCGATTATATTCAGGATGTACAATTTTCCTTGTTCATGTATTTCAAATTGTCATTTTTCTGCTTTGACGTATTTGACGTATGAATTTTGAGTTGTCCATTTTCCATTTGCACCAAATGACAGTAAATCAACGAGGTAACTATATCATATGAGTGCGTTTACGTTTTAAACAGATATACAATGTTATTTAATGAATAATGATTTATATCACAAGTATTGTACACAACTATATTTTTTAACTCACAATTAGTAGATTCGCTATTTGGGGAGGGATCGCCAATGCGATAAAATGCAATATTTCCAAATACTCGTATCCCTGTCCATGATATAATTCTTTATATTATAATATGCCTTAGATATAAATGTCTTCTTGCCAATACATAATTTGAATTATGTATCTGTTTGATGAATATTTTTATTGTTCGCTTGTCTAACCACTTGTCCCCCCCCCCCCCCCAGCCGTGGCGATAGCGTCGTCGGCGCCGGTCCCCGCAGCGCAGGCGGAGTACGACTACGAATACGAGGCAGCTGCGCCCGCGCAGGCTCAGGAGCCGCAAGAGTCCGCCAGCCACTATGACGCTTACATACAAGACGTCAAAGCGGCCGCCTCGGGGCCCAAGAAAGGTAACACAGAATAATAAAAAAACCGGTGAAGTGCGAGTCGGACTCGCGCACGAAGGGTTCCGTACTATCTATACAACATTTTTAGACATTAGCAAAAAAACGGCAAAAATCAAGTTAGTTATATAGGAGCCCCCCTTAAATATTTATTTCATTTTAATTGAATTAATTATTTTTAAAGTGATTATACAACTAAAGATTCTGTGGATATTTGCAAGCGTCTACCTGTAGCCGTTATTAATATCAAGCAAAGAACGGCAAAACAATCACGTTTGCTGTATGGGAGCCCCCTTAAATATTAATTTTATTCTGTTTTTAGTATTTGTTGTTATAGCGGCTATAGTAATACATAATGTGTGAAAATTTCAAGTGTCTAACTATTACGACTCGACATACAGCGGAGTCAGTAATAAAGCTTCGTTGGCACCCTTTGGGTACGGAACCCTAAAAAAATAACAAAATCTTATTATTATCTTATTTTTTATAAACATATTATTTTAGGTCACCTTTCAAATGTTAAATTTCAAATGTTAATGTTTCATTCAATATAGTTATATTAACAGATAAGTACCCTATTTTTACCCTATTTTTTTCCGTTAACTTTGTCAGAAGGGCCAGGTCATTTAGATATAGAAACCACCTAGCAACTAATTAATCTTTTGGCCAAATAGTTTTTTTTTTCAAACATTATAGCTTAAAATATCATAATTCTTGATTAATTTTTAAACTAGAAACACACTGACGCCGGGGGCGGAGCGGCGCGGAGGCGATGCCGGTTGTTATATTCGAACTAACGTGAAAGAGGCCACACAGAATACCGCACCACGCTTATTTTTCGCGCGGTATTCTGTATGCCCTCTTTCATGTTAGCTCGAATATTACAACCGGTACCGCCCCCGCGCCGCGCCACACCTCCCCGCTACCACTTTCTGCGTGTTTCAAGCTACGGCCACTGTAGTGTCTCGGCGAAATGAACTTCATCTGACCTATTGAATGTTCCCTTAAAGTTAACGTAAATCAAAAACAAAAAAAGCAAGTTAGTAAGAGAGTGGTTTTTCCGTGCATCTATATTTCAGTTTGTATTTTCAATTTTGGTTTTACGGGATGACCGTAAAAGTAAAAATTTGGAATTGAAATAAAAAATACAAAAAGATTCCAAAAAAACAATCTTAAGTTAGTAAGAGCTAATGATACTCAGAGTTACGCCAGTCATCTCATTAACGTTCTATTCAGTCAATGAAGCGTAAAAAGTTACGCATCAATAAAAAATGCATTATGTGTTCAGGAAAACGGATGTTGGCTAATTTACATAAAACGTTTTTGCATGTATATATGTAACGTGTCATGTAATTTGTGTGAATGAAACTGTAGTGTATCGAATGTGAGTTCTTGGTTCTTGTCGTCCCACGTGATGAGCGTCTAAGGTCGTCCCTTCATCTGTGTTTCGGCCTCTACTTCATGTCCATTGTTAAGCATCTATTCTGTGATAACTTTGGCTTAAAGTTTCGGGTACATTCGGCAAACAGGGTGCCCTTCGCAAGGTGTAATTTTATTCCTAAATTTTTTTAAGGTTGGTTTTTAGAGTCTTTTTGTGTGTTTTAGTGTCGCTGCTTAAGTAACTAAATAAGAAACAAACAAGCTGAGATATGTGGTGCATAGGAGAAATTTGTGTCTATACTCCTGTCCAGTGGTGGTGTAGCGGTATAGCACGCAGCACGGAATGCTGAGGACCTGGGTTCGATTCCCAGCGCTGGTCTCTTTTTCTGGTTTTTCTGTGCATCTATGTTTCAGTTTGTATTTTCGATGTAAATTTTTTTGGGCATACTTATTTTATTGCATAAAGATTTTTTTGCATACATATTTTTTTCCTAAAGCGCTTTGGTCTGTACTTGTTTAGTCTAAAAATTTTATTACTAAAATGCGAAATCCATAATATAATAATATTGCTAGATCTAATTATTATTTACTCTAATATTCCTCATCCCAGCCTATAAACGTCCCACTGTTGGGCACAGGCTTTCTCTCAGAACTCTAATATTCAATGTCCTAAAAAAATTAATGAAAATAATGAATACATATTTGATACTTGGATAGGAGAAACAGTAAAGGGGGAAGGGGGAAGCCCCCCACAAGGGGGCTCGGGTGCGGAGCCCCCGCAATAAAGAAAACCAAGGTAACATGATTGCTCAACTATAGGTTAGGTTACGTTAGTATTGTATCAAAGCGCCTCCCTCAGTTGACTTCTCCTCAGTCGTTAAATTCGTATTTGTTTTCCAGACATAAAGTTAGTGGTAACAATATTCGGAATAACAATTTTATACCTACCTATAATACATTCGACAAAAACAATGTTATACCATAAAAATGTTATACTAAGCATTTTTCCGACTAAAAATACTTATTATGAAAAACAATTTCGACCAAACAATTTTCGACATTTCAATCATTCGACGAAACGTTGTTATGCAAAACAATTTTAGACTAGTCGATATAGACCCATAATAGAGTACTTACCTAATGGATTCTACTCTTGATTCTGAGCAAAACTAAGTACTTTCAGGTTTCTAGTTATTTAAGTACCTAAGTAACATCTTGTATTGTGGTACTCAAAAAGGAGCCATTGTGCTGTATTATTGAAAACTTACATCAAAAAACATAATTTTATCTTAGTTTGTAAGTTTCCGTACTGCATTCTATCGAAGCGCGTATAATGGGTTACGGAAACACTCATGGGCAAATCTAGCTCACACGCCTTTATAAATCCCCTTACCCCAGGTTTCAGCCAAGGTAGCGGTCTCCGGACCATAGCCGTCGGCTCCGCCAACCAGGCAAAGACCGCGCTGGGCAACCAGAACGCCGCCGGCCACCAGGCCGCCTACGTCGCTAAGAACACGCTTGCGCAGTCCGCCGCGCAGGCCAGCGCTACCGCGCAGGCGGCGCTTGCTGGCAAACAGGTTGGCAATAAAAAAACCCAACCATAAAAATTTCATTTGATACAAGTGTTACTTGACTGTACTTGCATTGTCACCCAAACTTCATTTGCATACCAAATTTCATGTCGATGCTATTAAGCGTTGAAGAGTTCCGTCCTGCGGAGACGATCCTGGCTGGACTACCAGGATATCACTACTAGATTATTATATTGTCACGCAATTTACATAAGTATTCCAAATTCAAGTCAATACGACTACTGAAAGGTCTTTGCGAGGCCCTTTGTCCTTCGTGAAAAGTAGGTAGGTATGTGATGCGAAAATAAAGTAAAAAAAAAACTATATTTTTTTATATTTGCTTGGTTTGTTGCGCGAGGCCCCTGCAAGAGCGAGGCCCTGGGCGATTGCCCTGTTCGCCACCCCTTAAGGCCGCCACTGAGTGTAATGGTGGTGGCTAGTAAAATTATTAAATAAAAGACACTGTGTAAAAATCAAACTAAACAGCAGATTATCTTCATCATCATCATCCCAGCCTATACACTCCCACTGCTGGCCACAGGCCTCCTCTCAGACAATACTTACATACATAACGTTAATTTTCTCCTGGAGCTCATAGACTAATGTCCTCACGTTACCCAGGTCATCCTCTCCGGGCTGGAGCAACAAGTCCGGGACGCCAAGGTGGCGCTCCAGGGTGAAGAGATGCAGCTCCAACAGGCCAAGAGAGCGGCGCAGGCGGCGGCGCAGGCCGCTCAGCAGGCTATGCACCAAGTAAGTCCATCATCATCATCATCATATCGGCCGTAGGACGTCCAGTGTTGGACAAGGCCTCCCCATAAAGTCAGTCTACATTAAACTTAGGGTGAGCTAAAGGTTAATAACCTCAGAACGTTACGTGTTAATAACAAGCTCTCATAAATGTCAAAAAATCTACCACCGGTAACAACCACCTACCACCGGAAAGAAAAACATCTGTTGAGAAGAATCCTGAAAGTAACTCAACGTGGTATCTATTTTCTTTGATGAACTATACTCCGTTTAATTTAAGGTTTGAATTAACGGTCAAGTTGTAACACACTTTTCTCGGTATTTCGAACACAAATGGACTAAAAATACCTACATGTAGATTTATTAGCGGTATTTATTATGTTTTTACTATAGAAGTTAACACAATTTTAAATAGTTTCTTTGTTTCATTTAAAAAAGGGGGCAATTTTTACCGTTAAGTTTCAAATTTTAAAATAAATGGGTATAAAACAATTGTTATGGCTATCATAAAAGGTCACGGGTGAGCAAATTAATTGTTTTAGTTCATTGATATGGACCTCCGCAAAGTACGCTTGATTCAATAAATTATCAATTTTTTTATTAATAGATTTACAATGCTATTTTATAATTTACACCACAAGTATTTAGTACAACTAAAGACTTCTCTTCAATTTAACAGACCTTGTGGTACCCCACATATTATTACGAAAATATAGGGCATTAGCACGAACTTTGTTAAGCTTTAAATAAAAAAAAAAAATGTGTCAAAATGTGTAAAAAAGGTCTTTTTTAATGAACCACAGACAAGTGCTAGAACCACTTACAGAAGTTCCTAATACATTTTATAACGCCTTGTATAACCTGACATTGACCCATTTCCGGCCCCACTTAGTAACGTACCTCATCAACTACTAGTTAAATTGACAATGAACTTTTTGTTACAAAAATGCAAATGCAATACCAACTAAGAAATGTTCTAAAAAATATATTAAAAAATTCGATCCGAATTGAAATTGCTCTGTACAAAAACCGGTTGCGTAAAGACAACGGCGGCGAAACAGTTTACGTAATATAAATAATAATTGAAGTGTCGCAACTATGTTATATCGGAAATAATGTTTAAACGACATTGTTTGGGAGAATATTAACAGTAATTGGCTAGTGCTTTTTTTAACTGTTCGACCTCAATTTAATAGAGTCCACTTTATTTTGTGCATCATTGTATTAATTTAAAGATTGCTCTTTTTCCGATTTATTTTCATTATGCGCAAAGAAAGTTAGGAAATTTACATATTAGTTTATTGAATGATTATTACGAATTAGTTTATTTTTTAATACGGAGATATAATGGCAAGCAAGAAATAACAAAAAGGGATTAAGAATTCGTTCCCCCTTTTTTAGAGTAAGCAATTTGCTGTTTTGTAATAAACGTATTTTTTATGTGTATGTATGGTACGTACGTATGTATGTAAACTATTTATTGCACATGAAGTCTTTCGACAGCTAACCTAATTAAGAATTGTTTTAAGTTATGAATCCCGAATTCTCTTTTGTTTTGCTTGATTTATTTTTATAGTAACCTTAATCAAATCGTGGATGCTTCTAATATCATTAAACATTCAACGAAAAAGACATCGATATGGCGACAATTACAAATAAATGTATACACGACTTTATTGACTTAAAATTAAAGTAATCTATACATACTTTTATAATGTTGTAGTTGACTGTACTAAGTAAATGCTCCATTTTCATCTTTGCTATGTTTTCATACTTACTATGTTTATCTCTTATTATAACATGTGGGCAAATTAATAGCGTTCAAAAATTCTAAATCGCTTCCGCCATTATGATTACTAAAGATTCTTTTATTTTATTACTAAAGAAGCAAGATCTAGCGACATCTTGCGCCACGTCCAGTAAACTTGCAAATAATTGTAAAAAACTGCTCTTGCGCAGCCGTCTTTGTCACGTGCGATATGTCCCAACAACGATCTAGATCGCTTGCCAAACAAAATTAACTGCATAATTAATTGGATATAGTTGACAAGCATAATGAAATGATAACGTATTTATTTAAATTATAATAATAATATAAACTTACTAGTTACATTTTATTAAAATACGTTGCTAATATTATAATTAAAAATATTTAGTTTTGCTTTATTTCGATTTATTTGATACTTATTTAATGGTAAGCGATACAGAAAACAGGTACCTACACAGAAAGAAAATAGCTTATAAACTAAAGACAAATCTAAAACTAAATTAAATGAAACAATAAGGCAATAAAATAAAAAATTAAAAACCACAAAAATATGAATAATTAAAAATAATAATATAAATAATTTTATTGCTATTTGGATCATGGATTGTTAGTAAGCAAAACATTAATCTTATTTTAGCACATTTTTTTTTTACAATGAAAAAACTTCACTCGATCAAAAAATTATAAGAAGACACTGTGTTATTCATCATCATTATCATCTCAGGCCTCTTCTCAGAATGAGAGCGCTTGTGCCGTAGTTCCCATACGGGCCCAGTGTCGATTGGGAACTTCACAGACACCATAGAATGGTTGTGCATGTTTCCGCACGATGTTTTCTTTTACCGTAAATTGGTAAACCGTGGTAAATTTCAAATGTAATTTGAAAGATGTAGGTCAAAGTACTGAACTACCATAGCCTTTTTTTTATGTACGGCGTAAAAAAAAAGTAAAAGCGTGTAAAATATTTGTATCTTATTTTAATGTCTGTGTGTCACTCTAGCTTCAGTTCTAAGAAGCTTAGTAACAAAACTATCGACCATTTTTAGTATCAAGCATGCCTATCGTTATGACTCGATATTGTTTCACAACAAGAAATGAATTAAATGCTCCATTAGACACGAATTGGTTTATCTAATCATTGAACCTTTGATCTATTGAGAAAAATTATATAGGTAACTAATTGCATTTCTGCAACACACAGACAAACATTATTCAATAGAAAATTACGGCCGAAACAGCAAAATGCCGTATATATGAGAATCTGGCAAACAATTTCATATTTGCGGCCTTTGCTGTTGAAACGCTTGGTCCGTGGGGTCCCGAAGCAAAAAAACAATTTACATTTAAAAAAAAGAAGCTTGCCCGTTCCACGGGCGACCATAGGGCTGGCTCTTTCCTCGGTCAACGAATTGGCATTGCCATACAACGAGGATACGCAGACAGCCTTATGGGCACCCTGCCCAATAGCAACGACTTGGGCGATATTAGATTTTTAGGATCACAGTAAGTTAGTTTTAGTTCTTTTTTTTATTTATTTCTGTAAATTATTATATATATTATTTGTTTGTTTATAAATAAATTCCTCATTCAATAGATCTGTAACAATTTTAGAAGTAAGAAGAACAAAGTAGTTAGGTAAGTAATAAAAAATCGACAGGTATTTTTACTGAACAACGCTGTTAGGTTAATTTTTGTCAATCGTCCCATTATACTCAGCGGCACAAAATTTGACCCACACCACATGTACAAAATTACCTATTATTGCATACATTTGAGGGCTAGATTTTTTTGCCGCTCAGTATATTTATTTTATACGATATTTTTTTTAAATATACGAGCATCAAAGCAATTGCAATATTTTTCTAGCAACAAAATTTTGTACAAAGTTCAAGGTAAAAAAAAACAATAGATCATTGATCTTACGATCTTACGTAGTAACCTTATATCATAATGAAATTTAATACAACAACGTAAAGGTCAACGCCACTATGCCACACGCGATTATCTGAAGTTAGAAAGTGTTTGTGGTCGTAACCCGCAGATTTTCACGTATAAAGTTACTTTGCTGTAGCTTTAAGGACTCATACAGCACATTGGGCGCGGCTCAACATATAAAAGAACATTTGAAACAATTTGATGTACTCAAGCAGCAAACTTTACAGTTAGGTACCATCAGCAGCAAAAACTGTATCCATGTTTTGGTCCTTCCAGTAAAATTCACTTGCTAACTTAACAATCTTTATTTCATTTCATCTTATCTTTACCTATATAACAATCTGTGACAAAGATTTTGGGAATTGTGAAACTCCATCCAATGAAGTAATCCTGACTTCAATTATTAATAATAATAATATTTTATTTCGACCAACATAGGATCAATAGTGTTAGTAATACATAAAGCCTAATTCTAGTGTTAGTTACGCTACACCTTAGTCAGTACATTAACCATACTGCAATGATTAATGTACTGACAATCGATCCTCTGCGCGAATGTAATGAATCCACTTGCTCACTTAACAGTTTTATTTTCCAGGTAAACGTGATCCAAGCCGCCCTGAACGCTGCGCAAGCGACGTCGGAAAACGCTAACGAGGCAGCGTCGCAAGCGGCGGGAGAGCTGGGAGCACAAACAGCCATGGTGGGCGCCGCCAGACAACGGCTGGGATCCCTTCAGGAGCAGCTGCACGGAGTCAGGATCGACTTCGAAGCCACGCAGGCTGCGGCCCGGAAGGCTCAGGTATGTGGGAATTGCAGCACCCTTGGCTTGGAGATAGGCGAAGTCAGAATATCTATTCAATGAGTGCTTTCTGATTGGTGGAATATCGCTAGATAGTGTTAGAATTGTGAGGAGGCTTCGCTTCATAAAAAAATGAGCCAATGTCAAATAAGACTGTAACGTCAAATGGACCTTTCGTCTACGGTGACATCTAGCGATATTTTTGCAATTAAAACTCTTATTGTCGGCTAAGCGAATATATTTCATTTTCGAGACCCCTGTGAGGTCGGGGGCCCAGAACACAGTCCCTGTGAGCCCTTATTGGTAATACTGTACTTTCAGTCCTGTGGGACGGCTGTAGGTTGGGTTAAGAAAATAAGGCGTCCAGACCTTGAAGTCTACATTATGAACCAGATTGACTCCTGTCCTTTATAGAAACTTTACCTTTTTAAAGGATCGATCTTTTTCCTAAATCTTTTCTTTCTACCGATTATACGGTAATTATTTTGTTGCTCAAGTATAAAAAAGGGGTTTCTTGTTCTTTGATACAGGAATCGCAAAAGGCAGCAGTGCTCATATACGAGGACGTCACTATTGATGTCTTCTTCTAAAACAATTTCCAGAGAAGATTGTTTGATATTTATTTTTTTCGTCGTTTGGATATGAAATAAACGGTCGAATATCAGTCTTCTCTTTTCTTTCTTAACCTAATTTGTTCAATGACCTTTCTTATAATTCTTTTTATTCTCTCTTGCTTACTAGCTTTAAGAAGGATAGAAATCGTTTATTGCCATAAAAACATACACCTAAGTATTTGGGATAATTGGTCTGCTGCCTAACATCAGACCACTTTTTTTTATCAAATAGCTGACATTATTAGGACTGCGGTCTGGGGATAGAGGAGGGGGGAAGGGGTGAGACGAGTTGAAGGGGGGGGGGTGTATTCCGTAGGTATGCGTATTGCAACTAATAGTCAAAACAATATCTTGTGCGAAATTCATGCATTCCCAATCCAAACTTGAACAGCCATTCTATGGTGTCGGAAGGACTCGGCGGCGCCATACACCGCAGCTCTAACTCTCAGGGGACTGGAATCATAAACCAGAAACCTAGGGCTACCTTTAAATGCAGGGCTCCGTTACCCCCAGAGATGTGCGAGGATGTGTTGCGAGGAACACATTGTTGTTTTTCATGAACCAATAGAAACGCTTCATTTACCTCGACTCGCTCCGCTCAGCTGTTTCCACCAGAAATGTGCTGTGCGAGGCGAGGCCAAATGAAGTGTTTTATTAGTTACTGAAAAACACGTTCCTCGCAACACATCCTCACACATTATTGGTGGAAATGCAGCTTAAGGCAAAAATTAAAATGTATATTAAATCACCAGGCGGCGGCGCAGCAGGCTCAAGCAAATGCTGCAGAAGCAGCAGCCAAGGCAGCAGCGGCTGGTCTTAGCGCCAACCAGAAACCTGCCCACGACGCTTCCCACGAAGGTACGACCTATGAGGAGTACTCTCAGCCAGCCCAGGAGGCACCACAAGAGTACTATATCAACGTTCAGTCGAACTACCAACATTAGTAGCTAAGATTTAGTCAAATTTGGTTTTGAGTTTTTTGATGATCCGACAACCATGTCGTCAATATACATTTTTGTTTATGATTGAAATTGCTAAGGGCATTTGTGTTGAATAAAAGTTTTTTTTGTGATGGTAGTTTGAGCATGTGAAGGTTGAGGATCCTAACTGAATTAACTCAAAACTCGATTAAAAATTAAAGGTTAATATGAGAATAGGGTATCATTATTTATATTAGAGATAACACTATAGTATTATTTAAAATCGTGTAAAGCATGATTTACAAAAACTAAAAATGAAGCGGTTTAAGTCTCAATTAAAAGTTAAACCGTTTTATTTTTAGTTTTAAGAAAAATACTGTTTTAAAGTTATTTAAGTAGTACTTCTGCTTAGTCAAAGTTTTGACCTGCCTACCAAGGAAACCTATTCTGATTTTAACTGATTTAACAAATAAATGTAAATAATAGTTTTTTCTACTTAGTTGTTCAAGTTTGAATTTTTTACGAAGCTTTTTTGTGATAGGTATACTTTTTTATTTCATTTTTATAGCTTTTGTAATAAAACAAAATTAATTTATTTACATAGTTGAGCAAAACTAACTTTTGATTTATATTAATACGACATAGTTGTATTGTGTAAATGACAGCCTATGTACAATCAATCGATCTACTTATAACATTACTAACAAAGAAGAAAATATTTTTTGGTTGAAAAAGGGTGTAAATGATAGTAACAAATGTTAAAATGTTCATAGTATTATTTGGCTAAATTTCATTTCGTAGTTATTTAAAATTTCCGGCGAAACAAACATTCGGCGAAACGGTAAATTTTCAAATAAAGTATATTATTTTTAATAAATGAAACTACAAGTAAAAAGGTGCTAAAATGGCTATGTAGTACGTATGTTGACATTAGTTTATTTTATAACATTGACACCCTTTTTAACCGAATATCGAAATTGAGTGCGATGTCCGAACGCCACAATGATGGAGTTACAAACAGAGTGTATTTAAAAGAATAAATATTTTTGTAATATTATGTTATTTCAATAATTGACTGTCTCTGACTCATACTTCGACTTTGCGACTTTTTGACTTCTTGACATCTCACTTGATATCACGTGTAACGTTTATTTGACTGTTTGACTTTACACTATGTACTTACTTACTGTTTCGTACGATTGACTGACTAACCCTTGATGTTATTTTCTTACTTTATAAGATGACTAAAACTACGGATCTGTATTAAAATGGATGACGCCAGTCGACCTATCTTCTCTGCCTTGAACGGAGTACCTAATGTCTCACCGACAAACAAATTGGCAGATTTTCGTTTCATAGATTTCACAGCTAAGGGAGCGTTCGAGTATTACGTAACGCAATTTGGGGGGAGAGGGGTCTTGTAAAACGTTACGATGCGTTACAGTTTTTCAAACAACTCGAATACTTCACAGTTTTTTTGTAACAAGTACACACTATAATGTCCTCAAAAGTGGGAAATTCGCAGCATCAGTGGTTGTTCGTGACAGCCAAAAAATGCCAACTTAATTCGGAAAACTAAATAAACTAAATAGAAATGGTAATTTTGGTGTTACGTAACATTCAGGAGGGGGGAGGGGGGTACAGAAAAATGTTACGGCTCGTTACATTTAGGGGTGTAAAAAATCTCCAAAAATTGCGTTACGTATTACTTGAAGGCCCCTTAATTTGTTTGACAGAGAATGATCCGCAGATAAACGTTTGGTAAATTAATATGATTTAGGCATACGCATGATTAAATTTGTTTGGCGATCAGTTGGAAATTGTCACTATAGGTATTTATTGTTTTTTTACAAACCGTGTCGATTAAAGGTTAATCTATTCGTACTACTTGATTATTTGGAGTAGTTGCTTCGGCAGTCCATTATTATTATTACATGCAAACACTAGATTTGTTACTAGTAGAAGGGAAGAAACTTTCAAAGGAAAAAACTCAGAAAAAAAACACAGTAGGCTCATTATAGCAGCCACAGCGAATAATCCGACGAAATTAGTACCTGTTTACCTTAATTGCGTAGGTATAGGTACGTAATAAAAAAATATGCCAAACGTTACTCTGCCAAACGAAAAATCTGTGAATAGTTGTCTATGAAACGAAAATCGATGCAATAAAAGTTGATGAATCGATAGGGCACTGTTTTCATAAACCTTGCTATTTGTAAAAATAGAGTTTGCCTAAATCAGTAAGTAATAGTTGTCACGTGACGATTACAATAAAAAATGGCAAATCCTCCGAATCTAAGTAATACAAATAAATACAAGCAGCCGAGAGAATGTATAGCAGTGGTGTGGTGCTAATACGAATCCCCCGTAGTTGCCAAAATAGTTGACAGTATAAAAATTATTGTAACGGTGTGTGTTACTGAGAGGTGTTACATCTAGAGAAATACTTAACTCACGCTTCTCTCAATGTACGGTTTGCTCTGCTACCTACTGATGTATATATCAAAGTCAAAGTCAAAATATCTTTATTTAATTTAGGCTATAACAAGCACTTATCACCACTTATGAATGTCGAAAAAAAATCTACCACCGGTTCGGAAAAACCTCTGTTGAGAAGAATCCGGCAAGAAACTCCACTAAATATATTTTTTTAAACAGATTTACAATATTATTAAATGATATCTATTTGTCAAAAGTATTTAACACAACTTTATTTTTAACACTGTAGGTTCGCTATTTGAAAGGCATCAGCATCATTATCACCATCAGATCATCATCAATATATCATAATGAATATATTTAAGTCTAGCTCTTGTCGGTGGATTAATCGCCATTCTGTACACCCCTCTCGCCCCTAACGCGTTGACCTCCTAAATTTACTAAGCGAGAAAAGACTGTTGTTAAGAAAGATTGAGAATAGAAGAGGGATTATGCTGGGGCATTTGATACGACAAGATAATTACATAAGAACAATAATTGAAAGGAAAATAGAGGGAGAAGAGGCAGGGGAAGACCGAGACGTGCGTTTATGGATCAAGACAAAGAGATGGTCAATCTAATGTCGTTGTATGGTATGCCACCTAAAATGCGCCGATGACGTTTCACATACTTGCGTTATCCACTTTAATATAGATCCGTCACGTCCGTGACTAAAACAGCTTAGATTAAAGACTAACCTGCTGAGAGCACCCTGTATTGGTAAGTAGACATTCATAATATTTTCTGCTTTATAATAAGTACCTTTTTTCGAAATTATAAATGTCGAACCTAAAAATTAAATTGAAAATTGAGCGGCTCGAAGGACCAATTCACACTGGATCAAATGACTGACACTGAGGTTCGTTTAATCCCGTCGCACCTAAGTGTTTAAATTTGTTTGGATAGTATTAAAAACCATAAGAACAGAACTCGACATTATTTAGTCATGTTTATTAGTTTTAAAGCAAAAAAATATAATTTTCAGAAGTGGCAGAAGAACCGGCGGAAGAGGAAGAAGAAGAAGACTGCGAGGAATAAAATATATAAAACAGCTGCCTAATTATTTAATTGCCATTAATTTGTTTTTGTTTTTATAGTTGTTAATATTGTTAAGTATTTTTAAGTTTTTATAATCACATTAAAACCTTCTTCTTAGACTGTTTTGATTTTTAGCTCTGAATAAGTTAATCATTCGTAGTGCATAGCGCACTTTGTAAATGCTAAACGTAATGTCAAATTTCCGTTTACGTTTCAATTTACGCAGTAAGAATATTGAGAACTTTGATAACTAGTTTTCCAGATCAAATCAAACACAAAAGTACTTATCTCGCATATTTCATGATTGACTTTAAAAGGTAAGTTAATAAATATCAAAAAGGTACTAAATAAAAAATAAATTAATTAATGGATTGAAGTAACTTAATCAATCATTCTGATTTGATTATTTGCAAATTCGTGATTAGCGAATAACGTAGAACGAACATATTAAAATGTCAAATGTCAGTGTCAAATCTTGAAACTAACCTTTCAAAACGCAAACTTATCGCGTAGCACATGATATTTTTTTTATTTTAAGTATATTAAATAATCATGTCGGTTGTTAAAAAGAAGAAGCATGTTTCCAAGAAGAATAAGAAGGCGTGGCGCAAGCACTGTGATATACGTGACGTTGAGGACTTTTTAGAAGACCAGAGACTCGAAGAAAGATTGGGGTAAGGTTATGTTTACGTGGTTTTTGTTGTAAATATCAAGAATGATTTTTCTTATGATAAATGAAATTAGCTGCAATTGATAATGTAGACTTTTAAGAATGAAACCCCAGTACTAATTGACTTTTAATTAATTATAAATCATATTCAAAATCAATCCAAAACCGTATTCCTATCATATTCCATGACATTCTAATGATAAAACTCTTTTAGTAATCATTCGAGATTGATATGATGTCTTTCTGAATTAATACATTTGCGCAATATTATTTTGCCATCACGCTGCGCTAAATGATGTTATCCGCTGGTCTCTTGCTATAATCGATGTGCCGGCAATTTTAGACTAAACTAAAATAAATAAGTAAACTAAAATAAATTTGATAAAGAAAATGTTTGTAAAAACTGATGTCCAAACATTTTTTGTAGTAAATTTGAAGCTAAACCTGATGCAGAGTTGTTCGTTGTTGATACGGGTGGTGAAGAAGTGAAAGTCGAAGAAGAGAAGCTTTCGGCCAAGCAACGGAAGCGGGCTAAGCTGGCTGAGCCCCCCAAATGCTACCAAATACTACTGCCCTCCTCTAAGGTAACTTCAACTCGCACTTTGCCAATACTTCTTTCAATGTATCTCAAAATCAGTATAATTAAATAAAGGAACATCCCCTAAAATATAAAATCTGATTCCAGGTTCCAGATCCAAATGCAAAGCGTAACCACGTGAACCCAGCAGGTACCAAGCCCACGGCCCTCAGTAAGCTCACAGAGAAACGTCGCCTCGAGAAGGGATCGTTCGAGAGAAAGATGCAGCTGGCCAAGAAGAACAGGAAAGTAGCATTGAATTTGAAGAAAAAGAATAAGATGACTCGGCAGAACTTTGGCTTGGATCTCTGGGGGCAGGACTGTGAGTATTGTTGTCTTCAATTAATGGTTGTATATTTCACTTGAGAGTAATTTTAGGTACTTATCAATAAAAAAATTATAACTTTGGGTAAACTACATAGTTATGGCCACTTAAGGGTTTTTACTTAGATAATTGAGTAATCATGTGATTTCATAAATCAAAAATTTAAAATAGTGAAAATTAGCTGCACAAAAAATACGCTTTTGGGAAAGCGTACACAAATCTAGATAGATAGTGTACAAAACTTCGATTAAACATTTGTCGACGATTCCAATAAACCCTCCAGGACTCCCTAGAGAGTAAAAGTAATTCATGAAAAAGGTTTCAAATTTTGTTTTTTTAGCTAGACTAAGGCTACGTACGCTGATTTGAGCGCGCCGTCTCTTTCTCAAGCAATACTTTCAATAGAGATGGCATGCTAAAACTTCGTGGCTCACCGCATAGTGCGTACATAGCCTTAGAAAAGTTCAATAATTTCGGCCTAATGTTTTCCAGTACCTGAAGCCAAAGGTATCCCCTCAACCCTGGTGGACGACTTCATATCTCCAGAAGCACAGCTGCACAATGTTCTCCCAGAACGAAGACTCCGTCCCAAGCCGCCACTGGCCACAACTGTCACTAGGAAGGCTGTTGATATACCACATCCTGGTATCAGTTATAATCCATCATTTAAGGTTAGCATGACTTGTCCCATTTGTTGTTGGAATGTGCTCGGAACTCAGACTTGAGGAGAAGGGTACTTGGGGTTTGGGCCCCATGCACAATGGCCAGGTCAATTGTTGGCTCTCAGAGCCAACATCTGACAAAGCCATTTGCATTTACCAATTTTTTAATATGTCCCTTGCGTAGGAAAAATTAACGAGCACCCATGAGGCTGACATGATCACCTGGAGTGTTCAAAGCCTCAAAAAAAAAACGAGAAAAAAAAAATAGCATGCTAAATAATACAAGATTTTTTACCCCACTGCCTGACGAAGGATGGATATGTTTTTGAGTGTATTTATACGTACCTACATATGTCTTTATTTCTTTGGTCCTCACTGTAGCCTAAACAGCCTGATGGTTTTCAACATATGAGGTATTCTCAATCCTTTTAGGAATAAGGACATCAAATACAGGTGTTTGGATGGCACGGGCTTGTTTAATGGAGGTGTAAATGTAATTCTATGTCGACCGCTTTCAGAAGAAGCGATGCTGATTTACAGATTCATTAGACAGGCCTTTGCATCCAGAGATGTGGTTTCAGTGCAAGAGAGAGCATAATATCTATAGTGTGGTGTATGAGAGGCTCCTCATGAGGCTGACATAGTCACATTTGATGTACTAAAGCCTCGTTAAAATATTAACTAAAAAAAAAAAAAAATAGCTAGGGACAATTCTTAACAATTTATCGGGTCTCAAAGTAAAGTTTTTATTATTTACAACACATGAAATATAATTAAATAGATAGATACACACACAAATGTGCAACAGTTGAGAAAAAGAACCAATGTTTATATTTTTCATACACAATATCTGCCCCGAGCATGGATCAAACCAGAGATTTTCCCGCAACCAATGATTTTCTGCCTTTACCAGATCATCCATGTTATATATTTTTATTTATTTATTAAGCCTCTTTATTCAGATGCAAACATAGAAAATACTTAAATCATAATACATATATATTTTTTCCCCATTCAGTCTTCAGCATCTGTGTGCCTGTTGGCAAAGGCCTCCCCCAGCAGTCTCCAATCCCTCTCGCATGCAGCTACTCTCGCCCATGTTCTGCCAGCCGCTCCGGCTATTTCGTCTTCCCAGCGACGAAATTGCCTTCCCATGGAGGATGTTATATATATAATATTATAAATGCGAAAGTGTGTGTGTTTGTATGTTTGTCCGTCTTTGAAATGGTGCGACGTGATTTTTGGCATGGATATAGTTTATGGGCCAGAGAGTGACATAGGCTACTTTTTATCCCAGAAAATATCCCATCCCCTTCCCGTCACCGAACGACTAGGCGCGGCGAGTGGTTTGACCCTCCAGGCAGCAGTTTGCCTTTCTTTAATTATGCGGACGGCTAAAGAGTGAAACTCTGCCGAGGTCAGTTTTACCGGAACGCTATAATCTGGACATCTTTAAGGTCAAAGTGAACAGACACCTTCTAGACAAACGTGTACCATCTTAGGCCTCATCTTCGCCTTCCATCAAGCGAAATTGAGGCCAAACATAAGCCTATTTTTTATAAAAAAACACAGTTTCCGAGGGATATATATAACCGAATTCCACGTATATGTTAATAAGATACCAAATAACTGACACCATTTTCTCGCAGGAGCATCAAGAGTTACTCCAAGAGGTGGTGGCGCACGAGCAGAAGATCATGAAGCGCGGGGAGCGCCTCCACCGGCGGACCACCGGCATGTTCAGCAGAGTCACGCAGCAGGAGAACGAGGTAATCAACGAACTAAAACTACTGATGTGCCAAAGGAAACTTTCCAAAATTGCGGAATTTTTCATGTAGGAAAAGTTCGGAAACTTTTCTCAATTTTTTAAGGGGATTGAAACTTTCCGTTTCTTTAATTTAAATTTCCTGTATTTCTTGTGAATATTTTCCGAAATTTCCGAGTACTTTTCCAACTTTTTTGAAACTTTCCGCAACTTGCATATCTGTGACTAAAACAATTTATTTCGCGACCTTGTGACAACTATATGGAAGAAATGCGTGTTAATGCAGTTCTTCCACCTCCACACTGTAAAAATATAAACAAATCACACAAACCCATCTATCACCACTACCAAACTACACTGACGCGTTTCGAACTCAACCAGAGCTCATCTTCAGAGCAACACAACCATACATCATGCTACCAGATGTTAGAAGGTACTCAAGGTAGTCAACGCCAGCATCATCGAATTATAAACAATTTCCTTGCTCACCCGCGACCTTATGATAGCTATAGCTACTAAATCTCCAAGCTGTAAGGACACATGACACAAACCCAACTAATACCACCACACTACGCTGACGCGTTTCGAACTCAACTAGAGCTCATTATCAGAGCAACACAATCGTTCACCATGCTATCAGATTTTAGACTCAAGGCCGGATTTAGGGGAAGACATCCGGGGCCGTCACGTGTGTCCCCCCACAATAGAGACTTCGTAATTTTTTTTTTAATTCCGACAAGTAAACACTGGTAAACAACTTTTCCTTTGATATTTTTTTTCGACGAAGGGTTCGTGCGCGAGTCCGACTCGCGCTTGGCCAGTTTTTTATGTTATGTAGGAAACGAGCAGGCGGGTAACCTGATGGAACAATCACCATCTCTTTCTCTTTATTCCATGAACTCTGTTCTTCAGAACCAATGGCGTGAAGATATGAAGCTGAACGAGCCGAGTAAACCCGAGGAAGAGTCCGCCTCGGACTCTGAGTACCGCGCCGTGAATCCTCCCGTACAGAACAAGAAGAAGGATCACAAGGCCAGAAGGAAACAGAGGGAGCGGCTGGTGGAGAAGGAGAGGTTGAAACGGGAGAAGATTGATAAGAAGAAGATTACGGATATTTACAAGTAAGTGTACAGCGTGTATTGTTGATATAACCTCAAACTGTAACCAGACGTATCTAAGTGGTGTGAGCCAATATTAAAACAAATTGTTAATTTAGAATACAATAAAAGAACAAAAAAACAAGCAAAGAAACAAGTAAATTGACAAGTAAGTGTATATGACAGCCAACAGATACTTTGATTATTTTATTTTCTATTTACTTTGCTGTATATTGCTGGCAGTTATAATTTTGCTAGAAAGTTAACAAAGTCTGAATTTTAGTTTATTCATTAAATTAATGTCATGGTTTAGTTACAGAAATACGTTACGTTAACCCTCCCTTAAAAAAGCCTGGCTGCCAGTAGCACACTGTATACGTAAGCGTTTATTTATTTCTTTATTTTTACCTCTGTCAAAATCACCAAGTATGGATTTCGGGCTGTAAACAGGCCTGCAACAGTAACTTTGAAGGCTATTTTAAGGAACACAGGGCACAATCTAAATATCTTGTAAACTTGACATACTTTTACCATGAGGGAGTAAGCAAATACAGCGAGAAGAGAGCGAAACAGCGAGCGTTGCTGGCTGAGACAGCTACACCTTCCCTCAACGCTCATAAAGCGCACAAGAAGGAGCCTGAGTTCGTTGACCCCGCCATGCTCAGTGGGAATTTGACAAGACTCAGTACTAACAGTGAGTATCATCATCCCAGCCTATATACGTCCCACTGCAGGGCACAGGCCTCCCCTCAGAATGAGAAGGCTTGGGCAGTAGTTCCCACGCGGGCCCAGTGCGGATTGGGAACTTCACACACACCATTGAATTGCTTCGCAGGTTTGTACAGGTTTCCTCACGATGTTTTCCATCACCGTAAAGCTCGTGGTAAATTTCAAATGTAATTCCGCACATGAATTTCGAAAAACTCAGAGGTGCGAGCCGGGGTTTGAACCCACGATCCTCTGCTTGAGAGGCCATAGGTCAAACCACTCGGCCACCACGGCTTCAGTGAGTAAAAAGATATATTTGTAGTTTATTGAATAAGGCCCGCGATCTTAACCAGGTCGTCGCTCCATCTTGTTAGAGGCCTACCGACAGCTCGTCTCCCGGTCCGCGGACGCCATTCGAGAACCTTCTGACCCCATCGACCATCAGTCCTGCGAGCAATATGCTCCGCCCACTTCAGTTTCGCAATTCTTCGGGCTATGGTCGGTAACCTTAGTTCTACTGCGGATATCCTGGTTAAGATCGCGGGATCGCGGTGGATGCGGAAAGCACAAGTCCGGTCTGAGTGGAGAGCCTTGGGGCAGGCCTATGTCCAGCAGTGGACGTCTTACGGCTGACATGATGATGAATAAGGCCTTACTTTGTGGAGGTCGATCTTACGCTAACTACATACATACGTCTATGTGACAATGCATGTTCATGCAGTTCCTCCACCTCTACAGTGCACTGTAAGAACACTCATAAGTCGCTCATACAAACTTAACTAAAGTACAATTCAATAGAATCTGTCAATTTTCTACATATTTAAGACACCCTATCGTGGGCACACTTGATTATATATGTCCCTGTTGTTGCAATTATCATCTAAAAGGAATCAAAAAAGAATAATAGTCACATCACAAAGCCTCAGGCAGCCCGATGTTTATATTAGTAGGCTGGAAGTGTCTACAGGATTGTCAGATTCTATTAAATTGGAGTTTACGTATCACATCCACGACAATACACTGACGTGTTTCGAACTCAACCAGAACTCACCCTCAGAGGAACACCGTTGCTTGGTAAGATTGTTATGTACGGGAAACAAGGTCTCTAGTGACCTATGACCTTTCATACAGAGGGTCATGGGTTCGACCCTAGTTTCGCACCTCTGTCTTTTATGAATTTCACCCTTTTTATTGTATTTCCAGCAAACCTCTTGCGCGATCGCTTCGAGTCCCTCCAGCACCGCGGCGCCCTCGCCGCCTCTAAGCTCATGATGAAGAAGAAAAGGAAGCTCAAGAGCTATTTCAAGGCCGGCCACAAGGTCACTGACCAGGAGATCGAGAAGTATATTAATAAGAAAAAGTGAAATAAGTGGCTGAATAAAGGGTATTTTACTGTATTTTTTTCTTTTATTCATTGGTACTGTACTTTCATGGTCATATTTTTTACTAATTAGCTGAAGACTGATGTAGTGTTAGAGTTCCTCATCTTCTACCAGATAACTGAATGATGCTTCTGGCATTTTTACAGAAATGATTAGGTACAAACGTCCGAACAATGACCTAGGTTCGTTACCATTTTACAAGCTTTTATTTAGTTTTACCTGTTGTCTGTCTGCAGTAAAATCTTGCAAGTTATTGCAAGAATTGCGTGTTAATGCAGTAAATCTGCTAGTGACATCCTGGTAGTCCCGCCAGGATCTTCTCCGCAGGACGGAACTCTTTAGCGGTTAATGGCATCGACTTGAAATTTGGTATGTGAATGTAGTTTGGGTGACAATGCAAGTAAAGTTGAAAAAAGTAAAGTCGACAAAAAAAGCTTGTATTAAAAATGAAATTTTTACTCAAAACTTAATTCTGTTTCAATGCGGTGTTTCGCATTATTTTGATGGCCTTTCAAGACAGGTTCTTAGATTTTATTTACCACCAATGTCATTAGAGATTTATTATTAATCTGCTTCTGTAAATTTCTTTTAAATTACTAAATCGACTTCAATGTGGTTTTTTGCACTTATGTTTTCATCATAACTTATCATTTATTTTGGTGTTTCTTTTAATATAAGATTTATAGACCAGGTTTATTCTCAATCATGTCAATCATAAATCATAAATTAAAACTAGAATGTGTCCATATAGCCCAAAGATAAAAAAGAACAATATTTGTTACATTGATTATAGAATTAAAAAACAAATGCATCTATTTTTGTGTTAGTGTTATGTTTATACAGGTGTTCATAATTTATCAATAAGCCAGGGACACATTGTATAGTTTGTTCTTGTAATTGGAATGAAAAGCAGAATATTTTGTATAAAATTTACTATAAAAATGCTTAACACACATTACACCCTAAAATAGTCTACTTAGAGTATTTTGACAATAAAATCAAATTGGCAGTGTAACAATAGCTTAACTAGATTAAAATAGGTAACTCAGTAGGTTGTCAGGTCGCCCCTAAAAGGGGACGACCCAAGCTGTCCTGAATAAAAAATAAGTCTATAAAATCATTTATAATACACAACATAATAAGTTAACTAGTTTTATTAACTAAGGCAACGAACCAATCACCATTTTCAATAATAATTTCAATTTGCAGTACTTAATTATCACTGAAACAGATGATTAAAAAAAAATTGAGCCTGAAATTTCTATCTACAAAATCACAATTTATTTAGGGATAATGAATTACAAATTTATACAAATTTCTGTACACCGATTCTCAACAAAAAGCTGATGCGTCCCTAAATTCTTTCCAATAATAACTTAATTTGAAGTTGTATCAACCCCATCTAGCGGCGATCGTGTAAAGCGATCTTAATAGTTCCAACGCTCGCGTATCGGCGGGGGTTTTTGCTTCATCGGGTGCCACCCTAGCTTCTGCAATAGGGCTGTCTGCTAACGAAGCTTTTGTAGCTTTTTGTTCAACTGGATTAGTTCTCACTAAGAACTTTTTGACACCCCTGCGACTCGCTGGCGTAGTTCTGGAATTTACTGTAGTTTCTGTGTAAGCTTCTGTAGTAGTCTTCACATTTTCTGTAGTCGATGGGCTTGATAAAGCATTGATGGACGTAGGATCGAAGTTGATGCTCTTTCCTCTTCTTTCAAATTGCTTTGGCCTGATTTCTTCTAGAGCGGATAATTTGTCGCTTCTCTTGTATTGAGTTGTCCTGATTTCGACATCGGCTGCTGTGGGTGGCAAATCGGTAACTCCTTCTTCCTTTGCAATTTCATCCATATCTTTTTGCGATACCGCCATAAGAGCTTCAAGGAGCGCTTTCTTTGAGGCCTCAGCGGTAGTGTTATGATCGTCATCACAGGTTTGGACCAATAATAGAATCAGTCTCCTTACTGTTTTTGATTTAGTCTTCTTCATTACATTCATGAGTTTTTCAGTGGTAGTTGCGTTCATTCCACCCATGATTTCCTTAGCCTTTTCTACTACTGTATCAGCAATTGTTGTGATGTCTTGCGCAGGTTCTGTTGAAGTGGGGTCCTTGACTAATCTGCCCACTCTCTCTTCATTTCTATTTCTTGGAGTAGTCAACTCAATAGATACTGAAGACGAGAAATCCTGTTCGCTGACTCTGGTTTCTGTTGCTGGTGTAGTGAATGTATTTTGTGCCCATGCATTAGTTTGACTGGCTAGTTGAGATATTCCCTGTTCAGGTCCCGTTGGACTGAGACCATCGTTCAAAGTAATAGGGTCTATTATGGTGCTTTGCCAGTTTTCGAATGTGGTTGGCCAGGTGAATTCCGTCTTATCACTACCAGGCGAAGTGAATATACTGGACACGGGAGATACTGTAGAAGCAGATTCTTCTTCTTTAATTGTGGTGCTAGGTTGTGCTGTAGTTTGTACTGTTGTCGTTGCAATGTCAGGCAAAGTAGGTGCTTCTAGTTCTTCCGAAGGTTTCCTGACGGTGGTCTTGGTATCGTCCAAATTAATTTGTTTGCCTTGACGAATGTTATTTTGTGGCGTCACGAAGGACTGGCTGTGAGCTCTTTGCAGTTCTTCTTCATTTTCTAACTCAATGCTACTGTCGCCTGATGTGAAGTATACAGTTGTGGTATCAGGTAGAGCTGTGGTCGTCTTCAACTTTTTACTTTCAAAAACGTTATCGGATGCTGTTATGGGTGGTAATGTAGCGTCTGCGTCGACACCCCAAGCAGATGGTAGGTTTGTTATTTCGACATATTCGTTCAGAGGTTTAGCATTTGAAGAGACGACGTCTTTGCCATACGGCGAATTGTTAGAGTTGTTCTGGAACCCACCGTACCTTTGTTCCAAGTAGCTGTCCTCGGTAGTAGTAAATGAAATTTCACTGTTGTTAGATGCTAAAGTGTTGACGTTAGCTGCCACTGTGTTAGTGAATGAGAAAGGAGTGGTTGAACGCGCAATAGGAGTAGAGGCAGTAGTGTAAGACGCTGATATTCTTCCACAGCATCTAAATGGATTCCTGGATGTGATTGGACCAGCGGTAGTTGATATATACTCAGTACTTATCGTATTGGGTGTTGTCACAGCTTCATCAGTTGTTGTTGGGTAATCGGTAGCAATATTTAACGCTTTACCGTCTCGTAATGAAGCGAATGGAGGTCTAACTTTATTATCATCAGAGAAACCTAAAATCTCATCGTCTTCTTCGTTTACAGTCGTTGTTGGCTCAGTATTATAAGAATCTTCAGTCGTCGATAGCATATCACCAAATGATGGATGAGTCGGTCTGATATCAGATAGTACTTTCCTGAATTGTATAGGGTCTTGTAAGTAAGCTGACAGCGCGTGTGTAAAAACTTGAGCCAACTCTCTAATTTGTGGAGATGTAGCTAGAGGGTTTTGACTTTGTTGCACAGCTAAATCATCAGCTAATTCATTGTATGTACCGTTAGGATCGAGTTTGATTTCTTCTAATAGCCCAGAAGTATCTGTTCCGTGATTGAAAAGCTTGCTGTATTTATTGATAGTGTGTTGGCTGAACAGTGCTGGTAAAGCTTCTTCCATAGCTTCGTAGTCTTCAAATGCTGCTGTGCTAACGTCGCTGGTTTCCTCGGGGGGTGTTGTGGTCGAAAGGTTATCTAACGCCGTTGCGTAGTAGATTGCTAACGTATGCAAGGTTTTTGGTGTAAGCGATGGTGGTACCACAAGGCCTGGACGGTTAGGGAGGTCACCGTAATATTTCTCAGTGTTGGTTGTTGGAATTGTTGCTTCAGTTGGGCTGGGGCTTTCGAGGTTCAGCTTCCTCATCAACCTTTCTCTTCTCTCTTGGTAGGACGGCTCAGTGGTTACCTGATTGAAATTGGTACTCGTGTATGTGTTGAATCTATCATCGGTAGTTTCACCATTGTATTGATTCCTAGTGGTCTGTGGAATTTTGGTAACAGATTCGTAGCTATTTCTAGTTTCAATGGTGACCTTGTTTCCTACGTTTTGGTTGTATTGATCGCTTCTATCTGTGAATTGGGTGACTTTTTCCGTTGTAGTGGCCGCCAGAGTTTTGTTTCGTTCTCTTTCAAGGAAGTCCTTCAGTGATGATACTCCAGGTCTCGTGTAAGGTTCTCGTCGTTCGGTCAAAGTGCTGGAGTAACTCTTTGTGTACGGCAACAAGGTTGGTCGTTTTGTAGTTACAGTTACTTCCTTTGTGACTTGGTTCAAGTTTTTATCTCTGAAGTCATACAAGGTAGTCAAAGTGGGATTGTTTTTCGGTTTATTGTTAGTTTTTGGGACCACATTTGGCGTGTAAACTGGGTACGGGCGGTAGTTCTTATTATTATAATCCTGCAGGTATTGTCTATTTTTGTTGTTTGTAAACGACGCAGATTCAGCCGCTACTTGCATTTCTTTCAGATTGTTATAGTCACCAGCAGCGGTATCAGTTCTGTAGGTAGATGAGTCAGTGTAAGTAGGCAGAGTGGTCCTAGCGGGCGTATTCCCAAAGTTGTTAGCTATCAACTGAACGAGATTCCTTCTTCGCTTCTCAAAGCTTGTCGTCGCTTCAGTTTTAAGTGTTGGATTGATATCTGCAAACAGCGCGTGGAAGCTTCTGGCTGTAGCTTTGGGAGGTTCAGTTTGGAGTCTCTGTCTATGCCTCAACAGTCTTTCCGTCGTGCTTGGTACATTGACGGACGATCTTCTGGATTCGGCTCGCACGTTGGAGTCCACGATCTGGAGGTCAGCGTTCTTGCTAAGGCTTTGGGTGATCTTCTGGGATTTCTTCTGCTCGTTGGAGTAATATTCGGCGCTGGACTCGTAGAGCGCAGGCGCGGAGGCACAGTCCACCTTGAACCACCAGTCACAGATGAGGTGCGACTGGCTGAAGATGGTGCCGTTAGGGCAGAGGAAGGAGATCTTGCGGGATGTGTCGCAGATGTGGAATACCTGGAACCAAGACAAGTCAATGCTTTTAATTTGGTTGGAAATTGATCACGTTTTGTTTAGTTTGTGGCTTGGTAATTTGATTTAAGTTTTCCCAATTAAATAAATTGGTATGTAGGTATTGTAGGTGTTTGTTACCCTTGTGTACGTATAACTCTAAGTGGAATAAAAATTAGTGCAACGCAATGATAAGTTGACGGCAAGATGTCTACAAACAGAAGTTACGAAGATCTAACACAGTGAAATTACATTTGAAATTTACCATGAGTTTAACGGAGAAGGGAAGCATCGTGAGGAAACCTGCACATATTTGCGAAGAAATTTAATGGTGTGTGTGAAATTCCCAATCTGCACTGGGCCCGAATGGGAACTATGTCCCAAGCCCTCTTAATCTGAGAGAAGGCGTGTGCTCATCAGTAGGACGTTTATAGGCCGCGATGATGACGAATGATGATGATGATAGTCATCGTATAGTTACCTGGCAATCGGTCTCCAGGTCAGCGTAGTAGCCGGTGGGCACATTCTTGCAATTGAACCCAGTGTTCGGGATGGTCGGGAACGCCGGGAAGTCCACGCCTGCTTTGCCAATTACACCTGGAAATGATAAGAATATTTATACATGAGACTGCGAGTAGTTGATTTGAATGATGTTAATTATAAATATCCAGCTTTTATAACTTCCATAGGTTTTCTTGTCACTACAACTTAAGTGTATTTGCATTGTTATTCAAACTACATATTCATATCAAATGTCAGGCTGATTCGATTACCACATGTATGCCAAATTCACCCTGTAAAATTTGACCTTAACAAACATGCAAATATACATTGCAAGTTAAGTCTTCTCCTGTGGGAGGTTGGACAACATCATGGCGATTCTGATTTTGGAGGGCGCTGCAAGGTAAGTAAGAGTTGGTAAAATAGACGCTGTCAGTGACAACGGCTTATCCGAAGTTTTCTAGATCGTTTCGAGGACGTGAGGGTAGTTTCCTAAAAGCCGTTTTCTGGTGGAGTTAGGGGTGTATTTCTTTTTAATGATGTTACCTTGATGCTCTACCTCATCCAAGTCGGGTTGGCTGTCGGCGGGTATCAGTCGCTTTACGAGGGTCCTCCCGTCCCGGTGGTATCCGTTCATTTCGCAAACTCTAAATTTGTACATATTTCAGGATTTATTTCAGGGCCATCGTGTAGAAAACCCTTTAGATTAGTTTAGGTTTTTTTTATAAAAAGAAAATAAATCAGGTTGCCAAACGTCCGGAGAAGCCTATTTCTGAGTTCTACAACTATCAATGAACGCTGTCTGGAACAGCATCGTACCTGGAGTTTTATCTTTGAGGCTCTGACAGTAGTTTTATAAAAGCCGCCTTATGGTGGAGTTAGGGGTGTATTTTTTTCAATGATGTTCCTACCTTGATGCTCCACTACATCCAAGTCGGGCTGACTGTCGGCTGGTATGAGTCGCTTCACGAGGGTTCTCCCCTCGTGGTGTTCGAAACCAGCCGCCCCCATCGCCTGCGCGAGCGCAGTCAGAGTTTCCGCGCTCGGTGCCACTGACGGCAACACTGCGCGCGCCGTGTCCTGAAAAGATTAATGAAAATTTTGATATACCTAATGCTATAGTTAGGTTAGGTAATAATTAATTATTATAATTATATCGTATTCATGCAATATCTAAGACAATAATAGTAAACGTATATGCCAGTGATAAGTAAATTTGTTAGAAAATCAAAAATACGCCAAAGAATTACGCTTGCAGAAGTTGAAGTTGGGAACCATTGTACGTCCCACAACTGGGGCAGACTTGGCCTGTTAATCAGCAATTTTAACAGTTACGACCAAATAATATTGCTTTACCTTTCTCCGTTGAGCCCGTCGGGCCCCGTCGCAGCTGGCAGCTGTAAAAATAAAAAAAGCAAATAAATCAATTGCATCTTGGTAAGCTCTAAGATAAATAGGCTGAGATGATGATGAAAATAGCTTAGAAAAGTTTAATATGGACGTGATAGCCGCGGTCTATTTGTTTGTCCTCTCAAGCAAGAGGATCGTCGGTTTAAAGTCGGGCTCACTCAAATATTATCTATATCTATCAACAATACAAATCATTACAATAAGTTTACAAAAAGAAATGCAGGATACGTGTACGTCAAAGTAGGTGATTTGATTTTTCAGAACTTCTACTCTACAATTACCTACATGTGCGAAATCACATTCAACATTTACCACGAGTTGTACGAAGAAAAAAGTAGAAGGTGAATGCCCAATCAACCTTAGATTTGAGAACGGCCAGATTGTAGAGATAAGGGAACATAGACGCAGACAGGGCATTACACTCCTCAGCTGTCCGGACAATAAAGGACAAGCGAAAACGCTTTGATGATGGCAATGAAAGACAACACTACTAACGAGTGCTTTATAATGTTGCGTCTACATGACAGATGTACCGCCTACAATCATACAATACCTAGACTGTCCCCTGAGGCTAGACTAAGCTCAGACAATGCGAGGCATTTATTAAGATAAACACGACAATGACATACAGATTGACAATAACATAAAGATTAGAACAAAGGATGTACCGACAGACAGCGAAAGTGTCACGATTCAGGATGAGTCAAACAGGTACATTTACACTTTCAAATCACGACTGGCATGTTCTGTTACAGTTCTCATGAGAACATAAAAATTAAATGCCCTGTCGACAGATTTCCTTAATAGTAGGATCCTATCACTCGACGGTACCATTCTAAAGACGTCTGAATTTGAAATACAATACAAGTCTTTTAAGTCGCCACACCTTAACAGTGGTCGTAATGGATGAGGATCAGTAGTGAACTTCCATGACGAGTTTTTTGGGAAAATGGTTTTTTGAAAATTGTACCCATGCGAATCCGGGGCCGGTAGCTAGTTATTAATAAATAGTCAGTTCTGGGCTCCAACGATTCCCCTCCCTTACACCCCATCATATGTTTTCCTTAAACTGCTTATACCGCTATAACTTTAAACTGTGTCCAACTTTGATCGGCTGCATCTTTTTTTTTATCAAGTAGTTGGTGAACGATCATGCGGGTCACCTAATGGTAAGTGATCACCGCCACCCATTGGACACCTGCAGCATTATTATTATTGACTGCGGGTGCGTTGCATGCCTAAAAGGGGGCTAATGGGGGTTAGTTAAGCCTCCGGATCTCCCACTCACCGTACGAAACACAGTAGCAAACTACTATTCACGTCATTCGTCTATGTCCATAGTGTGGGTGTGGCGACATTGGACACCTGCATTGAAATGCCTGCAGCCTCCGGATCTCCCACTCACCGTATGCAGCCTGCAAGTACTTAATCTCCGTTAATATTGACCTTTTAGCAATATAGGTAAACTTCATTGGTCGTAGGATGTCCACTGTTGGACTTATGTGTTATAGCTTATGCTTCTCCCATAGAACTCCAGTTACTTCGGTTGGAAGCGGCTTGAGTCCACGGTGAACCCGCGGCTTTGACCAGGTCATCAGTCTAGCACGTTGGTGGACGAATACTTTTTTTTATTCGACTGGAAGACAAACGAGCAAGTGGGTCTCCTGGTGGTAAGAGATCACCCACGCCCATAAACATCTGCAACACCAGGGGTATTGCAGATGCGTTGCCAACCTAGAGGCCTAAGATAATACCTCAAGTGCCAGTAATTTCACCGGCTGTCTTACTCTCCACGCCAAATCACAACAGTGCAAGCACTGCTGCTTCATGGCAGTATTAGCGAGCAAGATGCTGGTAGCAATCCGGGCGGACCTTGCTAAAGGTCCTACCACCTGCAAATACTTACAAACTTAACGTTGTATTTCAATGCCAAATAGATGTTACCTTCATTTTGATTCACATTCATTGCTGAGAAACCTGCGTACTACACAGCCCCGCCTACATTAAGCTCGACCTCCGAACTTTCTAAAGCCATCGCTGTTCACAACTCATCTACAACCATCAATGCGTAACAAAGATTTAATCGCGCAAAATAATGAACGCGCATAACATGAGCTTTCTAAAGCTTTGTGAGGACATTGTCATGGAGCTCTGGGGCTTTCAAAGCCGGGGGTCGCGACCCCTGTCAGAAGTGTCATTGGAAGCAAATATAGTGACAAGTGCTTTGTACGTGCCATTGTGCGTTAAAAGGCAAGGTGTGTAGTAAAAAAATAAATCAAATTCAAATGCTGCAATTGCTGGAGAGAGCTGTCGGTAGGCCTCCAACGAGATGGAGCGACGACCTGGTTAAGATCGCGGGATCGCGGTGGATGCGGAAAGCACAAGACCGCAGGGCCGTCTTTCACCTATTAAAGGCCCTGGGCACAACATTGCTGCATCCGGTCAGCCTGATTTTCAGATGAGAGTGGAGTAGCTATCGGTTATCGTTTGGTAATGAAGTAGGGACTAGGTGGCCCCAATGCATCGCGGGTGGGCACGTGCCCAGTGTGCCCAGTGGGGGAGAAGGGTCTGCAAGACCGGTCCGAGTGGAGAGCCTTGGGGAGGCCTATGGCCAGCAGTGGACGTCTTTCGGATGATGTGATGATGATGATTCCGGAGGTTATCGAAATCTCACTTAGTGGCTGTTTCACCATCCATTGATTAGTGTTAACTGACGGTTAAATGTGATGCCGTCGCTATTTGTTTTGTTCGAATAGTCAGAGACGGCATCACATTTAACCGTCAGTCAACACTAATCAATGGATGGTGAAACAGCCCCTTAGTCTTGTGCAATACTTTACGGAAATGCATTGTCATCTATGTACCTAAGGGCTTACGCTAGCTGGCGCAGGTGCACTGCGCGGGCGCACGCCTGCGGGCGCGGGTGCACGTAAAGTCCGTCGCACGCGACTTGCGGCTCATACTATTTTTTTTAATAGGCGTCCACAGGCTCCTGTTCGTGATGACTAACTTTCAAACCTTTATAACTCAAAAAGTTGTTTAGGTCACTATACTTGGTTTGGATAGGTATTTAAATGTAAACAAATTTTTGCTGCCTGATTTGGTACATTAAAGGATTTTAAACATTTTACTTATCTATCATTATAATACAAACTAGACTATAGGTGCTTGGTTTGGATAGGCATTTAACTAAATGTAAACAAACTTCAGCTGCTAGATTTGGTAGATGTATTTTAAACATTTTACTTAGGTATCTATCATTGTAATACAAACTAGACTAGTGTATGTCAACACAAAAATGTAAATCTTTCGACAGTTTAATGGGGGAATTCCAATATTTAAGACACCATTTGAGGTTGTTTTGTATACATTTAGTTAAATACCTATCCAAATCAATTTTATTATAGACACGTTTATTTATTTATTTTGGGTATCAACAGCAATACAGTACATTATTTTTATTGGCAAATAAAGGTATTGTTTTTTTTCTTTTTGTGGAACTTTCAAATGTTACAGTTACCTATATTAGAAGTCGCTATATATACGTATATCAATATATAATACACCCAACATAAGCTTTTGAAGCGTTTTTGTCTATGGTAGATCTAGCAATGTCAATGTCGTGCCAAAACCGGAATAAAAAGACGCGTGCGAGGCGGGTTTTATGACATAGACAAAAGACGATCATTAAATGGCGGATTAGTTTGCATACCTATTCATGCGCACGCGACGAAACTATATCCTACTTCCTATTGTGGGCAATATTATAGGAATTAAAGTTGGAGACACTGTTCAAAAGGACTGTCATGCTTAATGTCATAAATATTATCTCTAAAAGAACATGGCTTACTCTTACTAACTGGCTGACTTAGGATTTTATTTATTTATTTAATAATATAAAGTCTGTAATATTAAGTATGTGTCTATTCATTTAATTTTATATATAAAGTCACATTTGATTTCAATAATTTAAAATAACCACTTAAAATAAAAAAAGTGTGCACTGATTTTTATTTATTTTTACTCGTTATGCAATTCATTATATACTGATTGAACATGTACTTATACCGATTGAAATTATGCATTTCGTTTATATGAAAAGCAAAAATTAGACCAATTTTCGTTACCTATGCGAATCATTACACGCCTAGTTAAATGATTTCCGTTCTATTGGTCATACGCTAGTTGACTATCAGCAATCAAGCGAAAGTTGCGTCGTGTCTGTAATTATAACATATTATCTATTGTTTGAACTATATGTAACATTACGGTCATCTCATTATTGATCGCCTTTTGTTTCAGATCATCTCGACGGCCTCCCATTGGTTCAGCTAATGGGTACCATGTATTGATCGATTCGGTGATTTAATTGGATTACGTATTGATTTTGGAAATAATTCGGTTACGAAATTGAGTGCGTATACAATAGTCGTATGTCAATCTTCGATTTTTATTAGTTATACAAATAATAATGTAAGTAACAGCCTGTAAACCTATGTTGGAAAAATACATTTACCACAACATTCCTCTGCGAAGAATTCGTTTTTTTAATTATTATTATTATATTATTATATTTAGCCTATAACTGTGTCCCACTGCTGGGCAAAGGCCTCTCCTCTTGACTTCCACATCTCCCTATCCAGAGCTATATTTGGTTTTTTAATATCCCTCATAAATAAATTATGCCTTCTTCGAGGATAAAACTATCTTAGGTATGTTCTTTCCCGGGACCCAAACTATCTTCACACGTTTCATCTAAATCGGTTAGTATTGTATAATTGAGTAATAAACTTTCTTATGTACATAATATTAGTACCTAATGTAATAAATAATACATTCATAATGTGACTGAATAACTGACATACAATGGACAGGCTAAACTAAACGTAACAGTCTAAAGCAATTATATTCGATTTCGTCTTATCTCATATACGTCTATCTCCTTTAGTAATAAAACAGTATTAGTTGTCTTACAATTGGATCAACTAAAATGGTTGACTGGCAGAGATCCCATCAGGAATAAGTCCGCCTTTGTACTTAGCACTTTTTTTTAAACCTTTTGTATTTTCTTTCTATACCATAAAGAGTACCCTATACCTAAACAAACAAACTAAAGGCACATAATAGATAATAGTCTAAAGGGAACAAAATAAACTGCTAAGTCATTGTGAAAAACGGAAATGAAATGACATTAAAGATCTATTACTCTCCAGTCTCCAAGCAATTTTATTCCCAAGTCATTGGGTCATGCAATACAACTCATTACGTTACATTATGCTATTGTCAATTTCCAATTTCTTACCTATCGATATTACATAACTGCTGTGACATTTCTTTATGTCAAATCCAGTGTCATTTGACATTTGAAACGTCATCAATCAACCAGTAGTCAAGAAAGTCTCTCAAACAGATGTCAAATGCAATTCGCACAACTATAGAGGGAGACAGATGCACGACCTCTGGGCACGCGTCGGATAATGAGCTGTCAAATTTGTCAACATGTCGAAATTTTGACAGTTCGCGGAGGTTATTGCGATGGGGTGCTAATTGGGTTGCGTTGGGTAAGAGAGTGGGTTTGTGGGTCAATTAATGAGTAATTATTTAGATGATAATGTGAGATGTTTTGACAATGGACGATTGTGAATTAATTATTATTAAAAATTGATAAAAAATCGTGGCTTCAATATTTTGGACTCCGTAGATTTGTTTTCTCGGTTCAAATTGCAATAGCTGATTCAACTGCACAGTACAACCAGAATGTTAATATCGCTCGGGACTCGTCGGCTTTCTTCGTTTTCCTGAATATTCAATAAATAAGAAAGAAAATATTTTTTGTTTAGAGTTCCAAATGACATTAGAAAACTAGTTTAAATATACTTTTTTTTTAATCTACCGTACAAGAAATTTAGCACACACATTAATTTCTGTGACAATATAAATACCTATGCCATATTATATTGTTATAGGAAATCAATGATGTTTATCTGTTTTCTGTTTGTGTGTGCATGTGTTTTGAAAAATAAAGTCTTATCTCATATTATCTTATCTTAATGCGTGAGATATATGGTGATAATTTGAGGAGGCTCTGATGATAGAGTTAAGAGTTGGAAAATGGAACTCTCCAACCGTTCATAATAACCCCCTCGTCTTCAATACTCAATACTCAATATTTTATTGCTTTTTTTTATTGTCTTTGGCTCACTATAGCTGATTGTTTTATATGTAATCGCTTAAATTAACGTTTCTTAAGTAAATGTTATGTTTTATACGAGTACTTATTAATTTATGTAACTGCATGTTTGGTCTGATTGACTAAATAATCAACACACAGCCAAAACTACTGAGCTGGAATGTTCGAAAGCTGATGGGCTAAGGACTCAATGCAATGCAATGCAATGAGGCTATCGTTTTTCGTCTTTCTAGATGGCGCCACTGTTTAAGTGTGGCATTCAAAGTCTGTTATTACGGGCGTGAAACAAAGTTTAGATTAAAATCATATTTAATACACCTTAAAACCGTACCATAAAAATATCGAGCAACCACAGTGTTGAGTAGTCCCGTTTTGTTCGGAAAAAGGGAGGACAAAGTATCCGAAAGATAACTGTCTCAAAACACAGACATTCTTTGCCCCATTGCTAATTGTCATAATTAATTTAATGCAAAAAAATCCAAAATTATTCTAATTATAAATAAACCCGCGTAGCTCACCTAAAAACTATGAGATTTAACATTTCGGAGACCCTACACTAGCGCCTCTAGCGGCGAATTCATACGCGATAGCCCTCATTCGAGAAATGTGTTGGTCATGAACCAGTAGAAACGCATAATTTAGCTATCCTCGCTCTGTTTTCACTAGAGCTGCGCTGACCGAAGATAATTGAAGTTTTTCTATTGGTCAATTACAAACATACCTAAGTACATATTTCTCAGATGGTCGCTGGGCCGAAAGGTTCTCGATTGTAGAACGCGGATCGGCAAGCGCAACATAGGACGTCCACCAACGATATGGACGGATGACCTGGTTAAAGTCGCGGGTTCACGGTGGATGCAAACCGCTTCCAACCGAGGCGAGGTCTATGGGGGAGGCCTATGTCCAACAGTGTACGTCCTATGGCTGATATGAAGATGATTTTTATCGCAGCCTAGTAACTGAAGTGATAAGGGTTCCGTTTTTGGCCACTGACGTACAGAATCTTATAAATGTCTAGTGGTGAAAAATTGGCTATTAACGCATGTTATGCCAGCCAAGCCAATATCGTTTCGTAACGTGATAAAATTATGTCAGACACTGCCGCGTGGTCTGCGGTTGTAATGTTATGTGGCATTCAGGGAAGCTATAAAAATAATAAGGAATTGTACGGCATATGAACGAGTTTTAACAATTGCTAGTCTATACCCGCAGCTTCCTACATGTAAAGCATTTAATTGATTTTATTTTTAATGATTACGTTATTTCATATTATTGTTGATGAAGATGTAATGTAGTACACAAATTATGGGTAACTATTTATCTGAAATATATTATATATAATTAGGGTTCCGTACCCACAGGGTAATAACGGACTATTACTGTATTTCATGAACCGTGATAGCTAGGCAGTTAAAATTTTCACAGATAATGTATTTCTGTTGCCGCTATAATAAAAAACACTAAAAACAACCACGATCCGCCTGCCCCCCCATACCATAAAAAAATATATATTTAAGGGGGGCTCACATACAACAAACGTGATTTTTTGCTCGATATTAATAACGGCAACAGGAAGACGCTTGGCATATTAATAGAATATTAAGACGTATATTCACTTTAAAAAAAAATAAAAAAAAAAATATTTAAGGAGGGCTCCCATACAAAAAACTTGTTTTTTTGCTAATGTCTAATGTTGTACGGAACCCTTCGTGCGCGAGTCCGACTCGCACTTGGCCGTTTTTTTATTTAATATAAGATCTGACAGTCGAATGGAAATTCCGGGATTTTAGTAAACTCTCATAAGAATTGAGCAGTTTCCGGGCAAAAAACTGTATTTTGTATTGCATTTAATCCAAACTTTTTGTCATTTATTTGACATTGTCATTTTATTTTGCACGGATATCTAATTGTATTTCTTATTATAAGTGGGAGGCAGTGACGCTGTGATAAAAAGTGTCGCACGGGGTGACGTCACGGGCAGCTTTAACTATATCTTCATCATATTTTAAGGTCACGCGTTCGTTCCCTGTCGCGGCAGATATTTGTATGTGTTCTTTTACTGCATGCCCAGACCATATAGAGTTTAGTATATTTATGTATCATTGGTGGTAGATTTTTTTAACATTCATAAGTGCTTGTTATAGCCTAAATTGAATAAAGATATTTTGACTTTGACTTTGATTCCGTGAGTCACAGATGGTTCTGACAGAATATCTGCGCTGCAGGCGCCTAACGCCCCAGCATTATGCTGAGACAGCGGCCGTTTCACTTTTGAGGGACACACAAATTAATGTCTTCTTTCTTTCTTTTTCTTATATAATTATAGTGACAAAATATTAAACGTAAACACGAATTACTAAACATAACAAAATTATATCTCTGATAAAGTTGGTCAAGTCGGGTAAACGTGACGAAACGCGATCATTAGCCGTGGACCAATCCATGGATCACAATAATCATGGATGCGCCGGCGTCGATACCGACGCGTTGCGACATTGCCGGCGATTTTGTCGCTTGCGCATAGCTATGATCTTATTTTGATATAACATTCGGGAAGATATGGCTATTCGATCGATGGAATTTCGATATAACTGTATATATTAAACGATCGAGTAGCCCCGGGGTTAAAGAACCTGACTACGAAGAAAGCTTGAGGTCCCGGGCTCGATCCCCGGTCGGGGTAAATATTTGTATGAATAACTCAAATGTTTGTTCTCGACTTTTGGATATTAAAAGTATGCATCTAGCTTTATAAGTATGTTTATCCTTTCCTAGTACCTACAATCTTGGTTTAGTTTATTTCGTTATATTTATTTATTTATTTGTTAGAATCAGATCTAGCACCTATGCGACCTAGCACCAATCTAGCACCGCCCGCTTTAAGCGATTTTTTTTCTACGAACGACTAAAGTTTGGAACCAGCTTCCTGGGACAGTATTTCCGGAGCTGTACAACTTAGCGATCTCTAAAAAACGAGCCTATCAGTCTCTCAAAGGGCCGGCAACGCACCTGTGATACCCCTCGTGTTGGCAGGTGTCCATGGGCGGCGGTGATTGCTTCCCATCAGGTGACCCGTATGCTCGTTTTTCCCCGTATAAGAATAATAATTAAAAGTTCAACCGCCATGATTAGAGACAATGAAATTTGTCGCATGTTTTTATGCGACGTGATATTCGCAATTTTTGGGTGTTTTTACGGTTTTTTTGTAAAATCCCGGATTTTCTATACAACTAATAAACCTGATGGTTTACGCGTACGAAGCCACGGGTAAGGACTCGTATGTCACTAATATTATAGATACGAAAGTTTGTAAGTCTGTTTGTTACCCATGCACGTGTACTTAGATGAAATTCGGTATATACCTAGTAAGTTTGAGTCCCGAGTTTTTTTTTATTCGACTGGATGGCAAACGAGCAAGTGGATCTCCTGATGGTAAGAGATCACCACCGCCCATAAACATCTGCCACACCATATTGCAGAGCGTTGCCAACCTAGAGGCCTAAGATGGAATACCTCAAGTGCCAATAATTTCACCGGCTGTCTCACTCTCCACACCGAAACACAACAGTGCAAGCACTGCTGTTTTACGGCAGAATTAGCGAGCAAGATGGTGGTAACAATCCGGGCGGACCTTGCACATGGTTCTACCACCTGCAAAATCAGTCAGTCAGTCAAAGAGTCTAGTTTAAGGAATAAAAGTGACTCACTCATTGCTAGTAATGTGAATATCAGCACAGCCCACGTCATCTCGGAACTTGACCACTTTCGCCTCATAGTCATCTGAAACAACGAATACAATTAATTAATCATCACCGTCATCATAGTTAGTCGAAAGACGTCCACAGCTGGACGCCTAAAGCTTTGGTTTCCTAGGATTACCAGTGCCGTCATGTAATAATAATAATAATAATAATAAAATCTTTATTCAATAAGACAAAATTGCACAAGAGAGGAATGAACAATTACAGAGAAAAAGACAACTTAGGTTAAACATAGTACAATTAAATAAGTTGAATCCTGACTCACAAACTAGGCAAGGCCCGTATCTTGCAAGTCAGTGTTCGTCACGTATGCGAGCTAATAGAGTAATACTACGTATATCCAAGTAGCTACTAAGTAAACTGAAACATTTTTATTAAGAAAAGGAAAAATTAATAATTAATAAAATTATGTGTGTGTGTGTGTGTGTGTGTGTGTGTATGGCGTATGTAGCGGCCGTGATGGGGCGGGGACTTTGTTTATGTGGACGGAATGGCGCGGTTACCTAGAGAGCGGTGACAATTGCCGCTCTCAAGGAAACCGCGCCATTTTGTTTACATGGACAGCGTTCTGGTGACGTCATTCACCGCTTTGTTGCGGCCGCTGTGCGACGGCGCCGCTTATCCTAAACCCGGCTTATGGGCAACAAAGAACGCCACAATGACCGCTCCTGCGCTACCGACATCTATCGGACTCCTGCGACCTTTAGGCTCCGTTCCCACCAGAGATGTGTGAGGATATGTTGCGAGGAATGTGATTTCATGAAGCAATAGAAAGAACAACGTGAGTGACCAACTGCAATCAGTCCATCAATATGGATAACCTAACCAACAAAAATTTGGAAGACCCCCGACTTTGTCACTTCAAAGTTCGATATCTCAAAAACGGCTGAATCGATTTTGATGAAACATGTCTAAAAACCATTGCTAAAAAATCGGCTTTCAAATGAAAAAAATCGCATTCAAATCGGTTTACCCGTTTAAGAGCTACGGTGCCACAGACAGACAGACAACCAGCGGTCAAACTTATAACACCCCTCTTTTTGCGAGAGAAGAAGAAAGAAACGACAGACAGATTTGACATACGAGCAAGTGGGTCTCGTGATGGTAAGAGATCACCACCGCCCATAAACATCTGCAATACTAGGGGTATTGTAGATGCGTTGCCATTCTAGAGGCCTAAGATGGAATTCCTCAAGTGCCAGTAATTTCACCGGTTGTCTCATTCTCCACGCCGAAACACAACAGTGCAAGCACTGCTGCTTCACGGCAGGATTAGCGAGCAAGATGGTGGTAGCAATCCGGGCCGACCTTGCACAAGGTCCTACCACCTGCAAAAATCATAATTCATCTTCATAATTTTTGGTTGAAAAAATACTTCTCCAATATTTTTTGATAATCTAATTGACGGATTAATTATATTGTGTGTGTGTGTGTGTGTGTGTGTCTGTGTGTGTGTCTGTGTGTGTGTGTCTGTGTGTGTGTCTGTGCGTGTGCCTGTGCCTGTGCCTGTGCCTGTGCCTGTATCTGTGTCTGTGTCTGTGTCTGTGTCTGTGTATGTGTGTGTGTCTGTGTGTGTGTCTGTGTGTGTGTGTGTGTGTGTCTGTGTCTGTGTGTGTGTGTCTGTGTCTGTGTCTGTGTGTGTGTGTGTGCGCGTGTGTGTGTGTGTGTGTGTGTGTGTGTGTGTGTGTGTGTTGTGTGCGTGAGAAAGTTTATCAAATGCATGACTTAAAAATGTTCTCTGTGTCATCATAAGACAGTAGCAGCAACTTTTGATGTAATGTTGAGCGCACCTTTGACCACGACCAGTCCTCAACACAATACAGAAATATACCTTAAATAGTTTTTTACTAGTGAATCTACCCAATTTATTCGCTATTAAGGGTAAAGCAGCAGGCGAAAGCTAAAATAAAATACAAACATGATACCATAGATTTAATAATGCTTACGAAAACCATTGTTTACTTTCTTATTAAACAGATAGTTAAGAGCACTAAGTTCAAGTCTAGATCCGGTTGGACCTCAGCGCACGAACCTCCGCCATATCCGATGCGCGCAAGCTTGCATGAATATACAGGGGGTTCAGACGGAATGCCAAGTTTCTCGCGGCGCATTTTTCTTGGCAATAATGGTCTTTCCGAAAGTGCTGGTGGTATAAAAAAGTGACATGTAAAAGAGCCCTTTGCGGCTAATTTACAGAATGAACGATTTGATTTTGAATTGAAAGAAAAGACAAGATTAAACGGCCGCAATCGCATTCATAAGTAGGTAATTATGTAAGGTTCTTGATGAGTTGATGAAATATATGTAAACAAAATGTGTTCTTTTTATATATTTCTGAGGGCATGTAAGGTGAATGAAAGATAGAATGAGAGAAATACTTACGAATGCGTGAGATGCAAGATAGTTGGATGTATGAGAGTGATAGAAATAGGTTTTTAGTAAGTAAGAAAGAGATGGAAATAAGTAGATGATGGCCATGGCGGAATCTGAGTTACGATCCTTACAATGATATATTTACTCTACTAGTATGTTAGAAATATAAAGATAGTATGAGAGGGATCCCGGCTTTTCGCCGAAAATATTTTTCCAAATGATTAATATGAAACAGTAGTGTTTCATATTATGATCAAACGATTTTTTTTCTAATACTGTAAACTATTCAGGATATAAAATATTTCAGAGCTATCCCGTAGAACCCTATAGGTTAATTTTATGATAACCCTGAAGCACTGACAATTTCGAGAAGATTTTCGTCTAATGTAATATGAAACAGTTGGAAAATGAATCATAATTTGAGAAAAATGTTTTCGCCGAAAATAAGAGAATCAGTTTGATAAGTAATTTGCATTTTTTTGCAGACGGGAATCAAATAATTTTATTTAGAATAATTAACTACATAAGATAAATAAAGTCTTCAAGTAGCGACTACAAACCGTTGGCCTCGCAATAGATCGACTGACGTCATCGTGATAGTTGCGGACAACCGATGGATGCAAGTGGTGAGTTGTAGTTTATAGTGGCGTTCTAACGGGGAGGCCTTTGTTCAGCAGTGGACGTCTTCCAGTTAACGATGAACCACGTAAGCAATTATTTGGCCACTAGTAACACTGAGTCAAATTAAAAAGCTCTCATGAAAAAGCGCATCCTGTGGCTAAGTCGCGCATGGGCGGAAGTCGTGCGACAACTTCCCGTCTCCGACCAACTTTATATATTTACTAAGTATTCATATTGTGAACTTTCACTGACGGAAATTTCACCTTTTCTGCTTTTTGTAAACGTCCTGTTAGTTTTAGACAGCGCAGCGCATATGGAGTTGTTCAATTTCCGCTCCTATTTAGCATAAGAATGAAGTCTAAGTTTCAGCGCTATATATAACAAATAAATTAAGAGCATTTTTGTTAGTTTTTCTCGATTATTCCATAAAGATTGAATGAAATATAACGTTTTAAACTTTCGTGATTCTCACTCATAGTCAAAATACCATAAACGGGACTTATCACGCTATTATTACACAAGTAATATTTACCTCGACGTTTCGGCAACGTTACAGTTGCCGTGGTCACGAGTAGACTGAGTCTACTCGTCTAAGATTGAATGAAAATTAAAAACGTGGCCTGATAGACCTCTTCTTAATATGTAAGTTAATGTGTCTACTCCAATAATGATTCGTGATAGACTTTTATAATATGTTTATTAACGGCTTTTAAAGAAAATAAAAGTCTATCACGAATAATGATTGGAGTAGACACATTAACTTATATATTAAGAACAGTTCTATAAGACCACATTTTTAATTTGCATTCATTTTTTATGGAATAATCGAGAAAAACTAACAAAAATGCAACGTTGCCAGCTCAGCAGGTATAAACGCTCTTAATGAGTACTATACGACCGGTGGGTCCTTCCTTTCTTCAGTAGTGGGTGTCTTCCGGCTGATGTTAACGATGAAGTTTACGACCTCTTGAGTGAAATAGCAATAAAGAGAAAGCAATACCCCTAAATCTTACGACATCTGAGAGCGAAAAATCGTGAACAATCCAACAGAACCGATACATATTTCATGACACGACGTTGCGCCAGCGCCGGCAAGCCAACAGTCCTGACGCGATAATTACGGGTTTATAGCAAAACTACGCGATGACCCGACTGATGGTGATGGTTTGGGAACTGATAATTATTTTTATGTTGATTTGTGAAATGACGTCTTGAAGGGCAATGCTAACTGCTATGCTCGTAGTATCATTCATCATCATCATCATCATCCCAGCCTATATACGTCCCACTGCTGGGCACAGGCCTCCTCTCAGAACAAGAGGGCTTGGGCTATAGTTCCCACGCGGGCCCAGTGCGGATTGGGAACTTCACACACACCATTGAATTGCTTCGCAGATTTGTGCAGGTTTTCTCACGATGTTTTCCTTCACCGCAAAGCTCGTAGTAAATTTCAAATGTAATTCCGCACATGAATTTCGAAAAACTCAGAGGTGCGAGCCGGGGTTTGAACCCACGACCCTCTGCTTGAGAGGCGATAGGTCAAACCACTAGGCCACCACGTATCATTACCGTACCGTAGTATCATTACTAATGTTATAAATAAGCTGTTACCACGACTCCGTCCGCGTAGGATTAGCTTATCGCTACTTTGCGGGAACTATGCCATTTTCCGGGATATATAGTAGCCTTTCTCCTTCCCCGGGACTCAAACTATCTGTATGCCGAATTTGATCTGAATCATTGCAGTGGTTTAGACGTGATGAGGCCACAAACAAACAGACGTAAGCTTTCGCATTTATAATACTACTGGAAATAGTGGAATATTAGTGGAATGGAATGCGAAAGTACTTATGTCTGTTTGTTATATCTTCTCACTTAAACCGCTGAACTGCTGAACCGCTGACGTGATTGGGTTCGGCATGTAGAAATAATTTTAAATTGGAGTGCATTTTTGTTGTGTTGTGTTGAATTTTGAGTTGATATGGTAGAATTTAAAATTGTTGTAATTGTAATTACTGTTGATACCAGACACAATGTAAAATTGTTGTGGAAATAAATAAACTGGAACTGAACTGATTAAAATTAAAGGTATTGCTCGTTTGCCTCCTTCTCATTATAACAAAAAGCTAGTTGTATCAATAAATCTCATGTTTGCAACGCCGTGTAAGTGAATGTATAATTTGAAACGAATTCGTTTATAAAAGCATCGGTTTCCCATCTAACGTCAAGCATCGTTACCTACTCATGCACCATTGCGGCCTTGGAACGATCGACAAGGCGAAGAAGTTTGTGTGTATAATTTCGTCTTTTCAACGGCCGCAGACGAAACGCCTGTTTGCTCAAACAGTACAATGTGAGGGTAATTATATACTTACGTAAAATTGTTCTAGAGCTTCAGCTTAAATTGTAAAGTTCATGTATGTATGTATGTAAATACTTTATTGTACATAAAACACAAAAATAATACAAAAAGAAAACAACAAAACAAAAGAGTACAAAGGCGAACTTATCCCTAAAAGGGATCTTTTCAAGCTAACCTAAACAGGAAAGGAAAACTTAAAGATAGTTCATCTATCTGTTCAGTCGTTTTAGCAAGAAGGAGAAACAAATACACACACAAACTTTCACGTTTATAATATAACTTTAGCTGTTGCCCGCAACTCCGTCCTATATAGTTTACGTCCTATTTTCAGACCTACCGAATATACCTATACAAAAAAAACATAAAAATAGGTCAAGCTGTTTCGGAGGAGTTTGGTTACAGACATTGTGACCCGATAATTTTATATATTAGATACACTGCAATGCCTCTTTATTGCACAAACTATACTTAGGTTCAGAAAATAAAGGTACGTAAATTAATTGTAGGATTAATTGATTTTGTTTATTATTGACATAAATAAATAATCAATAAAATGTTTACTAAGTAACGTCGCAGTTCAATATTAGTAGGTACTATACTACAGGAATTTCGTAAAATCTTTGAATTTCATTTCACCTGCCAGAACATACGAAATTACGAACAGGACATTCACAAAAGAAAAATTCTTCTTTTCTTCCTTTTTCTTCTTTCAAAAGCAAAGCTGCGGATCGTAATTTTGTAAAGTTATTTGAAATAAGTACAACGACATACTAGTAGCAATTATATTTAACACAGTCTGTTGGTGCAACAGTAGACAAAAATATGACTTTCAACTAATTATAACAACAGCACATTATGCGAAACTATGTCTTTTTACCTTGACTGTACACATTACTGTCTTTACAAGACGTCAATGAGGTCTTTTGTTACAAGATTATAGCTTGTTTTAGTTAAACTAAGTAGTTATTTGGCTTTGTTCCAAATAGTTTAAGTTAAGTGGGTTAACGCTAACATACTCCTTGGCCTAAATTGATATTGCAAGAAAGTTGAAGGGGTATTCGGATTTTTAGGAAATTATTAACAGACTTCAAAATTTCAGTTTTAATACAAGCTTTTACAGACTATGCTTTTTGCTGGCTGTACTTGCATAGTCTAATTAAGTTGTGGTAGCACTAGTGGTTTAACCTATCGTGGGTTCAAATCCGGGCTCGTTTCTCTGAAATTTTCGAAATTCATTTGCAAAATTAGGTACATATTAAATTTTCCACGCGCTTTACGGTAAAGGAAAAAGTAGGGAAACCTGTGTGAATTATATATATTTTTTGTTATAATAATCCATAATAATAATAATAATCATGTATTGTGTGGAATTCAGGTTATAATTACAGATATCATCCCAGCCTATATACGTCCCACTGCTGGGCACAGGTCCTCTCAGAACAAGAGGCTTTTATTTACAGACAGCTTTAATTACAGATATAGTTATACAAATATAGTTTTACCAAATCCTACCTTTTACACAATTAAAATCGATACAAATTTAAAATATAAAATACATTAAGCATAGAATCAAAATTAAATGTCCAAAATTGATATACAGTGTGTGTTACTTTATGAAAATATTTAATTTTTTAGGGGTTACTTCTCTTTTTCTATACATTCCATTCAATCCCATTCAAAATTAAGGAAAAAAATATCATAAGAGCATCGAAACAAATAAATTCATACAAAAATATCGAAAATACAAACTGAGACATGGATGCACAGTTTGCACAGATGGTTTTTCTGATACCCGTAAAAGTAACAAATTTGGAGTTGAAATAAAAAATACAAAAAGACTCCAAAAAACAATCATACAAAGAAGCCAACACGCACTCTTTCTAAATTGTCACAAGATATAAGAGTAATACGATTTTCTTTACCTTACCTAAAACACTTAGTTTTGCAACAAGAACATCCAGAAAATAACTGTCTAAAGTCTAAAGGTCGACATCGCAAATGAGATCTGTATCAAATAGTTGCCCGACCCAATGCCCGACGGGTCACCATTATCGTCTAATTGCTGGGTCGTATGACAAATTGCTCTACAAGTCTTAGCAGTGGTTGAGATGTAACCTAAGGTCTTAGGTCGAGTAAATTGACGTTAGATTTCATAATCTTTTTTATTAAACAAAGCTATTCGTGTACCTACATAGATATTTTAACTGCGCAACGGATTATAATAAAGTTTATATCAACAGTTAGGTACACAATTTTTCACGGGAGGTTTGTATGTGGTAGCTCGGTGCGTAACGATGGATATAATGAGACAGTTGATATAATTTTCATTTGATAATTTATCTTAAAAACTAAACTTATTTCTATTGTTATTAATTCGATTTGATGTACTTTGGGTTAGGTTAGGTTAGGTTTATAAAAAAGTTATGTGAAGCTCCTATCCTTTGAAATTATATCAAATGTTGTTATACCCATCATTACACAGCCGTCGTAGCTACTTTCTATAGTGGATTTTTCCCGACTGCATGCCACCATCTCCTCTAAAGCACCGCATATAAAGCGACTCAACCAAAAAAAAAGCAATCCGCCATGAGCGCTCTTCAGCTCGATTGGCAGGTGCATGCCCAGGATAGGGAAGAGTGACGGAGGAAAAGGGAGAACTTTGCTCATGACTAGCAGTGGGACATATTATGGGCTACATAAAAAAAAACCACCAAATTTTGAAAAGACGAGACAAATGTGAAGTGAACTTTGATTATAGAATTTCTTAATTTGTTCACCCCTTTGTTTTTCTTTTGAAAAACTGGTTTGGATCCATACCAAACTGGGGCGTTCGCTAGTTCTCTATAAACGCTACAGTTAGGTGTGATCCGATGTAAGCCCTGATAAGGAACGCGTGAGGGAGAGCTGTTATCAGTCGCCGTGAGATCGTGCTAAGTCTGTGCTACGCTTGGAAAGTTACGTGTAAGTATTTAAGTACTTACCTGGATAACTTTCGGATAAAACGCGAAAACACGCGGTTTTGCACAGATAAGGCCAAAGCTATAACAAAGTCGAATAAGTAAAGAAATAAGTAAATACATTGCACGAAAAATATACAAAAATCCGAAACAAGAAAAGTAGATTATGTTTTTTTTGATGCATGAGCTATATTATTTGTAAAGAAGTTTCAGTTAAATTCATTTAGTAGTTTTTGCGTGTAAGAGTAATAAACATTTGTAAATACACACGATCTATATAAACTTTCGCGTTAGGTCATCCGTCCATCTCGTTAGTTGCCGATCCGCGGTCTCCATTCGAGAAATTTTCGGTCCCAACGACCATCTGCTCTTGTTGCTATATGGCCTGCCTATTGCCACTTCAACGAGCTTCGCTTGGCTATCTCTATGATGCACGTTCTTCTACGTATCTCCTCATTTCTGATTCGACCCCGTAGAGAAACTTCAAGCATAGCCCTCTCCATAGAGCATAGCTCGGTGAGCAACTCTGAGCCTATTTATAAGGCCTACAGTGAAGCACCACGTCTCGGATCCATTGTCATCACTGGCAACACACACTGGTTAAAGACTTTAGTCTTACCTAACGTATAAGTGATAAATAACTTATCTGTTGGCATGTTACCGCTTTACATACTGTTATTTCCTCTCTGCACCCATTTGTTCGCAAGTTTATTACCAAATATTATGACCAGTTATTATGTCGTTTTATACCTCTGAATACTAAATACCTCGTAATTTGTGGTAACAATGCATATGTAAAACTTAAGATTATACGTCTAGATGCTTTAATTGTATATAGGCAGTGAAAGTGCAAACAGTTAGTATAGGTATATTTCGTCTGCCGAGGCTTGCGTAACATTTTAGCGTACATTTAATAGTTAGCAAGGTCCTAAGTTACGTAAAGTTGTGCTAAATATGATATGTATCATCTCTGTCTTATATAGGTAAAAGTCGGGCTCTCAAGCAAATATTGTAGGTTCAAACCCAGGGTCACACTTCTGAGTTTCTTCAAAAATCATGTGCGAATTTATATTTGGAATTTACAATTAGCTTTGCGATGCAGGAAAACTTCAACGGTGTCAATTTCCCAATCTGCTCTGGGCTCCCGTGGGAACTAGGGCCTAGGCACACGGGGGAGCTACATAAGTCTATAATAATTTTTGGGATTCTCATTACAACTTCAGTAGAAAAAAAATATAACAAAAAATTGAACCGACTACAAAAAACCATAAAAATAATTTTCTACCAGTCTAAAGTCGGTCGGTGCCTCAGCACGAGCCAGCAGGAGTGGACCTATAGTCATTTACCTCACCTACGCACTTTAAATTGGGCTTCAATCACTCCTGCTGGCTCGTGCTGAGGCACCGACCAACTTCAGACTGGTAGAAAATTATTTTCATGGTTTTTTTATAGTCGGTCCAATTTTTTGTTATATTTTTTTTTCACGCTTTTTAGTCTAAATAATCTAATATGCAATAGTTTAATATCAACTGCTCGTCACCTTTTACGAAAGATTGCTTTTTCCGATGCAGAGACGTTCATTATTGAGGAGTCCTGGTGCTTCACCACCCGTTTTACCATATGCATTACGAGGAGCATAAACTGCTTAGCAACTATCATCATCCCAGCCTATATATGTCCCACTGCTGGGCACAGGCCTCCTCTCAGAACAAGAGGGCTTGGGCCATAGTTCCCACGCGGGCCCAGTGCGGATTGGGAACTTCACACGCACCATTGAATTGCTTTGCAGGTTTGTGCAGGTTTCCTCACGATGTTTTCCTTCACCGCATAGCTCGTGGTAAATTTCAAATGTAATTCCGCACATGAATTTCGAAAAACTCAGAGGTGCGAGCCGGGGTTTGAACCCACGACCCTCTGCTTGAGAGGCGATAGGTCAAACCACTAGGCCACCACGGCTTTCAACTATGGCTTAGCAACTATGTTAATAAGTAATTAAAATTCAATCCGTGAAATACTTGTTATTGAGTAGTAACTCCGATGGTCAACTGTGGTCTTCATCAGAAAGAAAGAAAGAAAGAAAGAAAGAAAGAAAATACATTTATTCGGAACAGTGACAGAATAATTAAATAAAAGTAAGACAAAGAAAACAGTGTTACTGTTCACGAAACGGACCCACCTCAGCATAATGCCGGCTCAAGAGCTGGCGCTGGTCTTCCGGTGGGACCGTCATCATCAGTTCCACTTCACCAAATGATGATTTTCAAGAGCAAATGCACGAGTTACTACTAAATATATCCATTTTACTATAGTTGAACACACAATTGAAGAGTTCCCTCGATTTCCATCCAATCATCAGATCCTGATTTGGTGCTTATGGGACCTAATTGAAGACATTCCTAGACGAACGCAAAAAAAAATCAAATCGGTTCATAAATGACGGAGTTCTGAGGTAACAAACAAAAAAAATACTACCGAATTGATAACCTCCTCCTTTTCTGAAGTCGGTTAAAAATATGATTTACCGTAGATGGTATCACTAGTATGCAAGCGCTTAAAATTTTCAGGAGCATAGTCGGGACCCCCGGTTGTCTGGTTGGTAGGACACTTGGCCCGTATACTCGTATATCCAGAATATGCAGGGTGGAATCGCGTCCGAATTTTTTTTCGTTAAAAAGTCTTAGATTTTGAGCAAACATCATCATCATCAGCCACCTTAGAACGCCACAATGAACGACTACTCGCCCCTTGCATCCACCGGTTGCCCACAACTTTCCAATGTCGTCAGTGTGCAAACATACTGCTATTAAAAAAACTGTTACTTCAAACTCGAACCGTTACAGTTCCACAGTTATGTCACATCGAATTAACCAATCAGAGAGTCGTAGAGCGCCGATAATCTCCGACCCGCGCCGATCTCGCCCGATCTGCATCACGACTCGCGAAAGCATGGGAAATGTTGTTTCACAAGCGATGATACTAGGAAGTCACCTGCTGAGACGGTGGGATAGGGGGAAAGAGATAGCGGCAGCGGGCGGGATTTCCTAAAGCTGAGTTTAAATTACTACAACTTACACAGAGGTTTGAAGAAATCTTTAGTTTCTTTTTGTTTTAGAATGTTTGTTTGTTTGTTGGGATATGACCAAATCAGGCGGAAAGTTCAAATAGTGAATCCACTTAATCCATAGTTGAAAAGCATTAAATAATATAATAATGATAGAAATCGGTCCCTCTGACACTCATACTATTTAATACGAGAGCGAGAGGGACAGTACGATACGAACTTCGATTTTCGCACTTCGGGGTAAGTAGGCCGTCAGTTCTAACGAATTCTAAGCGGACGGAGTTGCGGGCTGTTGCTAGTGGAGAATCATCATCATCCCAGCCTATATACGTCCCTCTGCTGGGCATAGGCAATGGAATGAGAGGGGTTGGGCAATAGTTCCCACGCGGGCCCAGTTCGGATGGGGAACTTTACACACACTGTTGAAGAATTAGTAGGGATGCTTGGATGGCTTGGTCGTGTTGAGAGAATGAATGAAAACAGATTGACTAAGCAGATCTATAAGACGAGCGTGAATGGGAACGTTGGGAGAGGAAGGCCTAGACGAACGTACCACGATCAAATCGGGGACGTTCTGAAGAAAGGTCGGATCAGGAGTACTCTAAACCGACGTGCATGCATGAAAAGATTGATGAATGTAGAGGAAGCGAGAGTTGTATGCCAGAATCGTAGCAAGTGGAAGGATGTAGTCTCTGCCTACCCCGTTGGGAAAGAGGCGTGATTTTATGTATGTATGTATTGAAGAATTAATTATACGTAACTCAGTTCCGCTAAACTCTGGCAACCCGCGCCACCCATCGCTTCCGATTAGCATGTAACCGGTAGCCGCGCGCCTTGCACTGCGCCGGCGCAGGTCAACCGGCCGATCGATGATTGACGACGTTTAGATCATAGAGTAAACCTGCTAATCAGAACGATTGCCCACTTAGATCTTTGCCTTTAATCCCTAGTAATTGGATAGATTCTTTGGTAAAGAATAATATTCTATTTAATATCATAGTAGTAGTAGCAGTAAAACGGGTTGGAAAATAATTTCCACAAAATCGTTATTTCCTAGTAAGTAGCAAAATTTCCTTTCACGTATTTTCCCAAATGCTTTTTCTCCCAATGTGCTTTTTTACTGAAGCTTATTTTCACAGTAGCCTTTTTTCAAAATCACAACCGACAAAAAACATAGGTAGGTTTAGGTTACGTTAAGTTTGCATCGGCCCGAGGGGCCAAAACTACACAAAAGTAGGATGTTGATTCTGATTGAAAAAAAAAACCGCTACTGTGAAAATAAGCTTCAGTAAAAAAGCATATTGGGAAAAAAAGCATTTGGGAAAATACGCGAATGAAAATTTTGCTACTAGGAAATAACGATTTTTGGGAAATGATCTATCTTCATTTGGCGATTTGTGGTTTATACTAGTTGTTTTATATTTGTGTTTTATATCAGTTGTTTTCTGTTACAATTTACAAAAGAAAAACCACGTCTGAAAAAAGGACAAATTAAGTATTTTTTTTACGAATCTAGCCTGTTTAAGTATACAAATTTCCTCACAATGTCTTCCAATCTAAAATAACCCCTTATTGCGTACACTATGCTCAGGAGCAGGGCTCTCTGAACACAGCATATTCGTACCCACAAATTTGTACAGAACCCTCAGTCCGCGAGTCCGACTCGCACTTGGCTTTGCCTATCTCATTCCAAAGCCCCGCCAATCTTGCGCAAGCGCCGATTACCCTTCCCCGATCCGCTGTTTCCATACATTATGAGATTATAATGAATAGCCTAAGGTCAGGCCAGTTCATTAAGTTGATGAAACAATGACTCGTCCTTGGGCGTTGACCCTTGCAAAACGGTCATCATCATCATCCCAGCCTATATACACTACAACTGGGCACAGGCCACCTCTCAGAACGAGAGGGCTTGGGCCGTAGTTCCCACGCGCACCCAGTGCGGATTGGGAACTTCACACACACCATTGTATTGCTTCGCAGGTCTGTGCAGGTTTCCTCACGATGTTTTCCTTCACCGTAAAGCTCGTGGTAAATTTCAAATATAATTCCGCACATGAATTTCGAAAAACTCAGAGGTGCGAGCCGGGGTTTGAACCCACGATCCTCTGCTTCAGAGGCGATAGGGCAAACCACTAGGCCACTAAGTAATTTTAAATTAATACAAGTAGATTCTATAATAACTAACCTAACCTAACCTAACCAACAGAACAATGAGGGCTATCGCGTATGAATTCGCCAATAGAGGCGCTAGTGTAGCGTGAGGTCTCCGAAATGTCAAATCTCATAGTTTTTGGGTGAGCTATGCAGGTTTATTTATAATTAGAATAATTTTGTGAATATATTGCAATATCTGAAATTAATTATGGCAATTATGCGTTCCGAGGCAATGCATGTCTGTGTTTTGAGACAGTTTTGTCTTTCGGAAATCTTTGTCCTCCCTTCTTTCCGAACAAAACGGGGACTATGCAACACTGTGGCATGCTCGATATTTTTATGGTACGGTTTTAAGGTGTATTCAATATGATTTTAATCTAAACTTTGTTTTTACGCCCGTAATAACAGACTTTGAAAGCCATACTTAAAAACCTCACGCAACAGTGCGCCATCTAGTGAGACAGAAAACGATAGCCCTCATTGAAACAACTCCAATACTGTCACTTCAAAGTTCATCTCATAAATAGCTAAATCGATTTTTATCAAACATAGCTGACACCACAGCAATTGGCTTTCACGTAAAATTGCATCGAAATCAGTCCATCTGTTTGAGAGCTACGATGCCAGGCACACAAACAGACATTGGTGACAAGCTTATAAGAAAGTATAGCACAGAAATCAATTATATTTTACAATCAAGATATTCATTATATTTTCTATGCCTGTGGTTTTTTCGATTAAAAAAAAATGCTTTATTACTCTGTAATTCTCGTGCAAAGTTGACATCTTTTTTTTGTCGACTTTTGAGATCCTGTAATTCTGATATTACACATTTATATGAAAACCTGAAAAACCACAGGTATAGGTATAGATAATTAAGTACGTCTAGTCCATACTTACAAAATTTCAAATAATTCTGTTGCCTAGTTTTCAAATGAGACTTCTCGTAAGAAGATTTCTATCAGGCCACATTTTTAATTTTCATCCAATCTTTATGGAATAATCGAGAAAAACTAACAAAAATGCAACTTTGCCAGCTCAGCAGGTATTTTTTTTATGATATAGGGGGAAAACGAGCAAACGGATCGGCTGATGGTAAACAATTACCGTTGCCCATGGAATAAACGACTTAGAAGAGAGATAGGAAATTTAGTAAAACCACAGAATTTAAATTTTGTTAATAGACTTGGTTCATATAAGTAAAGCCGTGGATAAAAGCTAGTACTTGTAGAACTAAACCAGTAATTACTCATTTCTATTTGAGCGAGGATATGCAAATGGCGTTGCATAGCGCGCGAACAATCGGCCAACTTGTCTCGAGATCGCTTCATGCGTTTGAAGAGGCTTGTAGACAGGGTTGCCCTGTTTCAAAAGGATTCAAATTCAAATTCAAATGATTTATTCAGTAAATAGGCCGCAATTATTCAGTAAAGGCACTTTTACACGTCATTTTTTTAAACTACCAGCGCTTTCGGTAAAACCATCATTGCCAAGGAGAATGCGCCGCAAGAAACTTGGCAGAAAGTCATTTTTTCATAATAAAATAATTACAAATAAAATACTTAAATACTACAGTATACAATTAAAGAAAAATTACAAAAAAATAATAGATTGTGTTTGTAAGTCTATTTGTTTGTTTGTTTATTTGTTTGTTACTTCATCACGTCTAAGCCGCTGAACTAATTTAGATGAAATTCGGTATATAGTTTAAGTCCCGGGGAAGGACATAGGATAGTTTTTATCCCGGAAAATTTCAAAGTCTCAGCGGGATAGTGAAAACCGAATTCTATGCGGACGGAGTCACGGGTATCCGCTTGTTTTTCTATAATTTTTTGTCTGTCTATCAGAGCAGCGCCGAAATTTTGATTTTCGTTACTTTGTATTACGTGTATCATTATCATCATCATCTCAACCTGTATACGACCCAGTGCTGTACAGGTCTCTCAGAATGAATTACTTGGGCCGTAGGTCCCACGCGAGCCCAATGTGGATTGGGAACTTACACCATTCAATAGCTTTGCAGAAAACTCGCGATCCTCTGCTTAAAAGTAAAAAGCATCGATCTGTTTGATCTCGCCACTATTACTAAAACCTAGAGGTTTCCAATAGTGGCCAACTTTGTAAAACCTATTATGTAAAAACTGTACCTAAAAAAAAAAAAAAAAAAAAAAAGAGGCTATAGGTCAATCCACTTGCCCACGACAACTCCACAAACTTATAACCTAATCAACAAAAAGTTGGAAAACCCCCGACATTGTAACTTCAAAGTTCAATATCTCAAAAACGGCTGAACCGATTTTGATAAAACATGTCTAAGAATCGCTAGAAATTGATTTCAAATAAAAAACCGCATTCAAATTTTCACCCGTTTAAGAGCTACGGTGCCACGGCCAGACGCAGAAACAGACAAACACACATAGCGGTCAAACTTATAACACCCCTCTTTTGCGACGGGGGGTAAACTGGGTACTCAGCCTATCGGTGAGCATCAACAAATAAAACTATAGGTAGCACGCAAATTACTCGTAATCTTCTGAAGTCGATGAAACTAATTGGCAGCCCTAACAGCTGTAGAGCAACAATAAGTGTTTCCGATACGATTGTTTGTTTACAAATAGCAGGCGTTGCAGATTGCTTCGATATAATTATCCTGAACAAGCTGGGCGATGATAAAAGAGATATTCCTAAGGAAACCTCGTCCGCGGGTTCAACGTTGCGTTAGGCTTTGCGGGTCTACCTTCATCATCATCATCTGAGCCGTAGGACGTCCACTGCTGGAGATAGCCCTCCCCCATAGACCTCCAGTTGCTTCGGTTGGAAGCGGCTTCCACCGTGAACCATCGGCTTCAGCCAGGTCATCCATCCATCTCGTTTAGGACGTTCTACGCTACGCTTGTCACTCCGCGCTCTCCATTCGAGGACTTTTCGGCCTCAACGGCCATCTGTTCTCCGTGCTATATGGGCTGCCCATTGCCACTTCAACGAGCTAATTCGCTTGGCTATGTCGGTGGCGTGTCGGTGGCGGTTGGCTATGTTGGGGGAGAAAAGTCCTCGAGTGGCGACCACGAATCGGAAGACGAAGCGTTGGCAGGCCTCCCACCAGGTGGACTGACGACATCGTGAGAGTAGCAGGAAACCGGTGGATGCAAGTGGCGAGTTGTCGTTCATTGTGGCGTTCTAAGGGGGAGGCCTTTGTCCAGCAGTGGACGTCTTCGGGCTGATGATGATGATGATGATGTCGGTGGCATTGTAAATCTACGTCTACATTATCCTAACTCTGAGTAACTCTGTCTATCTTTCTGTCTGTATGTTACCTTGTCACGACTTGACGAAGCAAAGATAAAATTTGGTATGGAGACAGTTTTAGGCCCTGGGATGGATGTAAGAGCCTACTTAAATGTGTGTCTGTTGTTCTTGAGATACAGTACTTACTTAAATACAGTTCGTTCTTTGTGCTTTGATTTTTATCCCCCGACGGAAAAAGAGGGGTGTTACAAGTTTGACCGCTGTGTGAGTCTGTCTGTCTGTCTGTGTGTATGTCTGTGGCACCGTAGCTCTTAAACGGATTTGAATGCAATTTTTTTTTGAAAGCAGGTTTTCTAACAATGGTTTTAGACATGTTTTATCAAAATCGGTTAAGCCGGTTTTGAGATATTGAACTTTTAAGTGGCAAAGTTGTGTTTTCCAAAAATTTTTACTGTTATAGATAGTACAGTCACCAGCATTAGTATCTGCCACAGCGGAGCGTGCAAAAATATCTGGCACGTCCTTCCGGCCCTAGAAGTAGAGTCGTATCAGATATCAATGCACGCTCGTTGTGTCAGATATTGGTGCTGGTGACTGTACTATGAAATTTACAACTAACTAAACAAAACTTTACAACGAATTCGATGCTCATCGTCCAAATTTTAAATCTACATGTCCATCTCCAGAACCATTTCATTAGTTAATTTGCATCTCATTTCCGATATCAAGGCAATCCATTGTCTGCTAACAATCCAGTTGGAGCGATAGACTTGCTTCGGAAGTTCGTGAGCGGATATATCTTATATTTCGACATCGCTCAAGTACGGTTGATTTATGAGTTTATTGTGTTATTTGACCTTGATATTGCTATGGTTTTGGTGATGTCAAGGGAAAGTTGGGCAATTGGTGTGGGATAATTGTTTTTTCACCCGACTGCCCGAATGAATTGTTTGCCGAGTGTACCTTTGTATGTTTATTTCTTTGGTGCTCTCTGTAGCCTAAACGGTTGAAAACTGTCAACATATGGGGTATCAAAAGTGTCCGAGCGACGAGTACATGATAGATACATATTTCAAAATATTGTTTGCAAAAAATTATATGAAGGGAGGATTTAAATTTGCTTTTTTTGTTCACATTTTCAAAACTTTCCAAAATCAAAATCGTTAAAAAATTCCATATAATTATCAAACCTGCTCACAAGATTTCACGAGAATTGGTTGAGAAATGTGACTTATAGAGAAGAACAGACAGCTGGACAGACATACGAAAGTATTTTTGCTTAATTTGAAACGGAGACGCCTCGCTTGCGCATCGCACTTGTTCGGTCGGGTCTTAGAAGGGGTCAGCATGCATATTTGTCCCACTACCGGGCACAGGCCTCCTCTCAGAATAAGAGAGCTTGAGTCGTAGTTCCCACGCGGGCCCAATACTTACGGAATGGGAACTTCATACACACATAAGTTTGTGCAGGTTTCCTCGCAGTTTTCCTTCACCGTGAAACTCCTAGTAAATTTCAAATATAGTTCTGTCCATTCATTTTGAAAAACTCAAAGTTGCGAGCCTGGATTTGAACACGCGATCTTCTGCTTGAGAGGCTATATGTCAAACCACTAGGCCACCGTGGCTTTTTAGAAGGGTAGCCCCTTACTCCCCCCTTTTCTTTCTGCATTACTATACGAGTACTGTGTATTATGGTAGTGAAAAGCAAAGGTTAAACCACCTCTTACCTTAATGTCTTTCTAAACGTCCATTTGAAAGCGAACTTTATTACTGGCCGCCGGCGCTTCGTCTCGGTCTTATGTCTCGCTCACGCTAATGATGTTATAGGAGAGTGAGAGGGACGGGATGGTGCGAAACTTCGAATTTAGAAGTTGAGAGTAGATCCCTGGTCTAACGAGTTTCGGATGACCTAAGGTTGACCTGAGAAATTGGTATTAGTAAATGGAAGATCGAAATTTTAATTTTAAGAAACTTGGGAGATAGATATTTTTATCAGGACACAATTCATCATCATCATCGTCATCATCATCCGGAAGACGTCCACTGCTGGACAAAGGCCTCCCCCTTAGAACGCCACAATGAACGACAACTCGCCACTTGCACCCACACACAGAACACAATTACTTACATTCTGTAAATATCAAAGCTAGCAAAACAAAATCTATATATACAAAAAAAATTACATCATATAATTAATTTCATATAATATTTGACATAATGTAGTCTTAGATTTAGTTAGACCTATATACAGGGTGTAGCTTGTAATACGAGCAAAAAATTAAAACATAGATAGATCGTCCTCGTCAAACTGAACTACATTAGTTCAGCGACTTTTAAAATAATGGAGTCCTTGTATTTACCTTTTGTCATAAAAATTAAATAATGATATCAATGTACGCCATTCTAGAACACAACTGTTGTCGCCTGTCACGCTACAAACATCAAGCATTCTGCTTTACATTGCTTCTTCAAATAAACTTAAAAGTGTAATAAAAATTAAAAAACTAATTATTTTAAAAAGTCGCTGAACTAATATTGTTCAGTTTGAGGAGAATGATCTATGTTTTAATTATTTGCTCATATTACAGGCCACACCCGGTATAAACTGCTATTTGTGGACTGTAAGTGTGGCTGTGGTGAAGCCGTGGTGGCCTAGTGGTTTGACCTATCGCCTCTCAAGCAGAGGGTCGTGGGTTCGAACCCCGGCTCGCACCTCTGAGTTTTTCGAAATTCATGTGCGGAATTACATTTGAAGTTTACCACGAGCTTTGCGGTGAAGGAAAACATCGTGAGGAAACCTGCACAAACCTGCGAAGCGATTCAATGGTTCGTGCGAAGTTCCCAATCCGCACTGGGCCCGCGTGGGAACTACGGCCCAAGCCCTCTTGTTCTGAGAGGAGGCCTGTGCCCAGCAGTGGGACGCATATAGGCTGGGATGATGATGATGATGATGAAGTGTGGCTGTAAATGTCATGGACCGACGACAACATGACTTGACAATAAGCAGGGATGCCGGTATCTCGACTTATCTAAATACTTTTTATCGAAGTGTCATGTTTGTATCCGCTTGTTGATTGTTAATTGTCATTTATAATCTTTTGGAAAACGCATTGAAATCGTGCGAAATGGCAATAAGCTTTTGACAATAGCCTTTGTATCGAATGTATGAGATGTCAACATGACATTAGTAAGTTATTTTTTTTTAACTGGATGGCAAACGAGCAAGTGGCCTTCTGATGATAAGAGATCACCACCGCTCATAGACACCTGCAACACCACGGGGATTGCAGATGCGTTGCCAACCTAGAGGCCTAAGATGGGATACCTCAAGTGCCAGTAATTTCACCGGCTGTCTTACTCTCCACGCCGAAACACAACAGTGCAAGCCTTGCTGTTTCACGGCAGGATAAGCGAGCAAGATGGTGGAAGCAAGCTACCACCTGCAAGTTAAGAACAAAGTATCTACATGATATAGAACATAAAAATTATGTAACATTAAAGTACTGTAGCAAAATATAAACAAATAAATTAAATAAAAAAAATCAAAACCCCGACTGCCAAAACTAAAAGGAAGAAAATAAATCTAGTGGTCTAGAACTCTTTTAAGTAGCTAATTTAAAGTTCAACAGTCGGGACCCATTTAAACCGTGACGCTCAAAAACTCTTAGTAATGGGTCCAGCCAGACTGTTGAACTTTAAATTAGCTACTTAAAAGAGTTCTAGACCACTAGACTTATTTTCTTCCTTTTAGTTATAGCAGTCGGGTTTTTGATTTTTTTAATTGAATGTTTTATTTTACACTTCTTTGATATTTATGTGAAAACGGTAGTTTAAAAGTATTATAACCCATATATATTTAGAATGGGCTAATTATTAGCTTTAATTTGATACCCATATTGTTACAATACAAAATATATTTTTTAATTCTTCCGCCATATTTTTCTTTGCAGACGCCATATTGAAATATCATATAGCCTATGTCACTCCGACAGTTATGACAAATCCAATGATACCTAATATGTTAAAATCCGTCAAGCCGTTTAGGCTGCAGCGAGGACCAAAGAAATGGACATACATACCCACATACATATATACATACATACGCTCGAAAAACATAACCCTCCTTCGGGCAGTCGGGTAAAAAACAAAAGAAACTAAATTACATGACTGGAGTGACTACTCTATATTGGTGTTGTCCGCTTGCTTGTTTTACACTCTTGCGTCGTATGCGAGAAATGACACTATAAATGTAGAATTATAAAGAAAAAAGGTTTCTCCATTGATAAGAGCTCCATAACGAAACTATATAAGTACATCTAAGTAAGCATACAGCAAATCTCATCCCATTGTTATCTCGTAAAGCATTAACCCACGTTACATCGTATTACGGCAGCGCAGTCAATTAAATGATTTCTGAATCGATTTCTCGGTTGGTTTACTCCTGCGCATCCCGAGTGAAAGTGTGTGGTGCAAGTGACGAGCGAAGAAGCCGTATTTTTGGCGCGACTCCGACTCGCACTTGTTCAGTTTAAGCATCTGCTAGGTTTCTAGTAGGGCATTCTTCTTTGCAATGGTGCTAGTATAAAAAAATAGGCGTAGTGCAAGTCGGTCTCGCTATACTGAGATATCGTACAAAGAATGATGGGCAAATTGGCCCATATAACCAATACAAATCTCATGTATACCACGTGAAAGCTAGTTACATAAGCTTCATTTTCTAATACGGGGACAAACTTCAAAAACCCCGGAGAAGAGTTTATCAGCCTTAATATATTCACACACACAACGTTTATTACTACACTAGCTGTGCCCCGCATGCGTTGCAATGCGATTGGTCTCAATTCGGTGATTGGGCTGGGTACCATACATTTTTGCCCACCACTCTTTCACATACATAATTATTACACATACACATACATACGCATACATTATATTTCGGAAGCATGTTCACTAATAGGGAATATTATTGCAATGTTCCACCGTCAGAATGCAGCACTAGCACAAGCCTGTTTACGGCTTGTGCTAGTACTGCAAATGTATTTTAGAAAAATGGCCGTACGATGCCATAATATGTATGTATGTATGTTAACTCTTTATTGTACAAAATAAGTAAACAAACTCAATTGACAATCAATGAGATATATGTACAAAGGCGAACTTATCCCTTTAAGGGATCATACATCATATTAATTCAGGATTGTATTTTATTAATATAACCTTTTTGAGCGCGAGTAAATATGTCTAATGTCAACTAAAACTGTGAATATAGTTCGCTTGTGTCTTGCGCCTCGCGCCGTCTGCGCGCACGCAACGCGGTGAGCGCACGCGGCGGCATGCGCTGCGCAATGCCCCGGGATCGAGAGATCAACATCGGACATTTCACTTCAAACTACTACCACAGCCGGGATTTATTACGCTAACAGCTATACTCTAGTCCAGAATTAGGTGAACTAGATTGACAGCTGAAAATGTCACCAGACAGAGCAAAAAAAAATTAGTCATAGGAATATGTCGGCATGAAAATGTTTGTCACTTTTGTGCTTTATTTCCATAGCTTTAGGCCTAAAACCACATAAAGGATAACACATTTAAAAATAAATCAACAATAGAAGAAAAAAACACAATAACGGGAGATAGTTCCCAGCAAACCGATGGCAGTTAAGTCGAATGACATTATGAAACGTCAACAACAAAAAAAATGGCGAACGGCGTCCTTACCGAGATTTATTTTATTATTATTTCGTTTTTTTTTGAGGGTATTAAGTTTATTTTAATATCGATAATACATCGCACTGGTGAAACTGTGGTAACATTTGTGTCTAATGAACTGTCAAGTTGGTTCGCCTAATTCTGGACTCGAGTTTAGTAATAATAATTAATCCCACTATCCCACTTCCTACTAAGATAAACGTCCGGCGTCCGAGTCACATAGTTTCGGAGTGCTCGACACTCTAATGGACGACACTCTGCTGTCATCGTTATTCCTAATGACATAAGATTAACGATACCAACTATTGGGACAGTGACGAGCACTCGTACGATTACTTTAATATTACAAATGCGAAAGTCCGTGAGTCTGTTTGTTTGTTACCTGTTCACGTCTAAACCGCTGAACCGATTTAGATAAAATTTAATATATAAATAGTTTTAGTCCTCGGGAAGGACATAGGATAGTTTATATCTCGGAAAATTGCATAGTTCCTGCATACGAAGACGGATATGCGGGTCACAGGCTAGTAATAATAATATAATAAACATCATCATCATCATGTCAGCCGAAAGACGTCCACTGCTGGACATTATATAGGCCTCCCCCAAGGCTCTCCGCTCAGACCGGTCTTGTTGCTTTCCGCAAAATAATATAAACCATTTATATATGTAGGCCAACACGCCCCATACAATAAATACCTTACAAACTAACATACAAACATAATAATCGATAAAACACAATCATCATCATCATCCCAGCCTATATAAGTCCCACTGCAGGGCGCAGGCCTCCGCTCAGAATGAGAGGGCTTGGGCAGTAGTTCCCACGCAGGCCCAGTGCGGATTGGGAACTTCACACACACCTTTCGCAGGTTTGTGCAGGATTCCTCACGATGTTTTTCTTTCACCGTAAAACTCGTGGTAAATTTCAAATGTAATTCCGCACATGAATTTCGAAAAACTCAGAGGTGCGAGCCGGGGTTTGAACCCACAATCCTCTGGTTGAGAGGCCATAGGTCAAACCACTAGACCACCACGGCTTCATTAAAACACAATATTTACAATTAATTGGACGTATTTCAACAAACAGGATCCAAAGCACTGTCAACTTATTCTTTAACTATAAAATAACGTTGAAATTGCAAATTGAATTGTTGGGGGTTGGACCTTTTTTGCAAATATACAAAACATAATCTTTGTCACTTCAAAGTTCAATATCTCAAAAACGGGTTAATCGATTTTAATAAAACATGTCTAAGAACCATCGCTTAAAACCTACTTTGAAATAAAGGAAACCGTATTTAAATCGGTCCACCCGTTTAAGAGCTACGGTGCCACAGACAGACAGACAGATACACAGACACACATAGCGGTGAAACTTATAACACCCCTCTTTTTGCGTCAGGGGTTAAAAACGGCGTGACCCCATACCATGTTACAATTACCTCGACCAGTTATAGTTCCGTATAACGTCACGCTCTTTCATTTCATCGTCAACTCTAATACGAAGAATACGTAAACATGAAAAAAGTTTTCACTTATTTTCATACATCGGGGTTTTCGGTGCGGGAATGATTTCAGGAAGAGTAGAGATAAACAGAGAGGTTAGTCTGAAAAAAAACTTATTATGCCTAATGAATTACTACCTCTCTGCGAAATGTATACAAACTATAATACAATTTTATCTTAACTCATGTAAGGGGTACTTTAGCTTTACTACCAAGACTTATAAGATAATAATAAAAATAACATTAAAAATTACATGCAGTAATAGTAGTTGACGTGATTTTCATAACAAAATACATATTAATATTTTTTCTATATTTGGAGCAGTCAAGCTACGGAGTCTTTCTGTAAATATCCATTTCAACGAACTAAACGATCTTTCTACGTTGTAATTGTAATAGGCGCTAGTAGGGACTTAAAAACAGGTTCATATCTTAATGACTGATCTTATTCATTTATATAAATATTATTATGTTTTCATGTATTTTTTTCAATTAATTATTCGATAGGCAGAAACCTACCACAGCGCATTCTGTTTTTTTATGTCAATACCTATTCTTTGGCTAATGTCAAACATTCCCGCACCGAAAACCCCGATGTGTTTGCTGCTTATTTTTAGAAAATATTTGAACGCATTTTTGTTTCCTAAAACGCAACCAGCTTCCACCCAAGGCAACTGGAAGTCTATAGGGGAGGCCTATGTCCAACAGTTGACGTCCTACGGCTTAGATGATGATGATGATGATGAAGTAAAATGATCCAACTACCTTTAAAAACGTTATTAATTTTAAATCCTTATTTAAGGCAGTTTCCCTTCAGGGCTACTTTTTTACACCCTTTATATAGAAAGTCTATCGACCTTACGTCAAAATAAATGAAACACGTTACGTTCACCAATAACAAGTTGAAGCTGCAACAGTCATATTAGGCCACGACCACACCGCTGCTAAAATGGTGACGGTACGGAATAGCAGTGACGCGCCGTAAACGTCACGAATTTCGTTTACGGCACTTCACTGCGATTCCGTACCGTTACCGTTTTTTAAGCAGTAGTGTGGCCGCTCCTTTATGTGTCATTGACCTTCAAAACCGCATCCGTAAGCATCGCAAAAACTTAACTTAAGCACATACTCAAGCTTAGATAACCGTGGGAACCTAAACCGTACACAAAAGTTCCATATACAAAATCATTAAAGATGTTCAAGGATCATTAATATAACAATAGCAGATCGATGTCCGTTTGGGAGCCGAAACGTTCCGGCCGGATCTAATTGTGTATTGTTTGCCATAATTTCGCATAATTATTAATTGCTTTAATTATCAATTGTCATAATTGTTCGTTAAGTATATTAATTTGGCCTAAATTCATTTTTAATCAAACCTTGCCTTATTAAAAAAAGCTTTAGTTAAATTAACGATTACTATGGCATATAGAATGATGGCTCGTCACTTTTTGCATCCCATGGGATGTTTGCACTCAACTGGGATAAAAAGCCTATTTTACATGCCTGTCAAAGGCCAATGTGTATTTTTTTGTAAAACCAGGAATGCTTCAATCACCTGTACATTGGCGGTGATCACTCATTAGGTAGGTAAACCTCGAGAACATTTATCAATATAAAATAAAAGTTAGACATATTTGTTACGGATTGCAATGTCATTTCGACGCAGTTGCGTGCATCATGCAATTAGAAATATCGGGAGCTCATTATAGGCAATAATGATTAACAATTAATATAATCTAATTTAATTAATCGTGAAACATGAGAATGGATTTTTAAGTCAAAATACCACGCACTGGACTTATCACGCTAACACACAAGTAATATTTACTACGACGTTTCGGCAACGTTACAGTGGCCGTGGTCACGAGTAGACTGAAGTGTGGGGTGTCAAGCCTGCCTAGCAGCGCGAGTCCTTCGAACTACCCGCACTTGATCACCAATAGTACCGGCACTCGTATCACGAACTACCCGCACTTGGTCATTTTTATTTGTCACCCCATCACACCGACGCACAACACTAACAACGTCCGATCGTCCCTCAGAACATTCATCCCGACGCCGACACATTTATAACAGGATTCCACGTAGATGAAAGCTTATAACCATCGTCCCGGTCGAAAGTTTAACACATTATAATGGATTTTTAAATTAGATTTTTTCACACAGACATAAAATTTTCTCTAATTTAGGCTATAGGTACTTATAATGGCATTATATTTATAATTATGAGGATAATTCGTTTCTCGCAAGCATTATGGGCGATTTGTATTATATTACTTTCTGTATTAGAACTAAAAAAAATAAGGTTGAATGTCACATTGATTGATATTTCAAGCGAAATAAAACGAATTTAGTGATGTTTTAGGACGTACACTGACACTGTGTTTTAGGGTGCTAAAGGAATTTCATAGTCGATTATACATCGATGATGTTGGCACATTAATAATGGGTAAATAGATCGATTGATCGATTTCCGCCTGGGAACCGTGGCGACCTTCCGATCGGATCTAGATCTTGCGCAATCGAATGTAAAAGCAAGGACGTGCGCATCTTGCACGTTCGATTAGGATGTACACTCAGCGCCGTTCAGTTATTATTTTATTTTTATTTATGAGGGTCTTAGGGTAGAATAGTGACTAGTGAATAAAAATTGTTGCAGTGCACAAAAGAACACATGAACATAGTGTCTTCCCCTTAAGAAACTAAGAACTGCCAATTTTCTTAGATTAAATTCTAATTAGATAGTTTATTACTTATTAGACGAGATTAAACTTCGTGCCAATTTGTTTTACGAGAAGTAGTCTGATATAACCAGTTTTTGTATGAAAATAACGAACTAAAGTTAACAATAGAGTCTCAAAAGTTTTCTTAATCCTAGGGGCTGTTTCACCACCCATTGATTTAGTTTATTTGACGGATAGATGCGATGCCGTCTCCGTCTATTCGAACAAAACAAACAGAGACGGCATCACATCTATTCGTCAAATAAACTCAATCAATGGGTGATGAAACAGAGGTTAGAAATATTAATTTTGTATAGTTTTTGAATAAACTTATTTTTTTATTGAGATAGCGCCTCTTGGCTTATGAGGGCAGTATAGAGGGGGTATTTTTGACGGAATTTTCTGAAGAGGATTTTCTGTTAATTCGAGGTTTAAAGCGAGCAAGGGCTAGACCGTCCCACAATCTGTTGCACTCTGATTGGCGGGGCACAATGTGCCGATGTTATCGGCCGATGAAAACGAGAACGACCTTTCATTGTATACTTTTAACAGCGATCTGCGCGTGAGTGCGAAACCGGCTTCCCTACAAAGGAAGTGTGAGGTTATTTTATCAGTAGTGTGGCATGAATCCCTGACGAGAGGGAGCAGAGTGCAACTTTTCTGTTCAAGGCTTTTCTAAGTGTTTTATTGCGAATGCCATTTTTTGAAGTTGATAATTGTAATGTCACGCCATTTTCTATGCTGGTTGTTCTTTAATAATATTTAGTTTTTTTTTAAGTTGCTCGGTGTGAAAAGTTGTATGAGCGACTCGGGTGCAAAATTATTTTCATCTTGGGCGTTAACACTTGAATCCCTCATTACGCTCAGGATTCTACTTAAGAATCCCTCGCTACGCTCAGGATTCTATTGCAGAATCCTTCGCTACATTATGGATTCAATGTACGCCCTCGCCGTAAATACACCATTTTGCTCCCTTGTGACACAAATAACTATTAAACAACTAGAGACGTGGTTCACTATAGGCCTTATGAATAGGCTCAGAGTTTTTCAGCGAGCTACGGATAGGGCTATGCTTGGAGCTTCTCTACTGCAGGGTTCATTAAAGTGGGGTCCAAGGGCCCTTTACGGGTCCGTAGCATGTGTATCAGAGGACCGTGGTAGGTCAGTCTGTTAGTAACATACTTATTTCTTAGGAAATTACAAAAATATTTTTGACAGAGGTCCGTGGAATTGTTCAAATTGCGAAAGTGGTATATGAGTGCAAAAAGTCCAAGAAACCCAGCTCTACGGGATCGAATCAGAAATGAAATAGGTACGTGGAAGAACCAGGTCACCGATATGGCCAAAGATAAGCTTGTTGAAGTGGCAATGGGCAGGCCATAATATAGCACGGAAAACAGATGGCTGTAGGTACATGTTTTTATAAACAGTTTATTTTATTATTTTACACATGCACATATCTGTACATAGACTATCAACGATATACCTGTATTTTTTAAGTTCTAACTTATTTTTAATGATGCATTTTTATAATACGTTAAATACAAGTAAAACAAGTGTACGGCAGCCGGGTATAAGCAAGCTCAATTTAGGTATCAAAGTACTTAAAAGGTATTGTAATAAAGAATTAATTATAGGCAGTTACGGGCACACATATCAAATACCAGTGCAAAGTGATTCAGTGTGGAAACAGTGTGGGAGCGGCATTATTCGCTGGCCCATTTATTGATCGCTGTATCAATTTAATAAACCTGTCATTAAGTTTTGTTGGCTTGCCTAAGATCAGAGATTGTATTTTGCTGTGAGTAATGTGTGATTTAGGGCCTATTTTCCAATCACACAAGGTATAATTATGTATGTAGACCGAAGGCTGTGTGACTCGCGCACCGAGAGTTCCATAAAAATGTATGCGTTATTTCGAAACGTGCTTACTAATATAATAAACTAGCGACCAGCCCCGGCTTTGCACGGGTACAATTTTAAAAAACCTCCTGTCAAAGATACTTCATAATTTTCGGCTCCATTTCCCAAAAACTATACCGGCGAGAAGTATTGAGCGATAATTTGTTTATAGATTATTAGTATTAAATTGCCTGCTATGTGTCCCATTGCTACTATGCTTTTCATTCCAATCTTGTATCAAAACGGGCTTAAACAAAACTTATACTTAACAACATATTATTTTTGTTACATACCTTGATGATTAAAACGCCGATGTAAACTATTCGAAACTTTTTGACCGCTCGTCCAGCCATGTGCTGAACAACAACTGAGTCCCTCGTACCACGTAACTCATTGCGCTCGGTGACAAGCGACGCCCTTCATACAATTTGCGATAATTTAGCGACAGTCGCTATTCCGAGACGTTATCATAATACTTATCAACAGACTATAACAACAGACCATAAAGTTCTTAAACAAACGTTTGTTACACAATACCGAGAACATGTAAAGCATGCTGCAACAGTGGCACAAATAAATCAAAACACTCATCGTATAGCATCAGCTGATTGCGTGATTACCATCTATCCCAATTTCTCTCGCGTGTACCAAGTCACAGGCGGAAGAGAGTTCGAAAAATATTGCATCTGAGTCGCATCTTATCCTATCATACTAAAAATACTGCGTCCGGGCTGCATCTTATCCTGTTATAGTAAACCCGTCCTACCATACTAAAAATACTATGCCTGGCCTGTGTCCTATGCTATTATCATACTAATCTTACCCTTACCTATTATATTATAAGAGCGAGTTACGTTAGTGTGTTTTTATACTTAAAGTACACAACCGATTGTAATGAAATTTAGTATTGAGATAGATTGAGACCCTGGAAAAGACATGGGATAGTTTTTATCACGGAAATTTGGAAAATCCTCGCGAGCACGCGATTTAAACGATTTTTTTGCAGACGAAGTCGCGGGACGTTATTAGTACTTTTACAAATGAGAAAATTGTTTGGTACATAACCATATTTTATATATATTACATAGTTTATATATAATACCTGGATTAACACATAGGATACTCTTTATCCCAAAATTGTACACTTGCAGCGGAATAGGGATATACAAATTCTTTGAAAAATTCGCGGGCACTTAACATGCACTTAACCTAATTTTAGTAGAATGAACGGCTATCGACGGCGAGGCAGGCCGAGAAGGACACGGCGTGACGATTTGGATGCGTATGCGCGTCAAGAAGAGAGACTTTTGCTCAACAGTGGGACATTATACCAGGATAGTATTTTTTTTTGTAGAACGTAAGTTTTAAACTTGGTCCACATTGAACTAGCGCGAGTGCCGGGTTCACACGCTCGATACTTCCTGCGCGAGAACTTTGCAATGATTGTACTCATACAGTCTTTCGGTCTAGCTCTGCAAGTAATTTTACTACTCAAATGAATTTACTTGTAAGTAAAAATTTTTTTTTTTAAAAAGTAAGTAACAATTTCATTGAGATATTATATTAAACAACAAAGAAGAAATTGCAAAAAATATTACATTAAGTAAAAAAGAAGAAATTAAAACGAAAATAAAACTAGTTCTTTAAAATTAAATTATTGCTAAGCGTTGTGCCCAAGAGGCTGGTAGCTACTTGAAATAAAGATTACTATTGTTCGCTTTACTTATTTTCATTCTTAGATTAGGTTTTTACAATAGTTATAAAAAGTAAAATACAAAAAAGTACAAACAACTATAAAAACCTAACCTAGTTTGCCACCGGTAGCGGGCAGGGCCCAAGTTACCGGTGGTCAGGGCCGCAGAGTGAGGAACCTCCGGACGATGCGTGCCGTGTCCAGAAGTACCGCCTGTTATTATTATTTGGGCTTTTAAATCTCAGGGGGGCTATTACGACATTTGAAAATCGAAGTTCGTTCCGTCCCTCCCACTCTCGTACCAAATAGCATAAGCGTCAGTGGGATGGCAAGATATGAAGTTCGAATTTTGCACTTAGAGCCAAGTCGTTCTTTGTCTGGACGGTAAAGTCATGTCGATTTTCAGTGCACAACACATGCGCAGACAAGACTAATGGCCTTTACTAACCGTATCATACCATGACCGCAATAGAAACGTGCCAGGCACGGAATGTAACGCGCATACATAACACGCGCCGGCGACGGTTGGTTAGAAAACGTCCCAGTGGCATAGTCTCATACTTTTCAATGGGGCATCTGGATATCGAAAATTAACTAATGTTAAAAAGTCGTCGATCAAAATATCAAAAGTAGGTTAGGTTAGGGTCGATACTTTGACCGTCGATATTTTAACTATCGATATTTCAATTTACGATATTCAGATACGTGCCCTTTTCTTTTTAATAGTACGTTGTGTCTTAAGGGCGGTAAACAAGGAATTACGAACGAGAGTCTATTAGAAGCCCGAAGTCGAAGGCTGAGGGCTTTAGTGAGTCGATTTTCGTAATTCTAGTACCGCCCGTGCGACATACAATGTTTTTCATCACGTTTGCGAGTAAAATTGTAAAAGAAAAACTAATTTTTTTTTTTAAATTGCCGATACCGCTGACTAAGCTCTTGGCAGCAGTATCACACTCATTGACCGACCTTGGGCTTCATGACAAGAAAATTAGTACGCGCAATGACCACGGGTTTCATGACAAGCACATTAAGGTCGAGGGTTTTATTTAGGGGGTTGCAACCAAGGTAGCCTGCATGTTACGACACAGTTTACGAGCAAGTGTGATGAAAAATACATTTTTGCCTGACACATTCCTATTACGGTTATGGCATGAGACGGTGTAGTGAGCAGGGACCTTAACTCAGGATTCTCTTCTGCGAGTTTCTCAACAAACATTGTTCACTGTACTGGCACTTCAGTACAAAACCTACAAGACATAAAGCACATAACTCCAGCGAGAGTGAGAACAAAGATAGCATCGCTTGAGTTGTGTTAGTGCCGCTAACTAAGGATTTAACACCTCGTTAGTGGAGTTATATGGGAGAGTAGACGGCCGGATGTTATATGTTAACACTAATGTAATATAGGTGCATACATCGATTTAGAATACTATTATCATTCTAAATCGATGTTTTCAGCTTTCTGTAGTACTATAGGGAACCCTTGTAGTTTCGCTATCTGTGATTTAATAATAATAATAATCATCATCATCATCAGCCTATAGCAGTCCACTGCTGGACATAGGCCTTCGCCAATGAGCGCCATTGCGCCCGGATCGGTACTCCATCTGGTAGGACACCACAATAATAATAATAAATAATACTCTTTTTTGTACAAAAATGCAATACAGATAAAGAACATATAAGTACAAAGTATAAAGGCGGACAATGTTTACCTTAGAGATAAAGCCAAAAAGTCGTTTCTGGGAAATTGCATACATACGTTTTTGCAAAAAAAATATATACCTCGTTGAGTTTCTTGCCGGATTCTTCTCAACAGAGGTTTTTCCGAATCGGTGGTAGATTTTTTTGACATTCATAAGTGCTTGTTATAGCTTAAATTGAATAAAGACATTTTGACATTGACTTTGAGATACTTTGAGACCGTAAGCATAGCCGTAAGTTATCATTTTGCATGAATATTTACATTATGTTAAACGCCGAGTGGTTTGACCTATGGCCTCTCAAACAGAGGATCATGGGTTCAAACCCGAGCTCAAATCTTTGAGTTTTTCGAGATTAACTTGCGAATTTATATTTGAAATTGACCATTGCTTTTTACTCGTAAGACATCGACTGAAAAGAAAATCAGTGGTGTGAATTTCTCAATCCGCTCGCGTGGGAACCACAATCCAATCCCATTCTGAGACACCTGTGCCCAACAGTGGGCCATACACCGAGATAATGAGCACTCTCAAAAACCAGCAATTCAATGTATCGGAACATCCGCATCAAACACACGACCCTTTGTCTGGCCGCGGTCGGATAAAGCAACTAATGACAAATGTCAATTTCTCCAAATCTATCACGTTCGCAATTAGGTTGTTATTATCAGTTCACAAAAGAAAGTAAGTTATGCGTTGTAATATACGGACCATCGCTCACGCTGCTACGTGTGGCCCAAGCGAGGAGCTGAAGCGGCAACATAGAAATATAGCAATATTAGAGTAAAGCCAAGAGCAATAAATAAGCAATAAGAATGACTTGTAAGTAAAAATTACCTTCGATATTTTAATGAAATTATTATTACTGAAATCATTTTTAATTTTACAGAAGTCAATGAATTAATTTAAAATCAAATGCGTAAGCCCATTGGCACTAAAAATGCATGGATTTTTTTTATCTGAAAATAATGATTTCTTATTTTTAAAGCCTTCAATTTTGAAAATTAAGGTGGTAAAGCAATTTCTTGGTTGACTACACAATATTCAGATGTCGTAGGCTACCTAGCTGAAACTTAATGACCGAGTGTCTCTCAATCAGACAGTCGTGAGTTCGAGGTCGGGCTCGCGCTGTGTGTTTATTCTTGAATAAACTGTGAAATTGTACGAAGTTATAGTAATTATATAAACCCCGTTGGACAATCTTGCCCGCTTTTTAACCCCCGATGCAAAAAGAGGGGTTTTATAAGTTTGACCGCTATGTGTGTCTGTTTGTCTGTCTGTGACACCGTAGCTCTTACACGGGTAGATCGATTTGAATGCGTTTTTTTATTTAAAATCAGGTTTTTAGCAATGGTTCTTAGACATGTTTTATCAAAATTGGTTAAGCCGTTTTTGAGATATTGAACTTTGAAGTGCCAAAGTCAGAGGTTTTCCAACTTTTTGTTGGTTACTTTCTCTCTTCACTTGCACCACACAAAAATCATCGACGAGCTATTATCCTTTCCATTTGAAAGCACAAGGTTCCTTACATAATGACGACTAGAATCATTAAAACGACGGATGAACTGCGTGATACAATTTTAACCGAACTATGCGATTTCTTTCGAAGATGAGATTCGGAGAATCGATTGATATTCGATTGTCAATGAAATTGAATCGATTGCTGATCGATTAAGTGGATTAGATTATTCTGCTGAATCTGATGATTTAAAAATTTTTTTTCGTAGAGGTTTGGTTTTGTAACTGCCTTTAGCCGCAGCTTTGGGTATAAAACGTATTTGAATAGCAACTAGGTAAGCATTTGAATCGATATTCCTGAATTTTTGGAAAAAATCCCGTGGGAATTCCCAAAACGGACATCGTTGTCCTCAGTACCGCTGTATAACATCACTTGACTATGATTTTTTTAACCTTAATTTGACCTTGTTAACTTTTAGTACAAAAGACTTCAACGCGCTCGTCAACTTTTAAAGTAAAACTTGGGCTACTAAAATAAAAAAAAAAACAAGAATTGGGGTTTTAAGGGTATCTTACCCGAAGGGTGATAAACAAATATTAATTTTGCTATACTGCTACAATGTCCATCTGTCTGTCACACGGATGTATCTCAAGAACCGTAATAGATAAACAACTGAACTTAGTACACAAAATAAATAAATCAAAAACAGTACCTCGCTTAGAAGTAAACACTCAGTGTGCGAGTCAGAATCACATTTGACCGGTTTTTAGTGATTCATGGTTAATTACATTAGAAATATTTTCTAAAGTGGTCTTCGAACATTTCTAATTCAATTACCTTTCTTTTTAGAGTCAGAGTTACAGCTTGTACAAGCATCATCAAAAAAAACTGTCAATCATATTAATCTCCACTTAATATTTAATTGATGCCAGAAGCGTGAACATCTGCGCAATGCGCGTGCGCATGTTGACAGTTACTGACACTGCGCACGACACTGACATTAGCACCTTTGTCTTGTTAACGAGCATTTACTGATTGTTGATGTAAATGATAGATGACCATACAAAGTACGAGTTTAATAGTACAGTTGCGGAATGAAAAGGTTGACCACCTTAAGGTCTGTTTTTGCTTGCTCAGTATAACTGCTTTATCGACCGAGCATGACATATTCCATCATAATGTCATTCAAAACTAACATGTGCTTGCAACGACTAAACGAATTTATTTGAAAACTGGTCAACCTTTTTATTTCGCCACTGTACCTACAGTAGAGTGCAAAAATAAAATCTATTCGAACCACTCAAAATATGGAAACTGTGGAAGGAGGTAATCTTATTCTTTTTATTTTTTACTTATATGTATTGTTTATTCATAATTTTTGTTTATATATATATATATATACATGTGTCATACTAATTGTTGTTTATTAAGTGTTTTTATTTATATGTTATATACCTATTCCTTTCTTCTCACTGTGCATAAATTACTGTTCGCCTATCTTTAAGTTTTCCTTTCCTGTTTAGGTTAGCTTGAAATATCCCTTTTAGGGATAAGTTCGCCTTTGTACTCTTTTGTTTTGTTGTTTTCTTTTTGTATTATTTTTGTGTTTTATGTACAATAAAGTATTTACATACATACATATTGCTACGGCCTTAATGCGTCGGAAAAAGAGTATGTGGTAGGTACATATATTTGAAACTGTGAATGAGTTCATATGTTCACATTTTTCTGTACTTATGATGATAGTCACGGGCTACATTATACATAGGTACATACGTCCTATTGCTGGGCACAAACTTAGGCGTACTCTTAGAACACTATACATATTATTATATGTACTTATTCTATTTATTTATTACTAGTGTATACCGTAGGCGACAGGCTAACAACCTGTCACTATTGTACCGTTTTTGTCAAACTTCATCATCATCATCCCAGCCTATATACGTCCCACTGCGCTCTGGTCACAGTCTCAGAACAAGAGGGCTTGGGCCGTAGTTCCCACGCGGGCCCATTGCGGAGGGAGCTGTGGTGGCCTAGAGGAAGCCGTCACCTCTGAGTTTTTCAAAATTCATGTGCGGAATTAAATTTGAAATCAAACTTAAAACCTAAAATTGCTAAAAGTGCCTCCGAAGCGGTAACGTTTCGTATGCTCTGCCTACCCCATTTGGGAATACAGGTGTGATGTTTGTGTGTGTGTGTGTGTGTGTGTGTAGTGTTTACCCGCGGCTTCGCACACATAAATCATTAGAATCAGCAGCTGAATTGAAATTTGGGATTTTTGACCATTTTTTCGTGGGAATTCCCGACAATTAAATCATGGTTTTCATTGACGTTACATTAAAAACAATCATGTCGAATTTCATGCCATGACTCAAAGCCGGCGGGTGTTATTTCGAGATTTTATCCCTATCCCGTGAGAATATTGGATTAAAAAGTATCCTATGTTTTATTCCAGATGTCCAGCTATGTACATAAGTTAAGTATAAGTCAGCATTAATAAGCGATCTGCTTACATTTAAACTGCATGCTGTGTTTGCCTGTAATTGGGTAAATACTCTTCCAATTGTTATACCTATGTTTGTACTGCATGTGTTACGGTATGTTACCTGTTGGCAAACCTAAATAAATAAAATAAAATAAATACATACCAAATTTCATCCAAATCCGTCCAGCCGCTTCAAAATAAGTGAGTAACGAGTAAAAGTAGCACCTAATTACCTACAAGATATCTGTAGATAAATAGAACAAAGTATCAAATTATCGTCCTAGATTTTGAAAATGAAAAAAAAATAATTAAACATCATTATTTTTTTAAATTTTGCTTTGCTTGCAATATTTTAGTGTTCATTAAAAGAGTCATTCATTGTACTGTTATGTATTATTGACGTGTCAAAAATGTCTAAAGCGCGAACGTTTTGACATTTTCATCTTGGTTTCACGTTCGCAATAAACACTATCTGTTTAGATCTAACAATATAATGGGATCTGGCATTTCCATTTGTGGCTATAGTTGGTAACATCCTGGTCATTAGATAGCGTACAACGCAATATAGTTGACTATTTTGAAAGTTTTTTGTTTGTCTAGCGTCTAGACGTCACAGTACGGAAGAAGACGGCATCCGCGGTGATGCAGATAAGGGGCAGCCCAAACAACATCCTGAGAATGATAGAAGAGAGGTGGGATTCTGATATCCTCCGCCGATACACCGACCTTCATGTTTTTAGGAAATACTCGTAATTAGTGGTTTAGGTGACCTTTTTATAAATTACATTGTCCCGGACAACTCACGTCTTAAATCGAGTTTATCTCGACATTTTTCGGGCTAATCCGTAGCCCTTCTTCTTAGGAGCAACGCAATTCGGCGGCTGCTGCAACACGCGCACTACGCGCCAACGCAAAAAAACAATATCTGACACAACAAGCGTGCATAAATATCTGATACGACTCTATTTCTAAGACCGGTAGGACGTGCCAGATATTTTTGCACGATCCACTGTGGCAGATATTAATGCAGGTGACTGTACGCGTGTTGCAGCAGCTGCCAAGTCGCGGTTGCCCCTAAGAAGAAGGGCTCATCAGCCCGAAATACGTCGAGCTCAACTCGATTTAAGACGTGAGTTATTCGGGACATTATCATTTAATATGAATGAGTCACACGGAAGTTTCGTGTTCAAAACCTTTTAATATTTATTAGCAAACTAATGTAGTTTTATAAGTGCTTTGTAACTAACAATCTATGTAAATATCTGAGAAGTCTGAAAATAAATTATCTTTATTTTATTATTTACTAGTTTTTGCCCGCGACTTCGTTCGCGTGGAATAGTATCTTTGGGAAGTATTTAATTTATTTAGGATACCTATTCTGCCAATAACAGTACATAGAAACTACTATACGGTTTACCGAAAATAACCTATTTTAATACATTGCTATAGACATAAACTATTTTTTTTTGTTCTTCCATCCATCCGATGTTCTTTGGTAAAACATAAATATTTTGCGGGTAGCCACATTTTAGCAATACGACGTGTACCCTGCCAACACAAAAGGACTAATTTTTCATACTGAACTCTTGATATCTTACGTCCTTTATTGTAAGTTAGGAGGGTAGGATTATAATTAAGACGGCATTTTTACTAAGCATAGCTACACATATTTCTGATAAATATACTGATAGTAAATTTGTTTGGAATTCCTTACGAACTTTCATCCCCATATTTTCAAGTAAATAGGTCATGTTTTTTTGGGTTCCGTACCTCAAAAGGGAAAAAAGGGAACCCTTATAGGATTACTTTGCTGTCTGTCTGTCCATCCGTCTGTCTGTCAAGACCCTTTATCTCGTAAACGCGCGGAGTATATAGGTATCTAGTTGAAATTAAAACCCTAAACTCAGGTCAATAGTCCCGAAAGCTGTGAAAAAATCAAACCTCTAAGTCAAGGCAATACAGACAGACAGACAGAGTTACTTTCGCATTTATAATATTATAGTATTATAGTATGGATTGTTGTTGAGGCAACAAATAACAAAAAGAAATGAGTTTGTAAAAAAACGCCTATTTTCTGGCTCCTAATAACATGTCACCGACGGATTGGAAATTAACAAAAGCAAATTATCGCATAACTAAGATTATTGGATGATCTCACAGAGCCTCGCGCAATCTCGCGAGCTCATTTAGGTGCAACAATGGCTCACACGCCATAACCGGTTATATAACGTATTAATGCGGGGAAATTATTAAACGGCATGTGACATAGTTCCCAAAACAGAAGATTGGAGATATGTGGATTGCTGGCCTCTATACCACAAATGATACAGAGTTTTACAATTATCACTTTTTTGGATGAGAAATTTAACAGCCTGAGGCTTTATATTGAGCTATATTATATTGGCATTGACTGTTAATAAATAAATAAATAAATATCATGGGACAATTGACACCAATTGACCTAGTCCCAAACTAAGAAAAGCTTATACTAAGGGTACTAGGCAACGGATAAATAAACTTGTGTAGATGTATATACTTGTGACTTGTGTGTGTTTATTTAAATGCATAGGTAGGTACTCCAATACATTAGACGTCCAAGACCCAAGTACAAACATTCGTATTATTCATACAAATAAATATCTGCCCCGACGGGGATCGAGCCCAGGACCTTAAGCTTCATAGTCAGGTTCTCTAACCACTTGGCTATGCGGTCGTCAAAATCCGGTCGATGTTGGGTCGACCTATGGCCAGTCAAGCAGAGGATCATAAGTTCGAACCCCGGCTAGCATCTCTGAGTTTTTTGTAATTTACTACGAGCTTTATGGTGAGGGAAAACATCGTGAGGACCTGCATAAACCCGCGAAACAATTCAATAGTGTGCGTGAAGTTGGCGACCGCAATGGACCCGCGCGGGAACTGCGGCCCAAGCCCTTTCACTCTGCGAGGAGGCCATCACGTCTTTATCAAATCGTCGCTACTTTAAAAAAGACATAAGACATACCTTAAAATCGATGATTTTTCTTCATGAACTTTATCATTATTTTAAAGATTAATTTTATTGACACGTTGATTTGAGGTAACATTTTTTTTTCAAAAGAACTATTGACGTTTTTTTCATTTGAAGAACACAGACCGCCCACAAAAATCATCACTTAAAGCTGTATACTTGACCGCAAAAGTATCACCATCAATACTGTCATTATTCCTAATCATTAAATCACACGCGAATGCGCAAACGCAGAGGCCAATTGCAAAACGTCCATTGATAAAAAGCCTCGTGTCAAGGCTTGACAAAGGTCATTATTTAGATTATTTTGGAATTCACACGTTCCTATTTAATTTTCGGTTGATAATGATGTATAAATATGTATACTATTTGAGAATGGCGTGAATACGTGAAAACAAATTATGATTGGTTTTTTGGAGTCTTTTTGTATTTTTTATTTCAACTCCAAATTTGTTACTTTTACGGGTATCCCGTGGAACCACATCGAAAATACAAACTGAGACATGGATTTGAAATAAAAAATATATATTTGGAGTTGAAATAAAAAATACAAAAAGACTCCAAAAAACCAATCATAATTTGATTGCTTAGCAGCGACATCTCTTGTCTGGGTGAGCGGTTGGTTCCGAAAGAGTGTGACGTCTCTCGATGAGAGCAGAACATATATGTCGCTAGTGCTGCTGCATAAGTAGCGTAGTAGAAATAAGCAACCTGAGATAATATGTATGCATAGGAAAAATTTGTGTCTAGATTCCTGTCCAGCGGTGGTGTAGGGGTTATAGCACGCAGCACGGATTGCTGAGGACCTGGGTTCGATTACCAGCGCTGGTCTCTTTTTCTGGTTTTTCTGTGCATCCATGTCTCCGTTTGTATTTTCGATACGTGAAAACAAAGTTATTTAGGTGAGTTTTCAAATAACTACTATAATGCTTACCTGAAATACACAAATTTATTATTATTATGTCCCAGTTTGTTTCACATTAAATTATTTAAGAATAACCTAACCAACAAAAAGTTGGAAAAACCCGACTTTGTTACTTCAAAGTTCAATATCACAAAAACGTCTGAACCGATTTTATAAAACATATCTAAGTACTTATGTGATGATGCGACATGGCCAAAACTGAAAGCCGATGAAAACTTGGATGTTGAATGTTGATGTGATGTACTCGTGTTTGTGTGTGTGTGTGTGTGTGTGTGTGTGTGTGTTTATGTCGGTGTATTTGTATTGTATAGTGTTGTGAAGTGTGACTTGGCAGTATCCCGGCGCATTTCGTGTCTAGTTTCTGGTTCTGTTGCCGTTGTCCGCGTTGCAGAATTTAATTTATAATATTTATTGGTTTGACATTTGGAGACCTTATACATCTCCATTTCTTTATTTTAATAATTATTATTAGTTTTTGACCTTGGAGGCTTTTTACACCTCTGAAGATTGTATAATTTAATTAATTTAATAGTTTACTTTGACATTTAGAGACTATATACATCTCTGAATTATTTAGATTAGGAATTTATTATTAACATAGGGACTTTAGACATCCCTTGCTGTATAATAATTTTATTATTAACTCAGGGACTTTATACATCCCCTTGTTATGTTTAAGGCTGTATATTGTTAAGCTTATGGATTTTAAACTTTTATAGTTTTAGTTTAAATCTAGTCACAGGCTCGCGACGTCGAAGTTCCCAAGACGATCCTATAGAGCTTATGGAACGAAGCAATACCATGCCCTCGGTACCGCTCTGCTTTCAGAGCATGACATGAGTGCGTGTGAGCTAAACTTTGGGGGCGGCAGACGTGAACTTGCCTTCGAAATCCAAAGCTTAATGGTTACTTGACCTGAATGTATATTTCAGAACCAATTATTGTTATTATTATTTTAAAATTTATGACGGTGGAAGCATTCTACACTTCCACTGAACGTAGATATAGTTTAGATATAGTTGTTTAGTATTGTAACTAAGGACCCCATACATCCCTGTATTCTTTATTATTATTTTTTGTATTTTTTCTTTAATTGTATAATATAGTTTTTAATTTTATTTGTAATATATTTTTATGAAAAAATGACTTTCTGCCAAGTTTCTTGCGGCGCATTCATCTTGGCAATGATGGTCTTTCCGAAAGCGCTGGTAGTTTAAAAAAATGACGTGTAAAAAGTGCCCATTGCGGCCTATTTACTGAATAAATCATTTGAATTTGAATTTGAATTTTAAGAACCATTGCTAGAAAACCCGATTTTTATTAAAAAAACCGCATTCAAATCGGTCCACCCGTTTAAGAGCTACGGTGCCACAGACAGACTTACACACACAGACATACAGACACACAGACACACATATAACAACCTTCTTTTTGCGTCGGGGGGTAAAAAAAATTGGTTTCATATTCCCCATTCGATATAATTAAATGAAGGCTTATGAAAATCGGTCGCCAAGAACGGTAGCTTACAATACCTACACCATATTACTTTCTCCGACACGTAATACAAACCAACGACTACAATAATCGGAAACCTATAAACGTATCGATTACAAATATCGAATCGTAATACTGCAATCGAAAGAACAATATCAAAATATTTACACTTTCGCTCCAAATTTGGTCGGTGCGGACGAACAGACAAAATAAATAGTTGTTGACTTTATTAGGAATGTTTTGTGTTTGTTGCGTAAGCTAGATGCAGTCTAGACCACGGATCTGTGCTTCGGCGGATGACTCGACTCGAGTCAACCTACCGTCTCCTACGGAGTCTGTATCAAAATTCATAAAATTAATGATCCTAATTTAGAAGCCCGTGACAATAATATAGGTTTTATTTCAATGTTTGTATAATGTATTGTTTAATTTTGCAGGTGGTAGGACCTTGTGCAAGGTCCGCCCGGATTGCTACCAGCATCTTGCTCGCTAATCCTGCTGTGAAGCAGCAGTGCTTGCACTGTTTTGTTTCGGCGTGGAGAGTAAGACAGCCGGTGAAATTACTGGCACGTGAGGTATCCCATCTTAGGCCTCTAGGTTGGCAACGCATCCGCAATACTCCTGGTGTTGCAGATGTTTATGGGCGGTGGTGATCTCTTACCATCAGGAGACCCATGCTCGTTTGCCATCCAATCGAATAAAAATAATAATAATTTGATTTGCTATGATTTAACTTAAAAGTTAGCTTGTAGTTTGATTTTATTAAATTATTGTGGCGTTCTAAAGGGGAGGCCTTTGTTCAGCAGTGGACGTCTTCCGGCTGATGATGATGATGATGATATTTGAAAATTTTCTTATGATATCCAATGGAATTGCTTTCATTCTATCTCAATAATACACAACTCAGTAATCATAATGTAACTTAAAACAAAATTAATAAAACGAAAGTCATTTTTGGGTTTCGTACCTCAAAAGGAAAAAAAAGAACCCTTGGGATCATCTATGAAGGATCACTTTTTTCACTTTTTTTTCTTAAGAAATAGAACCACTAGTAACAGTAAATGAAGGAGTGAGACGCAACGCACAAAAAAATGCAACCGAATCGAGAATCACCTTCCTTTTATTGAAGTTGATTACCTATAACTTTATTTGATTTTGGTCACCTTTGAGTTTGCCTATACCGGTTCGCCTCGAATGTTGCTGATGATAGCATTAAGTAAAATAGTAGATTGATAACCAAGGGTGGAAAGTGACCCATTTCACTTGAGATATGAGGTTCGAGGGGAAATGGGTAATTTCACCCGAGTTAGACACTCTACTTTTCATTTCGACTATGAGGAAAGTAAAACACTACAAAAAAAATGGAATAATAATAAATTGAATTTACTTATATCCAACCTCCAACGGTACCTTTTCTGACCTGGCCACTTGCCACGGCCGACTATAAAAAAAATCGAGTTGGTCACGACCAAGGAGCTTATATATACAAAACTTACTTTCCACCCTAGAGATGAAAACGCAATTTTCCACCCGGCTATCTACCCATGAAAATTAAACTTTCCGAACAGGAGAGATGAAAACAAAATAAAATGATATCTACAAATCTGAATAGTTTAAATACAAGTGACAGAGATAATACAGATATTAACGACAAAAAAAGCCAATGACATTAAAAAATCGACTCGGTTCGGGTTTTTGCCATTCTTGCGTAATCTAGTTTAACATCGATCTGTGTTCTAGACTTTTAAAGATGACGCCTGCAATGTCTGAGAACATTTCACGTAATCGCTTGTGTTATAATTTCACTTCGTGTTCATATGGCGGAAACAAAAGAGACATAAGTTTTGCTGTAAGCTACAGAGCTTTTGGCAGCACTTCGATACTCTATACTAATACCTAGTCTTTATGCTAAGGAACGAGTAACAATACGACAAAGCGGTTGGGGTATTTATTCATTTCGCCGAAGTTTTACAAATGATTCGTTTACTAATCTTTCATTTGGCCAAATGAATTTTATTCCGAGACTGCTAATTATTCAGGACTAGCTATTGCCGCGGCTTCGCTCCCGTTGTTTTTTTTTCGTATTTTCTTCCATAAAAACCTTCACCTGACAGTAATGAACACAACAAAAAATAATTAGCGACATCGGACCAGTCGTTCCCGAGTTTTGCGCTTAGCAACACATTTTACGATTCATTTTTATTTATATAGATTTACGAGTACTTGAAGACCATTGTGTGGAACTCTACATGTTAGGTTAGTTTAGTTTTATAAAAGTCCTCAATACTTGACCAAATAAAACATTTGCGAGACGAACCATTTTAAAAAAATCTGGTAAGACATTAGTGAACCGTGGGAACAGTGATTCATTGATAATCTGTGACGTGAGTCATATGGGGCTTTGCGTGATTGTCGAAGTAATGAGAGCTGGCAATGCACGAGTAATCAACCTGTAACGAATCATTTGTAAAAAATGTTTTGGTTAGACATCAGTGAACCGATTTTGGTTCACTGATGGAATGGAATGGAATGGGATGGAATGGTTTGGTGTGGGCGGTGGTGATCTCTTACCATCAAGACCCACTTGCTCGTTTGCCATCCAGTCGAATAAAAAAAAAACTAATGTCTAACCAAAATATTTTTTTACAAAAGATTCGTTACGAATTGATCACGGATGCATTGCCAGCCACTACACACTACACACACTACTTTACAACCAAGTCCCATATGACTCACGTCACAGATCATCACGGAATCACTGTTCCCACATCACTATTAACATTTACGGTGACCTTGACATTCGGATCGGACCGGCCGCGGCCGATGCACTTTCCATTTCACACGTCAATGACATTCTTGGTGTTGTTTTGGACAGATTGGCCGGAAGGTAAAACTCGATCCGCTTATAATGTCATCACATCATCATTGCTGGGCATATAGCCTGCACTCTGGCTGTAGTTCTCACGCAGACCCAATGCGGATTATGAGCTTCACACGCCATTAAATTTGCTTTGCTGGTTTGTTTAGCTGTTCGTGATGTTTTCCTTCACAGTAGCTCGTGGTGAATTTCAAATGTAATTTGGAACGAATTTTGAAAAACTCAGAGAGGCGAGCCCGGGCTTGAACTTACGATCTACTTGAGCAGTCAAACTGCCAGGTTACAAGGGCTTTTTTGTTTCTTTTAACCTCTCGAAAATCTGGGTCATTTACTTAGACAATATGCGAAGAAATTACCCAATTTATCATATAGAATAGAGTAAATAGTTAAAGTTAAGTAGGTACCTGTAGAGCGTACGGGTATTGCAAGTAGATTAATCTTAATTTAACCTTATACGGTTACCGCATTGATAGATTAACCCCAGATAGGGCGACCCTATTGTTTGGGTAACCATACAACAAACTTACTTCATTGAGAGGGTTAATAAAAAACAAAGGTTTGCTGGCCGTTGCTTTTACTACTATTTAATAAGTTCTTTTTCACTTCTCATGCTCATAAAGTTCGTGTTTATGCTGTATCTAGGCGACATAAAATGACTTTTTATGCTCTAGTGCATAAAGTAAACTCTTCGTCTAAGACCAAGGTAATCAGGTGCAAACAGCCACAAACAAAAAAGTTTCTTCATATTTTTTTGTAATTTTTAATTTATATAAAACTAAAAATCTATCCAATCAATCAAAATAAATCAATAAAACTAAAAAATATATAACTACATAATAATGCATGAAAAATAAAAAGTGCATAAAAAGTCAACAATTGTTTCCACTGTTGCTATTTCATTTCCTCGCAATCGAAGTGAAAAGCAGAGTGTAAAATTCGAGCATCAAACCCATTTTCCCCTCGACGTGTCTATCCACTGGCAATGGCTCGTTTTACGCTCTTGTTGTACAATCTACTATTGTTGCCGTCTTTGTATATTTAAACTGAGACGGCATCACAAATGTCATTACATAAAATAGAAAGAGCTCTCCGAGAAACAGCCCACTTTAGTCTGCCTAGGCTAGGCCGTGTTTCCACTAAACATGTGCGAGGGTGCGTTGCGAGGAATATTATTGTCATGAACCAATAGAAACGTTTCATTTATCTATCCTCGCTCCGCTAAGCTGTTTCCACTAGATCTGCGTTGTGGACAGGTTAATTAAGCGTCACGAAAAACACACGCCACGTAACACACCCTCGCTCATCTCAAGTCGAAACACACGCCACGTAACACACCCTCGCTCATCTCAAGTCGAAACACACGCCACGTAACACACCCTCGCTCATCTCAAGTCGAAACGCAGCCTTAATGTGCTCCAAATATTTCTTTAGTGTGCATATGAGTGTCCATCTTAGTAAGAATTAGTTACAAATGTACAAAACAAAGGTCAGTTAACTAGATCGCGCGTAATGCGTTACGTCACCACATGGGAAGATGGCCTTTCGGTAGACTGTCAGCAGATTAAGTGAGGCGAAATAGTACATTATGTCTAGTCTATAATGCGTAATACAGGACAATAGGCTGGTGCCCTACGTCTAATGAGTTCGTCAGTTAGTTAACCAGAAAATATTGGGCAAGTATATAATATAGTATATAGCTTATTTAATTTAATATTTTTTTAATTAAGTAAGTAGGTATTGTTTTTCTTATTGTTCTTTTAAATACTAACACTATTATGGATGATTTTGTGTTTCGTTTGAAATAAATGACTATTATTATTATTAATATTAAATTCCGCGTGACGTCACGCCGTGCGACACTTTTTAGCACTCGCTTTTTTAATTTATATTTTATTTATTTGATTTGATTTAATGTAGATTCCACTTTGATTATTCTTGTTTGATTTATTTATATTCATTTAACTGTAATGTGCACAGAATAAGCTATTATTAACAATTATGGACATTATTCAAAGCAAAAAAATTAAATTTGAAAAAAAAGCTGTTTTATAAACCAATTTAAATCAAAAAATTGGTTGAACTTTAAAACTAGCTGACACTTGATCTTAAAGTAAATATAAAAAATATCAGGTTTACTAGAAATTCAAGATGCGTATGCACATTCGATGAGTATCCGAACAGTTTACTCTGAAAGGTTTTTGTTTTCCTTAACTTTTGAAGGGCTTACATTATGATATTTTTATGTATTTTTTTTCTTCACTGTGTTTTGCCGTGGTGAATAAATAAATAGAGATATCATGGGATAGATAGCTTGAATTATGGGTAGGTACGGCAACGGATTTAAGCACACCTTATCTATAATAATATTATAAATGCGAGAGTGCGTGTGTTTGTATGTTTGTCCGATTTTCAGGTCGAAACGTGATTTTTATATAGATTATTATATTTTCATAGAGATAGTTTTTGGGCCAGAGAGTGACATAGGCTACTTTTTATCCCGGAAAAATGCACAGGTCCCGAGGGAACAGCGCGTGATAACCGAATTCTAGTCAGGCGAAACCACGGGCAAAAGCTAGTTCATAAATAAATACATACTTAAATACATATTTAACGTCGAAGACTCGAGAACAAACATTCGTATTATTCATACAAATATCTGTTCCAACCGAGAATCGAACCCGGGACCTCAAGCTTCATAGTCAAGTCCTCAAGCCACGTGTCTATCCGGTCGTCAAATAAAGAGTGCGAGTATGCATAATTATGATATTAATTGTACCATGTAATTTTTCATTGTGAATATTTTAAATTGATTTCTAAATAGACAATTTGTTCTTGGATATTTTTTGCTATCTCTACTCTACACATGGCTCTCTCAGTCGTTATGCCCTTGAACTTTTTGCTTTCGGCTCAGTTTAACAGTTAGGGAGTACATACATACACACACACGGATTGCCGCACCATTGTCTTAACGTCCATTATGTTTGATCATTATCGTTAAAGAATAATGAAGGGTTTAAAAACGTGTTATTGTATATTTGAATGTACCTTTTCCTATATATGGAGAGGTAGGTACATGGATTTTTACTAGACAGGCTGGTTTAAAAAGCAATGGTTGCCTATACTTCGTTTTAGTAGCATTAGAAAAAAGGTAAACGATTTTGACGTATCTTTTTATTGAAAAACACTTAAAGAAAAAGGCACAGCAAATATATAACAATTTTAGACGACCAGATGGCCTAGTGGTTAGAGAACCTGACTACGAAGCTTGAGGTCCCAGGTTCGATTCCCGTGTCGGGGCAGATATTTGTATGAAACATACGCGTGTTTGTTCTCGGGTCTTGGTGTTTAATATGTATTAAGTATCTGTATAATTATATTTATCCGTTGCTTAGTACCCATAACACAAGCTTTGCTAAGCTTACTTTGGGACTAGGTCAATTGGTGTGAATTGTCCCGTGATATTTATTTATTTATTTATTATTTTGCAAGGACGTCAAATGGTAAGGTATTGTCCCGATGATATTTATTTATTTATTTTATGGTATCATTAGCAAGGACAATATGATCATTTACTTTTCAAACAGTATCATAAGTAATAGTTATTCTTTTTTTTAAAACGTTTTTCAATGAAAAGACTCGTCAAGATTGTTTATCATTTTTCTAATGCTAAAATAACAAAGTATAGTGGCATGCCCAGTCAATCCTCAAGTGTTCAGATCCAGGAGAACATAACTATGTGACACGTATGTTGTTGTTAACTAGGTCAAAATAATCTTATCATACATGTCTGGGTACAGGCTTCCCCTCAGAATAAACGGGTTTTAAGTCGTAGTTCCCACGCAGCACTTTGCACACACTATTGAATTGCTTCGCAAGTTTGTTCGAGTTTCCTGCCGATATTTTCTTTTCATGAATTTCAAAAATCAAGAGGTGCAAGCCGGGGCTTGAACCCACGATCCTCTGCTTGAGAGGCCATAATAGGTCATACCACTAGGTTACTACGGCTTTTTTTTAGGGAGTATTATGGGACTCGCCTATAGGTACTTTTTGTAAAATAACACTCGTTTACAATTAAATTGACTAAAAGGCCTATAAATAGTTTACATTTTGGAGGTGGTAGGACCTTGTGCAAGGTCCGCCCGGATTGCTACCACCATCTTGCTCGCTAATCCTGCCGTGAAGCAGCAGTGCTTGCACTGTTGTGTTTCGGCGTGGAGAGTAAGGCAGCCGGTGAAATCCCATCTTAGGCCTCTAGGTTGGCAACGCATCTGCAATACCCCTGGTGTTGCAGATTTTTATGGGCAGTGATTATCTCTTACCATCAGGAGACCCACTAACTCGTTTTCCATCCAGTCGAATAAAAAAAATAACATTTTCGTACAAAACCCATTTTTTCACTAAAACTGTTACACAGCTGTAACTTCTATTTAGAATAAAACGAATATAGCCTTCAATCCAGAGCCAATCAGACAACCTTATACGCTATCATATTGTGACGAAACCTGCACATCACCGATTTAAATCTCAGGGTGCTCGCCTCTATAAAATGCATTAAAATATTTTGCAAGTCGCTATTGCTCTAGTTTTGTAGCTTAATGATTTGATATTTGAGTTAAGTATTAGGTTAGTCTAGTCTAGAAATGTACTGGTTGATATTTAAAGATATATTGGTTGTTGATCTATTTCAATATTTTTATCGAAAATACAAACTGAGACACGGATGCACAGAAAAACCAGAAAAAGAGACCAGCGCTGGGAATCGAACCCAGGTCCTCAGCAATCCGTGCTGCGTGCTATAACCCCTACACCACCGCTGGACAGGAATCTAGACACGAATTTTTCCTATGCATACATATCTCAGGTTGCTTATTTCTACTACGCTACTTATGCAGCAGCACTAGCGACATCTATGTTCCGCTCTCATCGAGAGACGTCACACTCTTTCGGAACCAACCGCTCACCCAGACAAGAGATGTCGCTACTAAGCAATCAAATTATGATTGGTTTTTTGGAGTATTTTTGTATCTTTTTGTATACAAATTTTGTATTTTCGATATGGTTTCACGGGATACCCGTAAAAGTAACAAATTTGGAGTTGAAATAAAAAATACAAAAAGACTCCAAAAAACCAATCAATATTTTTACTTTAAATGGAGCTAATTTTTTTTTTGAATTAGCTAATTCTGGGTTCTCCTTAGATCCAGAATCACAAGCACTATTGATTTGGACGAAGAAAAAAAGTATCGCTAATTTTTTTATCAGCTTTATGACTTTTTTTTCATACAGTTTATTACGAAATGGACACAACATTTTTATGGAAAATTGAGACCTTTTTTTCTTCGTCAAAATAAATAGTGCTTGTGATTTTGAATAAGGAGGACCCAAGATCATTTAATTCTGAAAAAAAAAAATTAGCACATTGCATTTCGAAAAACTCAGAGGTGCGAGCGATGGTGGGACGATTTGGGCAGTTTCTGGCCCCATTGGCAAGATTCGGCCAAAAGTAGGGAGGGGTTGTAGAAAAACCAACCAATTGCGAGTCGGACTCGCGTACGAAGGGTTCCGTACCATTATCTATACAGAATAAGACATTAGCAAAAAAAAGCCCGCCTTAAATATTTATTTTATTTTAATTGAATTATTTATTTTTAAAGTAAATATACGACTAAATCTTCTATGAATATTTCAAGCGTCTACCTGTTGCTGTTATTAAATATCGAGCAAAAAACCACAAGAATCACGTTTGTTGCATGAGAGCTCCCTTAAACATTTATTTTATTCTGTTTTTAGTATTTGTTGTTATAGCGGCAACAGAAATACATAATCTGTCAAAATTTTAGCTGTCTAACTAACACGGTTCATGAGATACAGCCTGGTGACAGACGGACGGACGGACGGACAGCGGAGTCTTCGTAATAGGGTCCCGTTTTTACCCTTTGGGTACGGTACGGAACCCTAAAAAAGGGAAGGCTTTACCCAGCAGCGGGACACACTACAAGCTAAGTAAAGAAAAAAAAACGCCTTTTAAGCCCATCCCACCATTATGTAAATAAACTGTTAATGATGCTCGGTTGTGTAAGTAGCTCGTAACGATTCCGCACGAGATGCTCCACTAGATAAAGGGGGGAGAAGGGAGGGGGTAATTAGAATTGTTTTGTGATCGGATTATGATTCCGGCATGTACACAATGGTTTTTGGTGCAACCGACGTGTTGTACAAGATCAGGAAATTAGGTGCTGTCAATGTTCTCTGTTTACAAGCTTTTATTTAACTTGTTTTGTATTGTTTTCTAACTAATATTGCAAGCTGACTTTCGCAGATTTCTAGAATGGATTGACTAAGATTAAATGACAGTGTTAGTACATACTGTCAGTTTAGAAACTCGTGTTAAAATACTTTTTTATACTATAAAGACTAGAATTACTTTGTGCTGTTTACTGTAGAAGATTTTTACAAGCTTTTATTTAGTTTCACCTGTCACGTTGTCTGTCTGTAATCAAATCTTGCAAGTTAAATTTGACCAACTTCCAGGTACTCAGATTAATCACAATCGTTTTCACCGTTTCTTTCTGCCACGCGATATTTAATGACAGTAGAAAGATATGGCGAATAAAACAATACAGCCTCTGGTCTTGTAATAGTCAGAAAGTTCTGTTCTAAAACCTTTTTACGCCGTATACAGTGCAGGAGTGCTCTCTGGCACAAGAAAAAAAAACTGTTTTGTCAGCCTTGTCGATTCAGGAAACGCGTTTGGGTGCAACTCTTTCCCGGCCCGGATAATACCGGGATGGAAATACCGACCCTGTTTTTCGTGTACACGCCCATAGAAGCTCCTGTCAGTTTTTATGGGCGTGTACACAAAAAACAGGGCCGGTATTTCCATGTCGTTGTTATCCGGGCTGGGAAAGAGTGTCACCCACACGTTTTATTCGCTCACGTCTCGTATTTAACCGCATCGCCGAAATAATACTGAAGATTCGTTGCAACCGCATCGCAAGACCGCCGCGCTCATCATCATCGGCCGGAGCCCTAACCAGGTGAGTGCTTCTGCACTGTTAGAAATTCCATTTGGTACAAGCGGGCTCTCGGTCTCGCGCTACCCCTTAAAATTGTCTATTTATACGCCATACCAAATTCCATAATTAGATCACTCCAGTTAAAGCTGTTACGTAGGACCAATTATAATCTAGTTAGAGCTTAATGCTGGATTAAGTCATTAGTCATTAGACTTGCTTGGTTAATTACTATCTTTATTACGTCGATTTTAAGTTCATGTCGCTTACCCAAGAGCTCTTTATTGACCGCTTTTCAGGCACTGAAGACAAAACTGTAACAGAAAAATACTTTTAATTAAAAAAGAAAAACGGTATTTTTTTATTCGACTGGATGGCAAACGAGCAAGTGGGTCTCCTGATGGTAAGAGCTGGACTACCAGGCAACACCAGGGGGATTGCAGATGCGTTGCCAACCTAGAGGCCTAAGATGGGATACCTCAAGTGCCAGTTTTTAGTATCCTACTAATATTGTCAATGCGATAGTTTTTGTGAGTATGTGTGTGTGTGTGTGTGTGTGTGTGTGTGTATGTGTGTGTGTGTGTAGGTATATTTGTTAACTTCTTCGCGCTAAAACGGCTAGATGTGCTTAATTAAATTTGGTATTTAGATAGCGGGACGTCTGGAATAACCCATAGGCTACTTTTTATCCACAGGGATCTGAACAAAATCCCAAAATTATAACCGCTGCCTGCGACTTGCGATCAGAAATTCGATCAAAAAACAGAGACATTTTCTTATCTAATACCTTCAAACGAGCAATTCTTGTGTATATATAATTAGAATCTCGGAAACGGTTCCAACGATTTTGATTTTGATGATATAGGAGTTTTCGGGTATCAAAAATCGATCTAGCTTGGTTTTATCTCTGGGAAAACGCTTGGTACCGAGTTTTAGCCCGAGTGGAGCTCGGTCGCCCAGATACAGACTTCATTGAAAACCACAATATAATAAGCCGTACAGAAAACAGAGTAACAATTTGACACTAGTTCTAACGCGTTTGGAGATATCGGTTGTGTCAAAAAAATTACACTCACTCTCCTGTAACATTGGCCAATATCGTGACACCATATTTTGTAATTCCCAATAAATTCGGCTTGCATCTTCTCGACCTTTTGCATTTCCTATTGCGACAGACAGGCATCTCTCGGGGCCCTAACTAGTGTATCAAAGGTCTAGTGTCGACACGCTGACACTAATGTATTGTTCGGAGAAATGTGTCCCCGTCACGATAAAGATGGCGTGCCAAGATAAACTGAGATGTCATGGCACCTTTGAAACGTACGATCCGAACGTAATATACTGCAGTGAAATTGCATCCAGAGGTTTGAATAGACGTTGCAGTTGTATAATGACGTATGGCCTGATGGTCCCAATAGATCAGAGGGGCTACAAAACTCGAAAATCGAAGTTCGTAGCGCACTGTCCCTTTCACTCGCGTATTAAATGACATTAGCGTCAGCGGGACGGCAACATACGGAACTTCGTAGTGCTAGCCCAGTGCCGTTCACAGGACCGTTTGCAGGTTTGGGACCATTTCGTGTTATGTGTATTTTTTGTACAACGTTGTCACGAATATTTTTCTTCATTTCTGTCTTTCTTTCTTTTTTTAGGGTTCCGGAGCCAAAATGGCAAAAACGGAACCTTTATAGTTTTGCCATGTTTGTCTGTCTGTTTGTCCGTCCGCGGCTTTGCTCAGGGACTATCAATGCTAGAAAGCTGTGCAAGGATATATATTATTATATAAAATATGCCGACAAAATACGAAATCCTTAGAAAAATATTACTTAACTTTCTCGTAATGGCTACGGAAGCCTATTTCGGGCGTGTCCGACACGCTCTTGGCCGGTTTATCTTTTTTTTCATTTTCTGAACATGACGTGGGGTGGTCGATGAAGCCGTCCGTGCTAGATGCCCTGAGCGTAGACAGGTGGCATTTCTTGCGTTCTATAACCTCGTGGATATTTATTCATTGAGAGTAGGCTAGCTGTCTCCCAAGTTCATGGTGCCTGACCACCACAAAATCGGAGAGCCGATGGTCCCTGCTACCTCCACCAATTATAACATGCAAACTAAGTTGAACTTTTTTGACATGCTTAAACATATTGATGCGAGCTCAACTTACGTCCGCTACTATCTAACTATCAGTTTGTACAACTTTTTTTATAATTAATACCACAATCGGGACTTGCTTAAATTTAAATGGACGTCCTACACAACTGGTGATGATGATTATGATGATTTATTACCTGAGTATTATCTGTAATGCAACGGTGTCGAGGGTGAAAACATCGCGTGCGCATGAAGAAAGTCGCGACAATGCACCATACAATAATACTTTAGAGTGGCTTAATATAACTGTAGTGAAAACCATTTCGAGTTTTATGACAAATGCAAATACTAAACGCAAGACTAGAAGACGATTCAAATACAAGCAGAAATAATGACATAATAATATTATTCTATCCCGTGGGAATATATTATATTTATGACAAATGCAAATACTAAACGCAAGACTAGAAGACGATTTAAATACAAGCAGAAATAATGACATAATAATATTATTCTATCCCGTGGGAATATATTATAATATTATATTATATTATTTTGCAGGTGGTAGGACCTTGTGCAAGGTCCGTCTGGATTGCTACCACCATCTTGCTCGTTAATCCTGCCGTGAAGCAGCAGTGCTTGCACTGTTGTGTTTCGGCGTGGAGAGTAAGATAGCCGGTGAAATTACTGGCACTTGAGGTATCCCATCTTAGGCCTCTAGGTTGGCAACGCATCTGCAATCCCCCTGGTGTTGCAGGTGTCTATGGGCGGTAGTGATCTCTTACCATCAGGACACTGGCTCGTTTGCCATCCAATCGAATAAAAAAAAAAAAAAATATTATATTCCCACGGGATAGAATCACGCGAGTAAACTAATCCCACTAAAATTTTAATAATAGTGGGATTAGTTTACTGCGAAAGTTTGTAAGTCTGTGTGTTTATTACCTCTTTACGTCTAACCCGCTGAAACGATTTAGATGGAATTCGGTATACAGATAGTTTGAGTTCTGGAGAAGGATAAAGGGTAGTTTTTATCCCGGAAAATTGCATAGTTCCCGCGGAATAGCGATAAACGAATTCTATGTGGACGGAGTGGCGATAATACAATCGCTAAGTTTAGAAACATGACGCACAGGTCGTAAACGAGAAACATAATGTAATTTTTAGTAATTCCTGAGGATATAACAAAATTCCGGTATTTTAATTTTAAGCTCACGTGAGCGAAGCTGCGGGAAAAGACTATGAAACAAAAATGAAACAAAAAAAATTGAAAATTGAACAACATTATAAAGGGCTTGCAAAGGGTAGCCTTTACTTTTGAAGGGGTCACATCAGTTTAAAGATTGAGAAACGGTCCAAACCATTCACAACTTTCGATTAGGCAATTTGTGACACAGACATAAAAGCAAACACACAAAGGGCTATAACTTGGCAATTCGCAGCCACTGTTCGGTTTTCCATTATTGCGTTAGTAATAAAGTGCCAAACGAGTTTCCTAGTTATTGTATTAGTTTTGGGCAGTGCTTGTCAAAATGTGCAAAATGTGAAGCAAATCCTTAAATTTTGTTTTGTAAAAATGACTTTGTACCGAGTTTCTTGGGGTGAGAGATAACGAGAGATAAGCGGAGCTGATAGCCAACCTCCAGTAGTGGAGAGGCACCGCAAGAAGAAGAAGTTATAAGTTAAAAGGAAACAAAAGTATCGGCAGGTATGACTAGTTTACCACCGGTTAGCTCAAAGCGTTGGACGAAGTAACTTGTTTTTTTTTCTTGCTCTCTCTATCGAACATATCGAGTACCCTTATCTTTTTGTTACTATAACTATGTCAGTGTTAGCGAAAGACATTAGTGACCAAGTAAAATGCTTGCATCATTATGGACACGTGACCAAGAAGATTATATAATTAAGATTTAAACTTTCTACATTTTTAAATACGGGATCCCAAAAATGTAGCGCTACATATTTTATGATGACACAGAACCCTTCGTGTGTGAGCTTAACTCGCGCTGGACCGTATTTTCCAATATTTTTATCAACAAATCCGGTTCAATAAAAATTTTGAACAAAACAACTCCGACGTTTGTATTATAATCCCCGTCATTTTTACGATGACATGTGCATGCGATGGGATAGTACTGGCATACAGTCATTGCTTCGAAAAACTCGTATCTCACAATCGATAGCAAGCAAAATTTAACCTTAAATCACTATTGATAATGTCCTATGCGAAGCTCTTCGGTTATAAGGTATGAGCTATTCAAAGTACTAGTACCTATAGTCAGTCGAATGTTAAAAAAGTCATGGTCGCCGCTTTGTGGGAGAACCATGGGCTTCTGACATTTGTAGGTGGAGACATGAAATGTGACTGTGTTTAATGTTGTATGAGTAAATGTCTCGCAAACAGGAAGCTTGTCGGAATCACGGATTGTGATTTGAAGTGTGTTAGACGGGTCTATTTCAACTGGTCGTAAATTTGTTAGTCATAATGTAATGTTAGTCATAATGTAATGTTTGACATAACTCTTTTTTTACCCGACTGCCCGAAGGAGGGTTATGTTTTTCGAGCAAATGTATGTATGTGGGTATGTATGTCCATTTCTTTGGTCCTCGCTGCAGCCTAAGGTATCATTGGATTCGTCATAACTGTCGGAGTGACATAGGCTATATAATATTACAATATCTGCGAAAAAAAATATGGCGGAGGAATGAAATAATATATTTTGTATTGTAACAATATGGGTATCAAATGAAAGCTAATATCCATTCTAATATATAATGGCTATAATATTTAATCTACCATTTCACATAAATATCAAAAAAGTGTAAAATAAAACATTAAATTAAAAAAAGAGAAGAGAGTGTTTGAGCGTCACGATTTAAAGGGGTCCCGACTGTTGAACTTTAAATTAGCTACTTAACAGAGTTCTAGCCACTAGAATCATTTTCTTCCTTTTAGTTTTGGCAGTCGGGTTTTTGTCTCTGAAACCATTTATTTTCAGAATTGTTATAAAACAAACCTAACCTAACCTATAGAGTTCTACAGGATGACCGTTTAAAAATTTATAAAAAATGTATGTTATGACGAACATTACATTATGACTAACAATAAATTATGACGAACATTACATTATGACTAACAATAAATTATGACGAACATTACATATGACTTATAAAATTATGGCAGTCGAAAGGATCCCGTGTTAGACAATAAAACCACGAGAATACAAAAAAGCTAAAGTTTTTAACACATATCGGAAAAAATTCCCATGTCGAGCGATCTCCCACATAAATAATATAGTAATAATAATGATAACTTTTCATTGTACCGCAGAAGCTAACTTGCATAAAATAAAAGCCGATATTTACATAACAACACTTAATCATTATATTAATGCAATATCCTCTTAAAGAAACTTATTCACACATAGTTTTTAAGCCCATTAACTTTTGCGGTACATTGCTCAACTATCACAGGTTTCACGCGACAAAAACACGCTAGTTATTATAAAGTTTGCGAAATTATATGCGGCCATCTTTACGCTGCGTTTCCCAGACGCGCACCTCTAGTGGTTAGGAATGTTTTTCGTGAACCAATAGATACGAAATCATAGTGAGACTGATTAATAAAAGGTTCCACTCTGGTAGGCACATGAATCAGTTTGTTCAGCCGTACACAATGCGACACCTGCAAGGAATATCATCGTAACTCATTTTCGCTAACTTTACAGAAAGACTTTTCCTTTTCAAAGATTTATATTTTTTTATAAAAAAAAAAATGTTAAGGCTTGGCACAAAACCGCCGTGTACATTATTATCAATTTTATGATTCATCATCATCATCACCAGCCTATATACGTCCCACTGCTGGCACAGGCCTCCTCAGAAAAGAGGGCTTGGGCATAGTTCCAACGCGGCCCAGTGCGGATTGGAACTTCACACACACCATTGAATTGCTTCGCAGGTTTGTGCAGGTTCCTCACGATGTGTTCCTTCACCGCATAGCTCGTGGTAAATTTCAAATGTAATTCGCACATGAATTTCGAAAAAAACTCAGAGGTACGAGCCGGGTTTGAACCCCACCCCCTCTGCTTGAGAGGCGATAGGTCAACACAAGGCCACCACATTTATGATTGTTTTGTCACAAATACATTTCTTTTAACCTTTTTAGTAACTTACGACAATATTCTACAACATTAGAACATTACGGTTGGGAAATCGTGTTGTAACTCAGATACATATACAATTCTCTTTGTAAGTATTCAATGTTAGTATAAAATGTAAATAGTAATACAATTTTTTCATGCCATTGGTACAAAAGTAGTTTGAAAGGACTATGTCGTAACTCATCATCATCACCATCATCATCATCATCATCATGAAGGCCTCCCCCTTAGAACGCCACAATGAACGACAACTCGCCACTTGCATCCACCGGTTTCCCGCTACTCTCACGATGTCGTCAGTCCACCTGCCTACCAACGCTTCGTCTTCCGGTTCGTGGTCGCCACTCGAGGACTTTTCTCCCCCAACGGAGAGAACTTTTGTCGTAACTAAAGTTGGTATTTTATTCACCCCATTGCACCCTTACTATGTTTTTCCGTGCCCTAAATTTAAGCGCAAAGGAGTTGAGCTACAAGGATAACAGCTAAAAAAAGATAATTTTATTTCTTGCATAATCATGATTGTAACTTAAAATTGTCAAAAAGTGAGTTACGATGATATTTCTTGCAGGTGTAGGATCATGATGGGCCACTGTAGATAACTTTCATTATGTGCGTGGAGTAGCCATTAAAGCCTAGTGGTTTGACCTTATGGCCTATTAAAGGTTCAGACTCACACCAATCGCACAATTCATCTTCGCACATTTCAAATTCACCACGAGCTTTACGGTGAAGGAAAATCTGCATCTGCAAGATCTGTAAGGCACTGTTTTAAAGTATTTGGAGTTCCCATCAATGGTGTAGCTAGGTAACCAAAAGCCCTGGGGCAAAAAATAAACTAGGGCCCCAACTAAACTATTTAAATCGATTGTTCTGTATTCCGAACATTCCGAATGTGGGAGAAATTTTTACTAGTTCAATTTATAGTTTTTAAGTCAGAGTCCGAGGGGCCCCCTGAGCTTGGGTTCAGACAGGGGATTATTAAAAAATATTTGAATGTAATTTAATTTTTTTTTTTATTTAAAAATTTAAGATTGGTTTTTTGAATCTTTTGTATTTTTTATTCAATTCCAAATTTTACTTTTACGGTCATCCGTAAAACCGAATTGAAAATTGAAATATAGATGCACAGAAAAACAGAAAATAAGACGATCACTGGGAATCCCAGTATTTTTAATTTAAATAATTTGTTTTAGTTTTCATTATTAATTATTATTATTTGTCTTTTTTATGTAGATATTTATAAGTTTAGGTTACGTTTATTTTAATTGATATAAACATAATTATTTCCTATTAGGATATGTGTATGCTTAATAAGAGAACAAATATTATAGTAAACTAACCTAAACTAACACAGTAATAATTAAACTGACAAAGTAGCAACTAAAAATTTAACACATTAAGTTACAAATATTAATAAAAAAGTAGGAGAATAAAACTAATTTAAAAATACAAACTATCGCAGTTGACCCGCGGCAAGGATCCCAGGATAATAATTGATATGTATTCTTTTATTTTCAATGTAAATAAAAAAATATTATATTTTAAATTGTTGTTAGAATCGAAATTTCTTTGACGCATTTTTGTCATTAGTAAGATTAAGTTGGATCAACGGATCCCGCTTTATTTATTTTTCGACGGCCCGATATTCAATTAAAATAATTTAGTTTTAATAGAGACAAATTACAAGCCATTTTGTCGATGATAACCTTGTGGTTAGTAAAAGTGGTCGCTTGGAGTAATTGGTCCGCTAATTATTAAATAAATGTTACATTTTAGATTGAAGGTCGGTTTAACTGTATAATATTGTCGTTAAATGTTATTTTTTTGATTTGAAGGATAACATAATACTTATTGTAAAGTGACTGACATAGTAGTTTAGTTCCTGCTAGATTGGATTTTTTTATTATTTTTTCTTTCGTCTTTTTGACAACACTTATAAACTGTACATTAGATAACTATCGCCGGCAGCATCAGGGGCCGAATGGGTTCGACCCAATTGTTTTAAGTATAAATTGACTACCTGGCTCTTGGTCCGCTGTTTTACACCATCAAGAATTATTTAAATCGTGACTGACATTTTAATTGTATTTTTTGAAATATTTGACTGTTATTGATTATGTTATTATTCATCATCATCATCATCCCAGCCTATATACGTCCCACTGCTGGGCACAGGCCTCCTCTCAGAACAAGAGGGCTTGGGCTATAGTTCCCACGCGGGCCCAGTGCGGATTGGGAACTTCACACGCACCATTGAATTGCTTCGCAGGTATGTGCAGGTTTCCTCACGATGTTTTCCTTCACCGCAAAACTCGTGGTAAATTTCAAATGTAAAGCCGTGGTGGCCTAGTGGTTTGACCTATCGCCTCTCAAACAGAGGGTCGTGCGTTCAAACCCCAGCTCGCACCTCTGAGTTTTTCCAAATTCATGTGCGGAATTACATTTGATGTTATTATTATTTGGTAATTATTATTTTTTGGCATTTTTGACATTATTTTATTTTAATTGTATCGCTCCGACAAATGTTCGCACGCCTGCATGCAGGCTGAATACACTGGACATATTTAAAATTAACTATGTAACAATCTGCACAACTGTATTCTGAGCAAATAAAATCTTGGAATTTTTGAATCTTGAAGTACTTTTTAGGTTTCGATTTCTCGATAATTTGTTTTAATGTATACCTATCTATTGATTTCTTTGACTTGGAAGTTAAATTTTAACTGCTTTGAGGGCTAGAAGATCATCGTACCTATTTGATATAAACTTCAGTAAGATACCTCCAATCCAAGCGTTCCGCAGAAAAGGGTCTTGACATACGGACGGACAGACAACAAGGTCCTGTAAGGATTCTGTTTTTGTCGACTAAGATATGAGTCATGTAAGCAAAATCAGCAAAATCCAATTTTTTTACTTGAGGAGGAAACCTGAAAAGCCGACTTGCTGTATGAAGTGTAAATAAAAAAAAATCTTCTGTACGCTTTTCAGTTGAAGTGGATGTTGCTGATTTTGCTTCTATATGACTTATGTAGAACTGAAAAAATCATCCCTTTAAGCTGGCACAAAGTGCAACGTTACAAAGAGTAGGGTCACCGTAAAGAGCGCATTGTGCCCTTTGCTAGGTACTGTCAGCAAATAAGTGCTTCGAGAGCGATAGTGGACTAGAGTACCCTGACCTTCCCACCGTGGTGGGGTACAGAGTACCGACACAATACAGAGGAATACTGGGTGTTTGTTATACTAGATATTTTTTTAATTTGAAAAAAAAATCGGGAGATAGTAAATCCCTCGTACCTTTAATTGCAGAATGACCATATTCTCAGTAAATGGTAATATAATATTTTTGTTTTCAATAAGTAAAAACCGTTAATCTGCTCTCTTCTTCCTTCAACTATCGCAAAACGAGTACTGACTAAGGTTTTAAATTTAATCAAAAGCTTTTGTATATAATTGCAACAAATGACTATCAGTTTTTCTACAGTGTGTTACCGGCAACCAGGCTTCTTTTAAGGGAGGTTAAAGTAACGTATTTTCAGTTTCGTATTTCGTATAACATTAATTTAATCAACAAACTAAAATTCAGACTTTGTTAACTCTCTAACAAAATTAGAATTGCCAGCAATGTACAGCAAAGTAAATTGACAAGTTATAATCAAAGTAGGTATCTGCCGGCTGTCATACACTTACTTGACAATTTACTTCGCTGTACATTGCTGGCAATTTATTTCGTTTGCAAGTTAACAAAGTCTAAATTTTAGTTTATTAATTAAATTTATAGAAATATGTTAATATAACCTCCCTTAAAAAAAGCCTGGCGGCGTAACACACTTTATAAATATTTTCTATTTTAATGCATTTCTTCTTGCGTTTAATATCCAGTTATATTTAAATAGAAAAAGATTATTAGAGAACTACTATGTAATAAATTACAAGGTATGTCGATATTATGCAAACTTTCAAAACAGCCTTTACCCTTTCTGAGCTCTGGTTCTGAGTGCAATGCGTATAAAATTATTATTTAAACTCATTATTACACAATCGAAACAAATGTATTTCAGAAGACCATATAAAATCTTAAATTAACACAGTTGATAATGTTTAAATGCTTTGACCTTAACTTAGAAACGTGAGAAAACTTACCAAAAACAGCTTATTATTTCCAAATATTAACTACTGACATACAATTTGCAATTATTCTACCACACCCACTACTCATCTCTAAAGGTCAAACCACACTAAACCGTGCTGTATCACAAAACGATATAGCTCGATTTCAAACGGCTAAACTACAATTAAGTAAGCAATGGCCAATTACTTTTCGCAATTAAAATGATTTAATCATTATTTATCGTAATCTGATTGAATTATAATTTTTATTGCCTCAATGATTTATGATGTGGGTTTTTTCTCTATTTATTGCCGTTTCTTATTTCGTGATTTACTCTTCATTCCGAAAGTGATCTAGGTGATAAATATAGCATCATCCTACGTTCATAGATGGTCGTGCGAATTTCACCTAAATATATAATTTGTACTGTACCTAAACATGGAAATTGTGTAATATTTATAAGAGTTTAATTACGCAAGTGAGATAATATTTGGCATATTTGTGTACGACCGGTGACAATACAATAAATAAATTTTAACAACCGGATGGCCAAGCAGTCAGAGAACCTGACTATGAAGCTTGAGGTCCCGGGGTTTATCCCCGGCCGGGGCAGATATTTGTATGAATGATACGAATAACAAACAAACATCGGGTCTTGGATGTTTAATACGTATTTAACTACGTATTTATGTATGTATGTAAACTCTTTATTGTACAAAATAAGTACAAACAATGAAATATATGTACAAAGGCGAACTTATCCTTTTAAGGGATCTCTACCAGTCAACCTTTGAGTGGATGAGAGGAGCATTCAGCCAGGGACAGACAAAAAGTGAGTGAAAAAGTGATTTATCTATATAAGTATGTTTATCCGTTGCCTAGTATCCATAGTACAAGCTTTGCTTAGTTTGGGACTAGGTCAATTGGTGTCAAGTGTCCCATGATATTTATATTTATTATTAATACATTAATTTGGTAGTGAACTCTGGTGGTCCAGCTAGGACCGTCACCGCAGGACGGAACTCTTCAACGATTAATGACATCGACTTGAAATTTGGTACGGAATGTAGTTTGGATACAATGCAAGTAAAATAAACAAAAGGCAAAGTCAGCAAAAAAAGCTTGTATTAAAAATTATATTTCTAACAAAAACTTATTATTGTCTCTGTATTGCACCTTTACTCTGCGCCCCGTGTCGTCCTTTCCCTGGTCTCGTTTGACGCTACATTCGCTTACATTCACCCGAGATGCGCTCGCGCATTCAATATAACCGTTTCTTACTTAGCAGTTCATTCTAGCTATAATACTGGATTATTTATAAACTAGCCTGCACCCGCAGCTTCAGCTGTTTAAATTTGATGGGCTGGTACAGCTTTTCCGGGATGAAAAATTGCCTAAATCAATTTGAAAAATGTAGCTAAAGTAAAAATGTAGTAAACATTTTTTTTATCGTTCCAGTAGTCCAGAAATTATCTGTTTTTTACAAAAAAGAAAAAATACAAACAAACAAAGATTGTCTCTTTTCTAGACTAAAGTTTTGAAAGTAGCGCTAAACAGCGCAGCTCTAGTGGAAACAGCTCTGCGGGGCGAGGATAGGCAAATGAAGCTTTTCTATTGGTTCATGACAAACACATCCCTCGCAACGCATCCTCACACATCTCTGATGGAAACGCGGCCTAATTGGGTTAAAATGAACTTGCAAAATTTGACTCAAAAACAACAACAATTGTAAAAAAAACGGCCAAGAGCGTGTCGGACACGCCCAAAATAGGGTTCCGTAGCCATTACGAAAAAAAAAAGTAATATTTTTCTAAGGATTTCGTACTTTATACGGAGTCTTCCAAGTTTAGGTGTATTTTATACCTTAGGCTGCTATTTACTCTTAAACTACTAATATTTCTCAAGCAAACTTAGCCGTTATAGTTTTCCTTGAAAGTTTGATATACTTACTACCATTCTGAATTTTTTCAAATTTTTCCACCCACCGGTTTAGATTTTAAAGGGGGGCGGGGACGCTCGATTTTAATGAAAATGTATGTATATAAATACTTTATTGTACATAAAACACAAAAATAATACAAAAAGAAAACAACAAAACAAAAGAGAATGTGCACTTTAAAGTTGAATATTTTGCAAACAAATCACTGAATCGAAAAATCGTTTTTGCAACTCCTATAATTTTAAAAGACCTAGCCAACGATGCCCCACACTACAAGGTTCAATGAGAAAAAAAAATCACCCCCACTTTACGTCTATGGGAGGTACACTAAAAATTTTTTTTTTAAATTTTTATTGTACCATTTTGTCGGCATAGTTTACATATATATCCGTGAAAACTTAGAGATTTCTAGCATTGATAGTCCCTGAGCAAATATATTTATATTTTAATTAATTTTTCAGATAATTACATCCATTATTGTTAGTAAAAAGCATACAAATAACTTATCAATCTATTGTTAGTAAAAGCCGCGGACGGACGGACAGACAGACAGACATGGCGAAACTTTAAGGGTTCCGTTTTTGCCAATTTGGCTCCGGAACCCTAATAAAAATTAGGTATACAAGTACCGAAGAAGATTAGTGATTACTATCGTAAAGCCTAAAATATTGCACGTTTGAAAATATGGAATGAACGGGTCACGCATGTATTTACGGCCGCAGTCTGTCCGACATGTTAGGTCACCCTAATCTTTTTTAAATAACTCCATCAGCTCGCGCCTGCGCGGGCGCGTGACCCGAGCGTGCCGCAAATTGCACGCTGACACAAGTAATGTCAAAATAATAAAGAAATACATCACAATATTGCGGAACTGACAGATGGGGCGGATTGATACATTTGGTAAAGCACGCGAACCACAAGAAGTATGTAAGTTAGAGTACAGTCAACCTATTTGATTCCTAGGCCACCATGTAAACTACCTTATGATGGTAAATAATTTAGTTTTTCTGTAACATTATTTATCGAATGACGTGGAATGTCATTACGACAGGGCTCTGTGGTGGCTTAAGAATCAAATTGGTTGACTATACAACCAGAATGTTCTCCAATCGAGGCAGATATTTATATGAAAAATATGAATGGTTTTTCTCAAGTCTTGGGTGCTTAATACCTATGTATTTAAGTATTAATTTATCTATTGAAGTATATTTATCCACCATATTTATATTTACGTACGTAATTTATACTCATGTACGGAAGTGAAAGTTGGGTATGGCAGAAGAAACATGAAAGCAGAATAAATGCAGTTGAGATGAGAGCGTTAAGAAGTATGATAGGAGTTAAACTGAGTGACAGGATAAGAAATAGTGAGATAAGGAAACGTTGTGGTCTGAAAGAAGATGTAGTGACAAAAATTGAGAAAGGTATGCTGAGATGGTTTGGCCATGTCGAGAGAATGAATGAAGAACGATTGACGAAAAAGTGTATGAGGCGAGTGTGAATGAAAGTGTTGGAAGGGGTAGACCTAGGCGGACGTTTCGAGACCAAATCAGGGACGTCTTGAAAAAAGGCCAGGTCAAGAGTACCCTAAACCGAAGAGCATGTATGAAGGGAATAATGAAAGTGGACGAAGCGAAACAAGTATGTAAGGATCGTAGCAAGTGGAAAGAAGTGGTCTCTGCCTACCCCTACGGGAAAGAGGCGTGATTATATGTATGTATGTATATTTATATTTAATTGTGCACCACCTGCTGTAATCTAGTCCTAACTTCTTTCTGTCAAAAAACATGCCTGGAAGAGATCGCTCTTAAGCGATAAGGTCGCATTACTTTGTAAATCATATAATATTTCTCTCTGTGCACATGTTTCGGTATCGCTTATTATTTCTGATGTACAATAGAGAGTCATTCAAAGTCAAAGTCAAAAAGTCAAAATATCTTTATTCAATTTAGGCTATAACAAGCACTTACGAATGTCAAAAAAAATCTACCACCGGTTCGGAAAAACCTCTGCTGAGAAGAATCCGGCAAGAAACTCAACTCAACTCATTGTATTGTATTGTATAATATCCGTTGCCTAGTATCTATAGCTATCAGAAGCTTTGCTTACTTTGGGACCAGAGGCCGTATTGCCTAATGTTTCTGACGCTCGTGATCGCAATCAAATGACAGATTTCGCATACAAAAACTGTCATTTGATTGCGATCGCGAGCGTCAGAAACGTTAGGCAATACGGCCTCTGGTCAATCGGTGTAAAAGTGTCTTGTGATAATTATTTTCGACATATGCCTACCCCATAGACCTCCAGTTACTTCGGTTGGAAGCGGCCTGAATCTACCCTGAACCCGTGGCTTTAATCATGTATTCGACACAACTGCAATTTCGTAAGTGTTTATTTATTTTTCTCTATTTTAGGCACCAATAAGTATTATGACCCAAAAGGTGACGAGACTGTGTTTCTGCCAGAGATGTGGGAGGATGCGAAGAACATGTTTTTAAATATGATTGTTTTTTTGGTGTCTTTTTTGTATTTTTTATTTCCACTCCAAATTTGTTACTTTTACGGGTATCCGGGTATAAATTTCTTGACGTGCGGGAAAACGTCACGAAATCTTCTGAGGTAAAAATCGTAATTTTGTAACTACATCAAAACTTTCTATTGGATCCAACAACAAAGATTATCTGACATTTTAACACTTTTACCACAAAGTTTTGTATATATTTAAAAACAATATTACTTATTTTTTGTGGTGAAATAGCGTCAGGTTTTTTTTAAAATAAGGACAACTACTAAAAAAATTAAAAAAATAGACAACTTTTTGAGAAATAGTCAAACATTCCTCGCCACGCATCTACGCACATCTCTGGTGGGAACGCAGCCTAACAGAGTTATCACACCAAGTGGTGATGTATCGGTATAGCACGCAGCACGGAATGCTGAGGACCTGGGTTCGATTCCCGGCGCTGGTCTCTTTTCCTGGTTTTTCTGTGCATCTATGTTTCAGTTTGTATTTTTGTTATCACACCAACTCACAACTTAAAAATCAAACTTTACGTGCCTCAAATAGCTTCCGAGTAATAAAAGGTTTATATAACATATCAATATCGATTGACCTTTGTCTACTTTAAAAATAAGAAAGCTACAATCCGAATGTAATCAAGCTAACAACCAACAAGTGTAGCTAATAAGAAATGTCAACACGAAAGCCAAGTGATTACCGGCACGCAGGTCGCGGGTTCAATTCTGTGCCAAAATTAATGACATGTGTGGTCATTGCATAACTGTAAGTTTGAGGGGGATTTTTACTGAAGCTTCGTTTTCGAGAATGGAAATTCAAATGGTGGATGATGATACGGTTTCGCATTTATGATATGACTAGCTGTTGTCCGCGACTTTATCTGCGATTCATTTATTGTGCGAATGACTCTCTCCGAGACTTAAATTCTCTCCATATGAAATTTCATCGTAATCGATGAGGACGTTTTTTTATAATTTAATAAGATACACTTTAACAAACTTGTATTAATTAAATATTTGTGATTTTTTTTATTTAATTGCAGGCATTAACTGCAATATGGTACAGTACATTTTAATAATTTAAGTTGTGTTATAAAAAAACACGTTGTATTTCTCGCCGGGTCCTTCTCAACAGATATTTTTCTACACTGGTGGTAGATTTTTTTTGACATTCATAAGTGCCTAAGTCGAATAAATACATTTTGACTTTGACAATAAAAGTAAATAAATAAAACTACTTTATTATCAGATAACAAGATCTAATCAAGATTAGTAACAAATTATACTTAATAACTGTATTAGTAGAATGGAAGTTAAAGTCGCTTTCGCATGCCGGGGGTTATGCAACTTTTCTAAGTTCATGATTATGTATGATTCAGTTATGATGTTTTTGATCAAGCTGATCACTTACTGGTGTATACTGTGCCAGTGCCATCACTGGTGCACTAATTGCTGCATCGTTGCCGTTAAGATGCGGCTTGGGTACCAGTTCCGCGGTTAACATCGCGGTAATATAATAAGGCATGTTTCCGTTGTCCCACCGTACACGGCTGTTTATTTAAGACGTTTCGTTCGTCGAGCGTTAGAAATGCGATGTTAGACGGTTTTTTTTTAATTTTAGTAAATTTTATAGCCAATAAAAAAAATTACCTACTTAGTATTTTTTTTTAAACATAGTTAATAGGACTAGCATTTTTTTGGATTTTTACCTTTACTTGTGTTTTGTTTCCACGGTTTTTGTATGAGAACTGTTATCCTATGATTTCTTTATTGAATTTCATATGTATAGGTATTAAAATTCATTATTGCTCAATATATTATTAACATTAACATATTATTATTTTAAATCTATTACTTACTTGTTTTTTCTTTATTTTAAAATGGTATTGACTATTTATACTAATTTTATATTTTAATTCCTTACTGATTTAACATTTTTAATCTTATTATAAACGTCCATTTAGATATTGTTTGATGATTAGAGCAAAAATCTTAGTGCTTAGATCTATTTAATTTTTAAACTGATAGGTTTTGTGTTGTATCATAACATAACCTTTAAGCATTTAATATAAATTATGATATACCTAGTTAGTTTTATACTATTGTAGATTTATATAGTTTGACCCGTGTGGTATCGGGTTAGAATTACACCTCTCCATTTCTTCCGTGGATGTCGTAAAAGGCGACTGAGGATATAGGTTAAGGTATACCGTAGGTGACAGGAGCAACCTGTCACTATTGTACCGTTTTTGTCAAACTTAAAACCTAAAATTGCTAAAAGTGGCTCCGAAGCGGGTAACAAGCGGGACAAGATAAATAAAGTGTGTGGGCAGCTGCAGCAGTGGTTCTCAGCGAACGGGCTCATCATGAATCTCACCAAGTCGAACATCATGCTGTTCTCGGGTAGGGGTATCGTGTCACCGCCATCGATTGGTGGACCCATACCGCTATGCCAGCAGTGCAGGTTTCTGGGCTTCACACTAGATCCAAATTTGAATTGGAAGAATCACGTTGACTCCCTATGTGGCAGGTTAAGCAGTGCGGTAGGCTTGCTTTGCGCAAATTAAAGCCCATTCTGGCAGATGGTGCACTAAAGCAAGCATACTTTGCGTATTTCCACTCGTTGCTTTCGTATGGTACCATACTATGGGGAAACTCCACGGACTGTGAGCGCGTATTGGTTCTGCAGAAGCGGGCAGTGCGGGTTATTGCCGGTATCAACCAAAGGCAGTCGTGCAAAAAAATTTTCACAGAACTTGGTATCATGACCCTATCTTCGTTGTATTTGTTTCAAGTTATTATGTATACGCGCACAAACATATCTAACTTCAGTCGCACGGGTCGCTTACGGGCAGTCCCTCATAGAATGGCATTAGCGGGAAAAAACCCGCGCGTTATAGGGCCCAAATACTATGAACACCTACCCTCACACCTAAAAAGCGAAAAGAACGATGAAACGTTTAGCCGTCGACTAAAAGACCTTTTGTTGGAAAAAGCGTTTTATTCCGTAAATGAATTTATGAATCTGACATTTTAATTTTATTGTTTAAATTCTTATTATTATTTCTTGTTTTTATTTTATTGTTTTACATTGACATTTAAATTGTTACTCGATTATTAATCTTTACATATCCTTGACATTTATTCTTTATATACATTTCAATGTGTTTTCAGTCTGACGATCCCTTGAGGAGAACCAGTCTAATTTTAATTGTTTACATTCACATGACATGCTTAGAATTTTATTTTTTTATAATTATTACTTTTGACGATTTCAATACAAATTCTTATAACTGACATTTATGTAAATTATAATGTAATGATGTATTGAATGAATAAATAAACTAAACTAAACTAAACTAACGTTTCGTGTGCTCTGCCTACGCCATTTGGGAATACAGGCGTGCTGTTTGTGTGTGTGTCTGTGTGTGTGTATATAGTTTTATATTGGATGACAAGTAATCTAAACTGAACTTATTAAAACATTACCTATCCCGTCACAAGATTTTTGCCGAATGGAAATACGCAAAGTCAACTAGATAAAAGTGGAACGTCTTCCTAATGACTGCATACGGAATGATCTATCGAACGCAATGATCGAGCGTTGCGTCATGCGCGAGAGCAACAGTTTTATTTTACATCTCTTTTAATGTACAGGGCAATTGCTATACGTACTTAAAATTGTTGCATTGTAAACTTAAACTAAACTAATATTTAATAATATTTAATTTAAGTAAACTAATATTTTTAAAATGATTCAAAGTAAGTCATGCATGGTTGCTAGCAGCATAGTCGTTCGGCGCATGGCAATAGAGACTTTTCAAGTTCATGGGCTGTTATGAACTAGCTTTTGCCCGCGGCTTCGCCCGCGTGGAATTCGGTTATCACGCGCTGTTCGCTCGGGAACTGTGCATTTTTCCGGGATAAAAAGTAGCCTATGTCACTCTCTGGCCCATAAACTATCTCTATGCCAAAAATCACGTCGATCCGTCGCTCTGTTTCGACGTGAAAGACGGACAAACATACAAACACACACACTTTTGCATTTATAATATTAGTATGAATTAAGCCAAAATCGAAAGAAATGAAATAAAAAAACCTAACCAACAAAAAGTTTTAAAACCCCCGACTTTGTCACTTCAAAGAAAACGGCTGAACCGATTTTGATGAAACATGTCTAAGAACCATCTGTAGAAAACCTGATTCCGAATAAAAAACCGCATTCAAATCGGTCCACCCGTTTAAAAGCTACGGTGCCACAGACAGACAGACAAACAGATACAGACACGGCGTCAGGGGTTAAAGAGTACCTAAACTAACATTTGTAAAATGATTCAAAGTAAGTAGTATTCAAAATGGTAGCATAGTCGTTCGGCGTATGACAATAGAGACTATTCAAGCAGAAAGTAATGAGTTTGTTGTAGTTTTAATTAATCATTAAGCTAAAGTCGAAAGTAATGAAGAAAAAACACATAGTTCTATACGATTTTCCATTTTTTAGACCCCCAGAAACACCACGGCCACTGTAATGTGGTCGAGACGTCAAGGTAAATATTACTCGTGTGTTTTAGCGTGATAAGCCCCGGTTGTGGTATTTTGACTATGAGTGAAAATCACGAAAGTTTAAAAAGTTATATCAGAAAAGAAGTACAGAATATAGGAAGTGATGCATTGAAACCGGAAGAACACAATATTTTTCTCACAGGTAATAAAATACGAAATATCGATCGTAAATCGTTACAATAATTATCATGGGATTTTATATCAAATATAAAGTTTTATGAGAGTTTAATCGATTTATGTCGATTAAAACAAATCAAAACGTGATAAAGGGTCGTTTTAATTAGTCAATTCATACTAATATTATAAATAAATGCGAAAGTGTGTGTTTTTATGTTTGTCCGTCTTTCACGTCGAAACGGAGCGACAGATCGACTACTTTTTAGATACGCTACTTTTTATCCCTGAAAAATGCACAGTTTCCGAGGGAACAGCACGCAATAACCATATTCCACGCTGACGAAGCTGCGGGCAAAAGCTAGTATAGTACGCAGTATAAATGTATAATTTTTCAGTGTTAGATAACATTGATTGTTTTTTTATAACTTACGTTTGTTAAGGTTAAATCTTGCAAGTCAAATTTGATCCGCTTCCGGTAGTAAAATTACTAGAAATACCTACTATCCACTCAAAGGTTGACTGGTAGAGATCCCTTAAAGGGATAAGTTCGACTTTGTACATATATTTCATTGTTTGTCATCTGTGTTTGTTTACTTATTTTGTACAATAAAGAGTTTACATACATACATACATTATTTAGAGTATTTGTATGTATTATTAAAGAATAATACATACAAATATTGTACAGTCAAATACAAAGAAATCGATACGGGCAAAGTTACAAATAAGTTTTTGTTAAAAATATGATTTTTAATACAAGCTTTTTTGCTGATTGTTCTTGCATTTTGCAAATTTCAATTCGATGTCATTAGCCGGAGTTCCGTCCTACGGAGACGATCCTGGCTGGATCACCAGGTCACTACTAGATTATTGTATTGTCACCAGATTTCCATAAGTTATGCCAAATTTCAAGTCAAGCCGACCACTGGAAGTGGGTCAAATTAAACTCGCTAGATTTAACCCGTACAATGGTAGACATACATTGCAAGTTAAATAAAAGCTTGTCAAATATGTATAAATAATTGACATTGTCTGTGTAAAAGTGTATCTACATTTTTTTGCAACTTTGACCGTGTTTATTTCTTCTTACACATAAAACACGTACAAAATAGATCACAACGATAAACAGACGTACAAAGATGCACTGTTTTATTAGGGTTGTAACCCTGCGAGCACGGAACCGGAAATAAAAAAAAAACTTAAAATAGGTACTTGTAAACTACACAGCGTTGCCTGGCAACGAAACATTAACAGTAAGTTTGTGTAAGAAGAGATCGCGGCGATTTGTACAAAGGTCGTTCGAAGCCGCGTGGCGCAACTCACGCGCACAAAACTATCACACATTTGAAGAAAAAAACAAATGCCAGTCGGACTCAAAAAGATAGCCTGCAGGGCTACTCCGAAATTCGAAAATCGAAATTTGTTTCGTTCCGTTCCTCTGACACTTATACCATTTAATACGAGAGTGAGAGGGACGGTATGATAAGAACTTCGATTTTCGAATTTCGTAGTAGGCCCTCTGGCCCTATACTACGAAGTGCGAAACTCGAACTTCGTATATTGCCGTACCGCTGACACTTATGTCATTTAACCCTTTGAACGTCCCATTTCGAGTACAAATGTGTCACCAACATGCCGAGTATAGACGCAAAGTAAAGCAAATTTCAATCGTAATGTCGCGTGTAAAAGTTTCTTTAACAACGCCATGACGCCTATAAGATCGTTCATCAAAGCCTATAAGCGTCGGTGGCGTGGTGACAGTACACGACACCTTTAGGTGTTCGTGGCGTTAAAAGGGTTAATACGCGAGTGAAAGGGACGGTGCGGTACGAACTTCGATTTTCGAGTTTCGTAGTAGCCCCTCTATTAGTTTAGTAGTGGTGTAGTGTTATATACAACATAGGCTATCTTTTATCACGATATTCGCACGGGATCAGCTTAAAATCCCAACATACATTAACTGTTAAGTTTAGAGACATGTAATTTGACACGAGTGTATGCTACGGTAATGTAGACCACGTTCTAATTTTTAGGAATTCTAATTCTACATTTTTATTCTAATTCCAGATCTAATAGTTAATACAAACGAAGCTGCTGATAATGACAAGAAGATTTCATATAACATTAAACAGGTACCTTGCTCAATAACAAATTAAGCTTAAGTAATATTTTAAATTGATTTTCCTATTGTTAGAGGTTAATTTGATTCATTCGATTTATTATTACATGGATCAATTTATTAAATAAGGTTATAATGTGGTATTTTAATAAATGCCTGTGTTGCGAACATCATTGCTAAATTGTAGGTACTAATATTGTAAATGAGAAAGTTTGCGAAAATGTTTGTTACTATATCATGCAATAACGTGTGAACCGATTTATATGAAATTTGGTATGAATATAACTTAGAACCCGGAGAAGGACATAGGATAGTTTTTTTTGGAAATAGGGTTGTTTCCTTGATAGAAAAAAAAAATCATTTTCATTTCCCATGCTCGTAAAGTTCGTGTTTATGCTGTATCTAGGCGACATAAAATTACTTTTTATGCTCTAGTGCATAAAATAAAATCTTCGTCTAAGACCAAGGTAATCAAGGTGTCAACAGCCACAAACAAAAAAGTTTCTACTCGCGGTGTGTAGCCGAATATTCGCGATTACTTCGGCCCTTCGGGCGAAGCCGCAGACATTTCGCGCCACTGTCGGTAAACTGGGACACATCAAAGGGTTTCTTTATCGATCGATATTTTCTTCGTTTGCAATGTGGCCATGCACAATGCCGTAGGCCGAAGACGAAGTTTTATCGCACTATTTTTTATCGCGATGTATGTGGCCCTACAATAATTTGTAAGCTATACTATAAATACATACACGCACACACGCATGCACATACTTACTTGCAAACTTTTGGTACAAAGTTTCCTCTACATCTATCAAAACAATAGATGACATTTAATATTTTATTTCACTCTCCCACGTGAACAGCTGTTTGTTTCATTTAAAAATGAGGAAACACAAGTTGTTTACGCTCGTCCGTTCACCGCCGGCTGTCTTCAAGGCTTTAATGCCTTTGATGGTTAATGGAAGCTCCAAAGTTTGGTGTTACCGTCAAGATTTTTAAGCTGTATAGCACATAAGTATAAGCTTATTGTGAACATATTACATCCTGAAAAGTAAGTAGGACATATCGACGGCTTTCGGAGATCGTAGCTCCTTTTTAAACGTCAAAAAAAAAACGGAGGAGGTTCGCAAGTCGATGCTTATATATGTATATATAACTTTTTAAAGAGTAGTACGATTTTGATAGTTATTTTTTTATTGGCGTATACCCCGAGGGTGGTATCATTTGAATTTGGAAAATATTGCTACCCTAAGGGTAGGAAAACAGGGGATGATTGATTGTTCAGTCACTGATTGTAATGTATGACCAGGCATAACTTTTTTACAGAGTAGTCTGATTTTCATTTTTTTTTTGGATGGGGGTATACCTTGAAGTTGGTATTATATAAATTTGGAAAAAAATACCCCAAGGGTGGGGAAAAAAGTATAAAATGAAAACTTTTTAACAAAAAAATTAAACCGCCGAAATAACCGAAAAGCAACAAAAAATAATAAACCTTTTTCTCCTTTCTCTCCTATTTAATCTTAATCTAGGCACTAGTTTGAAGTCGGTACTTTAGTACTAGCCATCAAAAGTGGACCTATTGTCGTCGTCGTCTACCTGATGGGCTTCTACCACTCCTGAAGGCTAGGGCTGAGGAAACACAAGTTAATAAACAAACGTCAATTGCATGTAAATAACACTTTTCTAACAGGACCTTTGCTTATTGTTGCTGATTTAAATTAATTTCTTATTATTATATTATTTACATAAAAAAATCGAGCTTAGGTACCATCAGCCAAATACATATTTGGTAGACCACATGGTCTACCACCCTAAAGCTGATAATCGTTTGCATGTCGTTGTTGTTGTTTCTTTAAAAAAATATGGCTCTGTCCATCGGAGGACAATTTTGTCAGTGTCCAGTAGTTTTTGCCGTTGTACGGTAAAAAAATTCTAGAAAACGAAATATGAGAGGTAATGCTGGATGAACGATGACAGCGCGAATTCCGTTTACATGTCATAAAACAATAATGCCAATAGACGTGTCTGTCGACTTGAAAGTTCGACTTTAGCGACATATTCATTTGATAGGAACTTGTTTAAAAATTGGTAGACCACTTATTTGGCTAATGATACATTTGGCAGCTATCACTGCTTATTTTGAAATATAACGTTCAACGCAGAATCTGTATATTACACATACTTAGACAATATCAAACAATAATGATCACGCTCAACAAAACAGTAAATTTTCTCTAGTTAACGAGCATGACACACAGACACACGTTCACGTGTCGTTTGTGTCTTGTTTCACTTTCGGTTTTGCTCGGTACGAACAGATTGTGGTTTTTAGAAAATGACAGTTACAATTGTATTAAAACTTTTAATGTGTTAAATCTGGTTTAAAGATGGAGAAATAGCTGAGATTTTAACGTACTTAATATAGGTATGCTACTTCAGAAAGTTAATGCGCCTTGGCGTCCTTTATTTTGCTTTAGGCATAGTAAAAATTTGTCTGATAATGCTAATTTAATTTTTGGCATAGAAACATTTCTCATACTTCGAAAGTAGATTTAAATTGTTATAATTACAAATAATACAATACTTAGCTACTTAACAAAGTTCTAGCCCACTAGAGTTGTTTCCTTCTTTTAAGTATTTTTTAAAGCAGTCGGGTTTTTAGATTTTTTAAATTATTTGTTTTATTATTATTATTTATTATTTTATTATTAAGGGGCTGTTTCAACATCCATTGATTAGTGTTAACTGGCGGTTAGGTGTGATGCCGTCTCTATTTGTTTTGTTCGAATAGACGGAGACGGCATCACATTTAACCGTCGGTTAACGCTAATCAATGGATGGTGAAACAGCCCCTAAAACTATTATAACCCATATATATTTAGAATCGGCTAGTTATTAGCTTTCATTTGATACCCCACTCTATAGGTTTGAATAAAATCATTTTTTGACAATTACAATTTTGCGCCAAAAATCCGCCATTTTGATTTTTCAACAATTTCATGTACCCAGTGTCACTCGCGCATCAAGAAAAATCCAATGACGTATCATTTATCAAAATCGGTTGAGCCGTTGAGTAGTTACGAGAGGACATTAGGACTATACATACATACATACGCGTCAAACACCTAACCCTCCTTCTTCGCAGTCGGGTAAAAAACATACCAATTAAAACTTTGTCATAATCGGTCAATATTTAGAGGGTGGGTAATATTAACACCGTTTATATGTTAACGCTATTTTTGTTTGTATTTCAATGATCTTAATATTATTCTTATACATAACGTGTTACAGTAAAAATATAACGACGATCATTAAGAATATAACGGCGATAGCCAAATTCTTTAAATATATAACAGATAATATTATAATTATGTAAATGTACAATTAACCCGTTTTAAACGTGAGCTTTATGTTCAATTGTTTTCACAATCGGGCTTCATTAGCGCGATTTCATAATAATTGGACTATGAATTTCAAAATTTCAAGAATGTCCAGTGTCATTTTATGTGAAGTAAGGCGTACAGTTGGTTTGAAAAGTGCCACGAAGAAATTGCCAAAAGATGATAAATCAAAAATAGTTCAAAATTGTAAAATATGTCTATAATCTATTAAAAAATTGGATTTTTTAATAGATTGGTTCGTCAATTTCTTTGCCGGCAGTGGATCGATTTCCATGGTTCATATAACACTTATCTGGTCAGGAAGTGGTTTAGTAATTATAACTTTTTTCAAAATATTTTGTGGTTCAAATTGCAATAACTTTTGTTTCTATATTGCTGCAATAATAAAGCCATACATTTTGGTTGTGTTAGACGTACCTTTTAATTCTGTACGACTATGTACGACTATTTTTTTGCCTGCTGGATTTAAAAGTCTACTTCAACCATTTTTCTTTTTAATTGAAATTAATTACAAAATATTGTATTTCCTTGGGTCAAAACAAGTGAAAATTATAAATTAGAAACATGACCAATATTTAAAAAAATACCTAACTATATATTTTTTATTTTTCAGTACACATAATATTGTAAGTTAAAAACTGAAAAACTTACCGAAGTAAAATCTGCTTCCAACACAAACTTGATTCACAAAACTGGAAGTGTTTGTCACTCAGAACACGAGCCACTTTTGTTGGTGAATGTTCTTTCAAACTGTTGAGCACAATATTATATTATTACAATATAAATAGTAAAAGTTTAACTAAAGTAATGCCTTGCCATAGTGATAAGCTTTGTGACTTAGGCCATCTATTAAGTATACTTCACTACCGTACTTCGCGCAGGCGTCAGTCATTTCATCCTCACCACCTTGATGATTGGCAATCTAGCACCGTCCGCTTTAAGCAAAACTTTTAACCACGCACGACTTAAGCATGGAACCAGCTTTCTGAGACGATGTTTCTGGAGCGGTACAACTTAGGGATCTTAAAAAAACGAGCCTATCAGTCTCTCAAAGGGCCGGCAACGCACCTGTGATACCCCTCGTGTTGACAGGTGTCCATGATGCGTGCTCGTTTTCCCCCTCTTATATAAATTCAAGTTTTTGGGAGAGCACGGCCTCCTAATACGTTAAGTACAGATAGGGAGATCTCAAACGTCGCTGTAGATTTGTACAACATATCTAAAATAAGGTTTTTTTTTGTTGTCGATTCGCGCTGTCATCGTTCATCCACCATTACCTCTCATATTTCGTTTTCTAGATTTTTTTTACCGTACAACGGCAAAAACTACTAGACACTGGCATAATTGTCCTCCAATGGACAGAGCCATATTTTTTTAAAGAAACAACAACAATCTAAAATAAGGAGAGTTTCAAAATGACGATATCAACCTTTATAAAAATTAAAGTTTATTTGACTTTATTACTGTTTTTTTAAAGTTCACATAAAATCTTACAGAAATAGCGTAAAAAATAGTGTAAAGATAGACCGCAGGTTATTCTCATTAAAACTGTTTTGTTCCCACGAATTTAGCTTGAAAATTAAAATTACGTGACAGTACTAAGTAGCTATCCTAATTCCTAATATTATAAATACAAATGTTAGTATAATTTGTGTGTTATGCTTTCACGTTTAAAGCGCTCAATTGTGACGAAATTTGTCATGGCGATAGTATAAGACTCTGGAGGATAATTTTATCTCATAAAACAGCATAGTTCCCGCAACAGCAATAAAAGTACTCTTAGCATGCAAGAGCTAATCAACAATAAAATAACTCATCAAACAGTTCCTACGTTGTATAACACGCCTTAGCTTAATCCAGCAAGAACGGAGTTACGCGGCAGACACAGTCACACACACAATCATTCCCACGCTAAAGACAACATTACGCAAATATTGCACGTAATTAGAGTCTTTTTTTAAAACGGACATTGTTTTAGAATTTGACAAAGCGTAAAGTAGGGTTGAGAAAAAATATGGCTACCCATTGTAATTGCTGGGTCGGTACTTATCTGAAGCATCGCCAAAATACAACGATGATTGGCTTATTCAGCAATGTAATGTAATTTAATATTGGAGAAGAAATACTGAAGTTTTTATTAAAAGTCAAGGGAAAATATTACACCAATGAAAATAAACGTGCGACCGAGAAAAAATAAAAAATGAATGAAAAAAAACTCGAAAACCTAGAAAGTCTTTCGGCGTTGTCTTTTAGAAAATTTATGAGCTCTAGTTTTTTAATAATAAAGCAAGACTGTAATTCTCATTGATATATACCTTATACTGTATTTTAATAAGTGGGTCACAAAAGTGAACATGTTTATAAAAAGCTTTTTTGTTGACTATACTTGCATTGTTATCCTATCTACATATAACTTAATTTCATCCAAATACTAAAAGAAGGGGAACTTAAACTTGCAAGATTTGCAGAAAGCTGCTTGTAAAAAAATCTTTAAAATCACCTAAACTTTAAAGACGTTTCAAAATCTGACAGTTTATTTTATGATCTCACGAAGGTAGTAATGTGAATTTGATGGATGCCCAGAACTAAATTTTAGGATTGTTTTTTTTTTAATATTATGCTTTTGAAAGTATAAATAAATTGTTGATACGCCTGCAATATATTATGCATATTGTATTAAGCAGGAATGGCAGGAATAGAATGACAGTTACATGCTTGTGAGATGTTTCAATTTAAAGTAGGTACTAAGTTTCCACCAATTTAATGCGTAAAAAATCTTCTCATAGTCATTCATTACCTACAGTTCACCTAAGAAAAAAGAAAATAGATGACCTTTTTATTACTCATTGATAAATTTTATGTGACAGATAAATGTGATGCCGTCTCTATTTCTTCGGACAAAACAAATAGGACGGCATCACAGATATCTATCAGTTCTATCACATGAAATGTATCAATGGGTGGGTGAAAGACTGAGAGGCTCTAACTTTGTACAAGGCTCAAAGGAGCTACAATAATGCTAGGTCAGAAATTGAAAAAATAAATCGTGTGCAGAGTTGACCGATTTTCCAGTCAAATTAATGTTTTCTTTGAATGACTTAATTACTTATATGCCAGGCGACATACGAGTGCACGTATGTAGGTACATTTTCTGTAATTAAATATTAGTAATATTTTAAACTTTTGCTGCGTCCACAGAAAACCTGCTAGGAATTAAAATTAAGGTTTATTTAGCAACAAAGAAAGATTAAACCTAAAATTATTCAATTTTTCCTGAGAGCTCCTAAAACCAAATTTCTCTACCGAGTATAGAGATGAGTTATAAGTAATCCCGTTGCAAATTATTAAAACATGAAGATGCACTTTATAATAAAAAAATGTGTTAAAAATGTTCTGTTTAAATCGTTGTAGACTTTTTAAATCCACAAGCAGACAACAAAAGTAAGCTCTTTCTTATATATCAAATTATTGAAACATCACAGATTCAAATAATAAGGTAGTTATACCTAAATTAGCTACTACTTTAACTTTAGTTAAAAAACAAAATAAAATAGTTTAAAAAAATGACTTGGACAATTTTTAAACCGTTCCTATTTCCAGCTTCACACTTTGACAAGTTAAACTCAAAACCTAAGTATCAAAAGATTTAAGATTTCACTTAAAAAAATATGAACAGTTTGAAAGAACAAACCAAGTATAGCACGTTCGCGAAGATGCGCTCGCGAGGCGGCGCGCAAGGAGACTGCGCGGAACTGCGCGCGCGCACAGAAGAGCGCAACGGGGATGCGTCGGCGCGCGCCACCGACAGTGCGCGGCGGGCGGCACGCGCGGTCCGCACGCTGGGACTTGATGCCGATGGCAGACAAATGACGTCAACCTACGTACAACATGATTCAGAGTAGGTTTCACTGATTTATTTATTGTCTAAAATATTTATGAATTATATTTCACACGACGGTGATGATGCGAAGAATCGTTTAAATCTGTTGGAATGGCTTGCTTTGATTGACAACGAAATTAAATTTGTTGTTTCTTCAATAAGTAACTAGTATACTAGTTACTTCAATAAGTTACTAGTATACAACAAATTTAATTTCGCCACAAGTACAAGATTTTATTTTAAATGCATTACTTATTTTTTATTTCATCGCTTTATATTTAATTGAACGTTGATTGACTTTATCTGTAATTTTCATTAGGTATTTAAAATCATTCTGTGTATTTATATACGTCAATATGATGAAACAGGCATGAAGAGGACACTGCCTGGAATAAATAACAATCAACTTAGAAAATGGACGGATTGAATAGAACGAGATAGACGGATGACCTGGTTAAAGTGAATGCAAGCCGCTTCCAACCGAGGCAACTGGAGGTCTATGGGGGAGGCCTATGTCCAACAGTGGACGTCCTATGGCTGGTATGATGAACTTAGAAAATATGAAAACCTCCAACAACTAGTGTCTCGATGCCGACTTCCATGTCGACTTGGCCTCAATCCTCAATTATTCTATTTGCCAAATTTATTTTACAACAATACAATATAATACAATCGTCGGCCTAATTTGTTAACCTGCTAAGTCCACTTTTGGGCGAAAATGACTTTTTATACTTGTCAAAAAGTGCACACCATTCTCTAACCGTTTGGTAAAGGAATAACGGCTATATCAGCATAAAGTAAGTGTCAAATCTTATGCCCGAAAAACTGCTTTCTGACTTCCACACAGAAAATCTGCTAAGTCCAGTTCGGGTCTTAGTTTGGCACTGACAGTTATTCGCGACATCACGTGTCTGCTGCGTCATGCGATGTTTTACTGAAAATTCGGTTTATTTGAGAAAATTATCAACAGAGTAAATTTATTGTGTTATTTTTCATAGTTCTATATATAATTTAATGTGCGGAACATATATTTTAATCATTATTTGCTTGTTAATTACCTATTGCTGATTGTTTAGTAAAAAAAGTCTTATCTTAGGTCTAAGTATATCTCATAATTATTAGTGATTGATTAACACTAAATACAATTTTTATTATAGGCTGAATTGGTTTTATGGTAAAATAATAATAAGCAAAATATTTGGATATTTTCTCCAGCATACTCAATTTAAGTCTAATAACTGCTAAGTCCTATATTCAATTTAACCTTCAACACGAAAACCTGCTAAATAGACATTTTTATTAATTATATCTTTAAAATATCAAGTTTAGTCATAGCTACCATGGGATTTTCAAATTTTGATTAGTTAACGATTGAAGAGTCTATGCAGTTTTTTCAATGTCCTGTAAACTCAGTCAAAATGGACTTAGAAGGTTAACGAATTAGGCCGACGCAATAACTCTTTATTGCACACCAACACAGTAAGCAGACAGAAGATACAGGTATATACATAGAGCGATCTCTTTCAGGCAACCTTTACAATGGACAAAAGTAAGGAATAAATTTTAGCAGGTGGTGCAATTTACAGTAGATTAGACCAATATCAAGAATACATAAAACTAAAACTTTCACTTTTATTGTATTAAATTGTATTGTATTGTATTTTGTACCCCACCGTAATACGAAGGCACCCGAAGTATCAATCAATTATGTTCCTATCAAATGATTATGTCGCTAAAGTCGAACTTTCAAGTTGACAGACACGTCTACTGGCATTATTGTTTTATAACACGCAAACGATTATCAACTTTAGGGTCGTAGAGCACATATTTGGCTGATGGTACATCTGTAATTTTTTCAAGTCGTTCTGCCCGCCTAGTGTAAATGAAGTCGGTTTAGTGCTAGTTATGTACTAAGTCAAAGGTAGAAAGTTATCGGGTGTCGTGTCAAGGTCTGAAATAGGGTTCCGTAAGGCAACTTTGAAGCCGGGGTGGCCTGTGGTTTGACCTATGGCCTCTCAAGCAGAGGATCGTGGGTTCAAGTCCAGGCTCGCATCTCTGAGTTTTTCAAAATTCATGTGGGAAATAAATAACGTTTCATATTTAACACCAGCTTTACGGTGAAGGAAAAATCGCAAGAAAACCTGCACAAACTTGCGAAGTAATTCAATGGTGCGTGTGAAGTTCCCATTCCGCACTGGGCCCGCGTGGGAACTACGACCAGTCTGAGAGGAGGCCTGTGTCCAGCAGTGGGACGTATTATAGGCTAGGATGATGATGATGAAAGCAACTTGCAGTGATTGCGCCGAACGCCATTAATTAAATGTAAGAAATGTAATGAATTTGTGTTCGACATTAATTTTAAGATCCTAAGATACGACCATACGACTAATACCTAAGTACCTAGACGAGAACACTAACGGTAACTATGAATGCAGATCTGTACAATTCTTTAATAAGAACGTTTAATAAGAACTTGCTATGATTATTGTGTTTGGTTTAAACCTTGCCAGTCGTAATGTTTTAGTTTGTGCCTCCTGACACAGGCTTTTCAAGCTTAAAAGGAGGCTCCAGCCATTAATAAATGTCATGTAAAGAAATTGTTATTGAAAATAAATTGTTTGTTTGTTTGTTTGTTTAATTCATCCACTTCTAGTGATCAGTTAGACTGAGTTGAATTACCGTAAGACATAATGGTAAAATCAGAGCGATCCCTAAACATTATCTTTAAAAAACGAGCTTATCAGTCTCTCAAGGGGCCAGCAACGCACCTGTGACACCCCTCGTGTTGGCAGGTGCCCATGGGCGGCGGTGATTGCTTCTCATCAGGTGACCCCATGCTCGTTTGCCCCCTCTTATATAAAAAATATGGGTGTCCATGGGCGGCAGTGATTGCTTTCCATCGGGCGACCTACTCGCTCGTTTTCCCCCTATCATAATTTTTTTTATGAAATTTACTTACCTCATAATGTTTCCACAAAAGCATTCAAAATCTTTTAAATTTTTACAAGAACATACATGGTGAAACTATTTGGCATTCTGTTATTATGTCTTACTTCCTACCCAGCAGTTAATTACAAAAACTGCGCTGTAATTGTCAAAAATTCTAGCAGTCACTGTGTTATTATTTAACTAGATTTTATCTAGATAGTTATCGCCACAGATATAGATTACACTAGATAACGCAAACACCTCAATCTGTATGAAAACCAACCGTGTCACTTTTTTTTATTTACTGTGTTTAGTTAACTAGTCATGATTCGTCAGTTAGCGGTGAGTATTTGTATGGGGCCAACCTCGACGTTTTGTCGGGGTTCGGACACGCGAAGTAGATGCATTTGCGTAATCTAGTCTTATCTATATCTGTGGTTATTGTATATAGTTAGGTATAGAAGCCATCACTTTATCACTTTCGTTTAAACAATGTTGATGGATGAGGATGTTGCGAGGAATGTGGTTTTCATGAACCAATAGAAACGCTTCATTATCTATCTTCGCTCCGCTCAGCTGTTTCCACTATAGCTGTGCTGTACGAGAATAGGCAAATTAAGCGTTCCTATTGGTTCATGAAAAACATCCCTCACAGCACATCCTCGCGCATCGCTGGTGGAAACGTAGCCTAGAGCATGGATATCACCACTTTTTCGCCTTTCCTACCATTAAGTATAAATTATTAAGTCAGGATCGTGGGTTCAAACCCCGGCTCGCACCACTGAGTTTTTCGGAATTCATGTGCGGAATTACATTTGAAATTTACCACGAGCTTTACGGTGAAGGAAAACATCGTGAGGAAACCTGCACAACAAACATGCGAAGCAATTCAACGGTGTGTGTGAAGTTCCCAATCCGCACTGGGCCCGCGTTGGAACTACTGCCCAAGCCCTCTCATTCCGAGTTGGCCTGTGCCCTGCAGTGGGACGTATATAGGCTGGGATGATGATGATGAAATATAAGGTACTTATTTTTTATTTCATTCACATAAATTACACTAAATTTAACAAGACAAAGTCGAATTAAATTACAAAGCATTATCCATTAAATTGGATTTTGGAGCCGATATCTCCTGAAAAAAAAAAATATTTTTGTATCTTAGTGTTATTATTTATATAACACCATTTCAACTCCAACACTTTTGCCAATTAAATAATGACTCGTAAGCCACTCAAAAATAACAATTAACGTCCTAGATTTTTATTGTCCAGTATACCAACTGAACACAAGATTTTAAACGAATAAAACTACTAACACAATTAACTATAATTATGTTATTAAGCAATCCACGCAAAACAAACCAAATCATAAACGATTAAATAACTGTTACGTTTGTGTGAATATAAAGCCGACCGCGTAACCTTCAGTAAACACAAGCATTATAATTTATTACGTTTCAGGATTCACACAAAATCTAGATGCGGATAAAATAAATTTCCATTCGTATGACCGAGAAACCAAAACATAGCATTCGGTTACAAAATACGTCTCGATCGCGTTCGCGTTAAAATGTCAATTTGTATGGAAACACGAACATCGCAAACGTTCCGCTAGAGGCGCTGTTCGTGTTTGCATACAAATTGAGAAAGAAATTAAGAAGGCGAACGCGATCGAGACGTATTTTGTAAGGGCACTGAACATCAAAATATAATAACAATGCAACTTGGAACTCTACAGCCGTATCGCGCAGTCAAAGATTGACGACCCGGTAGCCAAGTGGTTAGAGAATCGGACCATGAAGCTTGAGGTCCCAGGTTCGATTCCTGGTCGGGGCATGAATATACGAATGTGTACAGGTCTAGAACCTTTATTGCATTTATCTATTTAAAAGTAACATAACGACATAAGACGTGAAACATATGTTTATCCGTTGCCTATACCTCATCCAAGTTACAGAGTTAATACTAGAAAAATTAAAACGCACGCAATTGGTCAGAGATAACGGTGGCAGCAATAGATAGGATGCGTTTACATGGCGGCTGAACTTTAGTCAACATCTGTCTCTTGTGCGGCGCGGGCGCGTTTTATTGCTCTTATTGTTTTGTTCTTCTCTAAGACTACCTGGCTTGTTTATTTGACTGTTTCCCGATTATTCTGTGATTGGCTTGTTTCTTGGACTGATTTCTGTTAAAAACTGGTGACTCGGCTTGTGTTTTTGGACATCGCATTTACTTTGTGGTTGCTATAATGGAAAATACTCCGGAATATGTGAAGAAAAGGCTAAGGCGGCACTTCACGTCTACTGAAAAAAATATGATATGTAACATGATACTTTACTTGAAGCTCTCCCCTAAAGCCTCATACAATGAAATTCTGAGGACAAGCGAAAAAAATATTGAACAGTAAACAAATTGTTTTATTTATGGCTTGAAAGCTTGTCTAAAAACACACAAGCTTTTCATAGTATTTTTAAAATTAATTAAAAATTAAAATAAAGTAAGCAGGTACCTATATACAAACATGATATTAATATAATATATTAATATATGTAATTTAATATGTAAATGTCAAAATAATAAAAATCAGGAAGGACGCCACGTAAACGTGCCTTAAGATTTAGATGCACCCGACGTCCACGCCCAACGACCTTCGATGGCAGTCGTCCGTCGCTTTCATTTGCATACAAAATTGTGACAGAGACAAACCCATAAAACTCTGTAACTTGGATGAGTACCCATAGTAGAAGCTTCGCTTAGTATGGGACTAGGTCCATTGGTGTCAATTGTCCCATGATATTTTTTTTAAACCTCCCTTACATTAGAGCAGCGTAGCGTTAACGCAACATTCGCGCAACGTCAGCGGCATCCTTCAAGCGTCAGGCGTCATCATCATTAACACCCACGCAGCGTCAACTCGACGTTCGCGCAGCGGCGCTGCGATTTACAACGCCTTTCGAACGTCTCAGCGTCTAAAACAAAACATAAAACGCCAATGACCTATTCACGTCGGTGCGTGAACGTCGCGTTTACGTAGCAGCGTGAACAAGACGCTGACAGTCGGTGACGTGACGGTTAAAGAAAAATTCTATCATAACTTGGTTTTGAAACAAGAAAGATATAAACTGCTTCAACTTTGCCCTCTAGTCCCAACAGTGCCTGATTCGATTTAGAGTCGATAACTTAGCACCCTTTAGGCTTTTAAACTTTTGTCTCCCCGTAATAATAATTCCCGTGTAGATAGAAGTTTAAAAACTATAAGAGTCCTAAGTTATCGACTCTAAATCAACTCAGGCAATGTTGCAGAGGGCAAAGTTGAAGCAGTTTACTATTTGAACAAAAAAATGCCTGCATATTTCCTATTGCCAATGTTTTTGGTAAACAAGTGCATGTAAGTTCGTGAGTAACGACCGATGGTAGATAACGCCGGTCGTGGTTTCCCACCGAGTGCAGTTTCTGGGATGATCTCACGTCTTATGTCACTGCCATTTGACGGATCTGCTGTAGAAAGTTAATCGAGAAAGCTACTGGTTGCGGAAAATGTGCTTTCAGTAGTGAATTTACCCACTACACCTACATGCCATGAACGTAATAGGAACGTGCCAGGAACGGTCAAGCGCATACATGACATGCGACGGCGACGGTATGTTAGGAAACGTGCTAGTGGGCATAAATATATATAAAAAAATATATATCACGGGACAATTCACACCAATGAGGGCTATCGTTTTTTTCACTCACTAGATGGCGCACTGTTGCGTGAGGTGTTTAAGTATGGCTTTCAAAGTCTGTTATTACGGGCGTGAAAACAAAGTTTAGATTAAAATCATATTAATATCGAGCATGCCACACTGTTGCATAGTCCCCCGTTTTGTTCGAAAAAAAGGGAGGACAAAGGTTTCTGAAAGACAAAACTGTCTCAAAACACAGACATTAATTGCACCGGAACGCATATTTGCCATAATTAATTTCAGATATTGCAAAATATTCACAAAATTATTCTAATTATAAATAAACCCGCGTAGCTCACCCAAAAACTATGAGATTTCGACACGGGAATCGAACCCGGGACCTCAAGCTTCGTAGTCAGGTTCTCTAACCACTAGGCCATCTGGTCATCTAGATATACAAGATAAGTCTCATACTTATCCCATTAATCCCACTAATATTATAAATGCGAACGTTTGTCTGTTTGTTTGTTATCTCATCACGTCTAAACAGCTGGACCGATTTATATAAACTTCGGTATACAGATAGTTTGAGTCCCGGAGAAGGACGGAGCATAGTTTTCATCCCGGAAAATTGCATAGTTCCCGCGGGATTGCGGTAAATGAATTCTAAGCGGACGTAGTCGCGGGTAACAGGCTAGTAGAACATATTTTGGCCTGACTCGTTGCTATTACGATCATTGTATGATACGGTGTAATAGGTAGAGACATTTAGGTGATCAGCCAAATAATCTGTTTATCAATTTTTAAACTAATTTTTATCAAATGAATATGTCGCTAGCCCACCGCATTAGCACGCTGAATATAACCGATACCCGTTGGGATAGACGAGTTCTTGAGTGGAGACCACGGATCGGCAAACGTAGCGTAGCGTAGGACTTCCTCAGACTCGGTGGAGCGATGATCTTCGCAGGGCGGCTGACAAGAGCTGGATGAGAGTGGCCGAGGATCGTGCTCAGTGGCGTGCCATGGGAAGGCCTATGTCCAGCAGTGGATGAACATAGGCTGATGATGATGTCGCTAAAGTCAAACTTTCAAGTTGACAGGCACGTCTATTAGCATTTTTGTTTTATGACATGCAAACGATTATCAACTTTAAGGTGGTAGACCACATATATGGCTGATGGTACGTAGGTGACATTTCTATAAAACACATTCCCTGCGGCAGTACATTTTTGATTGGGTTGAAAGCCTTACGGGCCAAAGACATTATAAGTAATAGGTCCTTGCTTTTTATTTACTTTTTTTTTATTCTACTGGATGGAAAACGAGCGAGGGGTATTGCAGATGCGTTGCCAACCTAGAGGCCTAAGAAGGGATACCTCAAGTGCCAGTAATTTCACGAGCTGTGTACTCTCCACGCCGAATCACAACACACAGCAGGCACTGCTGCTTCACGGCAGGATTAGCGAGCAAGATGGTGGTACCAATCCGGGCGCACCTTGCACAAGGTCCTACCACCTACTTGATTTTAGTTTCTAAATTTTATATGGGGTGCTTTATAGGATATGACGTCGTGCGGTCGGAATAAATCCACTATGGACGACAGGGAAGGAAGAACCAGACTGGATTCTCATGGGCTGGAAAACCCAGCTGTACGTCTCCAACTTTATTTTGACGACCGGATGGCCGAGTGGTTAGAGAACCTGACTACGAAGCTTAAGGTCCCGGTTCGAATCCCGGCCGGGGCAGATATTTGTATGAATAATACGAATGTTTGTTCTCGGGTCTTGGATGTTTAATATGTATTTAAGTATGTATTTTATCTATATACGTATGTTTATCCGTTGCCTAGTGTCCATAGTACAAGCTTTGCTCAGTTTGGGACTAGGTCAATTGGTGTCAAGTGTCCCATGATATTTATTTATATTTATTTATTTAACTCCCTGGAGCTTACTACGGGGAGGAGAGGGTTACAGGGGTTGGGGGCGGCAGTATATTTAGCTAGCTTTTAGTTGTTGCTGCATCAGATATTTTACTAATGTTGACCTGTTTTCTAACTGCATTGCGCGGCATAATCATAAGTTTGAATGGACCTGTTCGAGATGCAGAGGTATGTTCCATCCATTTACTCGCTGGAGGTAAAGGACTGGAGGTGGTATTTGTATTTGTTAGGGTTCCGGAGCCTAAATGGCAAAAACGGAACCCTTATAGTTTCGCCATGTCTGTCTGTCTGTCTGTCCGTCCGTCGTCCGTCCGTGGCTTGGCTCAGGGACTATTCAATGCTAGAAAGCTGTAATTTTCCACGGATATATAATGTATATCAACAACAATAATAAAAAATAGTGCAATATTAAAAAAAAAAACATTTTTTTTAGTTTCCTCCCATAGACGTAGTGGGGGTGATTTTTTTTCTCATCCAACCCTATAGTGTGGGTATTGTTGGATAGGTCTCTTAAAACCATTGCTTTGTTTGCTAAGCGATTTTTCGATTCATTGATGTTTTTCCGAAATATTCAATTTTAAAGTGCAAATTTTCATTAAAATCGAGCGTCCCCCCTCTAAAATCTAAACCGGTGGGTGGAAAAATTTGAAAAAATTCAGGATGGTAGTAAGTATATCAAACTTTCAAGGAAAACTATAACGGCTAAGTTTGCTTGAGAATTATTAGTTATTTTTACTCTTAAATAGCAGCCTAAGGTATAAAATATACCTAAACTGTGCCTAAACTAATAAAATACGAAATCCATAGAAAAATATTACTTATTATTTTCGTAATGGCTACGGAACCCAATTTTGGGCGTGTCCGACACGCACTTGGCCGGTTTTTTAACTTTCAATTAATATATCAACATACTACTTGAGCCGTTTTCACTATGATTTTCTTGACAAAAGTAACATGACATTAGTTTAGTAGCACAAAAAGGTACATGATTCAATTTGTTGGACTGTACATTAAATAAGTAAAATTTTTGCACAGATTCTTTCAACCTTATGTTAGTATATAATGTTTGATAAACTTATCGATAACGTATAGGGTTATAAAAATAAAATGTCGATAACAGATCACTATGCATTTACAGTGTTTTTTTGAGACAGTAAAAGTTAAACTTACGAATCAAATCAAAATTACTTGTTACGGAAACATTAATGACACTGTTTTTTAAAAAGATAAAAATAAAAACGTTAAGAAATGTAGCTTTGTTTTCGTGTGTTGGTGTTGTGTTTTATGTTTTAAATGAAATTAAAAAAAAACGTGATCAATTTAAATGAAACATTCACAACATCAGCACTGATCATAAAAATAAATTCTAGAACAAAAAACCCTCACCGTGATTCTCTATTTTTACACACATACCTACTCATTAATGACTCTACCCCAATTGCATTGCAATATAAGAAAACAAATTGACAGGCGTGAAGACAAAATAATGTATTTTTCAAAGTTCACACTTTGTTTTTGTGAAGGCGTAGGTTCGGAGTTGCGTGTCGAATGGATGGACAGGCGGACAGACGCGTGTCAAGTTATTAGCTGTCCCTGACAGTTCGAGTTTCGACACGTTTGCGGTCAGTTTTTGCTATCCTTTGTGTGTATAACTTTTCGTTCTTAGGGCCTACGCTACCTGACGCGATTTGCACAGAGCCAGTGGACGCCATATTGAAAAATAACAAGGTGAATAATACATCTCTATCGCTAAACTAAAAAATAGCGCTAACTTTATAATAAAATCATCAATATAAAAAAAAATATGCAATAATTGCGTCGATAATTTGCTAGCCAATCCGTTTATTATTTGCGATTGGGTAGTGTTCCAAGTAAATAAAATCTTTATCCTTAGGTACTTTCTTACTAATATATTATAATAAATGCGACAGTGATTCTGTCTATCAGTCTGCGTCTGTTCCCTATTCACGCTTAAGCGCTGATTGTTATTCTTTATTTATTATAACTAATAGATTAAAAATCCTGAATACGGAAATTCGTCGAAGAAGTAGTCACTGACAGCTGAAAAAATATGCACGTTGAAGTGGCAATGGGCGGGCCACATCGCTCGACGAACAGATAACCGTTGGGGGGAGAAAAGTACACGAGTGGCGACCACGAACTGGAAGACGAAGCGTTTGCAGGCCTCCCACTAGGATTGATGACATCGTGAGAGTTGCGGGTAACCGGTGGATGCCAGTGGCGGGCGAGTTGTCTTGCATTGTAGCGTTCTAAGGGCGTTTGTTCAGCAGTGGACATCTTCCTGTTCAATGTCTCCGTTATCTTTAAGAGCGTTTATACATGCTGAGCTGGCAACGTTGCATTTTTGTTAGTTTTTCTCGATTATTCCATAAAAATTGAATGAAAATAAAAAATGTGGTCTGATAGAACTGTTCTTAATATAAGTTAATGTGTCTACTCCAATAATTATTTTATATATTAAGAACAGTCAGTTCTATCAGACCACATTTTTAATTTTCATTCAATTTTTATGGAATAATCGAGAAAAACTAACAACAATGCAACGTTGCCAGCTCAGCAGGTATAAACGCTTTTAACCTCACTTGAAAGTTTATTTATTGTTTTGAAATCATCAAGTTAATCATGAACTTCGCCGTTAATTGGTTTGCGGTGAAAATAAGAGTGTTAAGCCGCCATTGCCGCAAAATTAAACGAAGCACCACAGAAATTCTAGTAATTATGAAAATATTAAAATTGCGCACTTGTCCTTGGCTAGCATTTTCGTGACAGTTTCTGGTTCAATTTTAAATTTAATTGAAGACAATACGCACAATTTCAAACCTTAATTTCTCGACATTAAAAAGGGCTAGCAACAAAAGCTTTAAAGTGTTGCCAACTTAAAAAGAAGTTGGGACATTTTTTAAATTTGTTATCGTTCTTAACTCTAAAGCCCTACGATGCTGAATGAGTGTTGTTTTGCGTTTGTACAGCGTTTTGTAAAGATGTTCAAGTGTTGCAAAAATACCGCAATAAGGGTAAGACGAAAAGTCGCAATTTGTGGTTGTTTTGTGTGCCACGCGCATTGCGCAGACGATGGCAAGACTAAAGCATGACCGTGAATGGCTTGGACTTCACATACATTTCCGACCTACGCCCCACTGGTGGGCCGAGCTCACAGATTGAAAATTTCTGCTGTAGTTACAGTCGTACAAACTTATTCATGTACCGGGGTGGAACCTTTTAATACGTAATCAATTTTACTATGATTTCCATTACAAAAATATGGGATGTCAACATGACATCAGTAGCACAAATACTCGACTCTGATAAATGATAGGTATAGTTTGCTCGACTGTACACGTAGAAATGCGAAATAAAGCTGTATTTATGTATAGTGAACAAAAAAAATCCTTTTCCGTCCTACAATTCAATGCCAATTGTAGGTACGCAGGTTTAGACAGTATTTGAATTGTTTATAACTAGCGTTTACCCGCGGCTTCGCAGGCGTAAATCATTAGATACAGCAGTTGAATTGAAATTTCGGGAATTTATTAAATTCTCGTGGGAATTCCCTAAAATTACATCGTGGTTTTCATTGACGTTAAATTAAAACGCCCATGCCAAATTTCATGACTAAACCCAGCGGTTGTTATTTCTAGATTTTATCCCCATCCCGTGGGAATATCGGGATAAAAAGTAGCCTATGTGTTATTCCAGATATCTACATACCAAATTTCAGGACTCTAGCATGTGAGTGAAGTTAGCACCGCCATTTTGGAAATTCGAAAAACAAATGGTTGTGCTAGGTTGTGCTAGGGTTGTGCTAGCTTGTGCTGTTATCTATTTTTGAAATTCCAGTTAACGGAAAAAATATTTCAAAAAAACTTTTTTTTGGCTAGCACCGCCACTTTGTCCAAATTAAAAAAAAAAGGTTTTGCTAGGTTGTGCTAGACTTGTGCTAGCTTGTGCTGTTATCAGTTTTTCGATATCGCTTTATAGTTTCGTTAAAAAACGAAAAACAAAAAACGTCTCAGCACCGCCATTTTGAAAAATCGAAAAAAAAATACTCTGCTAGTTTGTGCTAGACTTGTGCTCACTTGTGCCGAAAACTGTTTTTCGATAGCATCAATAGTTTCAGAGATAATTGCAAATAAAAAAAAAAATCGCAGCACCGCCATTTTGGAAAATCAATTTTTTCAACGTTGTGCCAGTTTGTACTTAGGTAGTACTGACTTGTGCCGCAATCCGTTTTTTGATATCTCTTTAAAGTTTTCAGAAAATCGCAAATCAAAAAAGGTCAGAAGCGACATATTTTTGAAAATTTTGAAAAAAATAAAATCGCTATATATTGTTCTTAAGTTGTGCTCGCACGTGCTGCAAACCATATTCTGATATGACACACAGATTTTTTTTAAACACAAATCATAATGTAGACAAGAGTCTATGTCATAAAATGGACTCGGTGTCAAAAAATTCAAAATATTACGTATATGCTAGGTTGTGCTAGACTTGTGCTAGTTTGTGCTGTTGTCAGTTTTTCGATATCGCTTATAGTTTCGAAAAAAAACGCGAAACAACAAACGTCTTAGCACCGCCATTTTGAAAAATCGACAAAAATATATACCTAATCTGCTAGTTTGTGCCAGACTTGTGTCCACTTGTGCCGAAAACTGTTTTTCGATAGCATCAATAGTTTTCAGAGATAATTGCAAATAAAAAAAATCTCAGCATCGCCATTTTGGAAAATCAATTTTTTCAATTTTGTGTCAGTTTGTGCTTAGATAGTACTGACTTGTGCTGCAATCCATTTTTTGATATATCTTAAAAATTTTCAGAAAATCGCAAATCAAAAAAGGTAAGAAGCGACATATTTTTGAAAATTTTTCAGAAATAAAATCGCCATATATTGTTCTTAAGTTGTGCTCGCACGTGCTGCACACCATACTCTGATATGACTCACAGATTTTTTTAAAACACAAACCATAATTAAGACGAAAGTCTATGTCATAAAATGGACACGGTGTTAAAAAATTTAAAAAATTACGTATGTCCTAGGTTGTGCTCGACTTGTGCTAGCTTGTGCTGTAATCAGTTTTTCGATATCGCTTATAGTTTCGAAAAAAAAACGCGAAACAACAAACGTCTTAGCACCGCCATTTTGAAAAATCGAAAAAAATATATAATCTGCTAGTTTGTGCTAGACTTGTGCCCACTTGTGCCGAGAACTGTTTTTCGATAGCATCAACAGTTTCAGAGAAATTGCAAATAAAAAAAAATCTCAGCACCGCTATTTTGGAAAATCATTTTTTTCAACATTGTGCCAGTTTATGCTTAGGTAGTACTGACTTGTGCTGCAATCCGTTTTTTGATATCTCTTTAAATTTTTCAGAAAATCGCAAATCAGAAAAGGTAGGAAGCGACAAATTTTTGAAAATTTTGAAAACAAAAAACGCTATACAGACTGAGTCTTCTATAAGAAAATCGATAAATGTTAATAATAAATCTATGCGTTATTAATTCTTACACGCGTATGTAGCTACTGACGAAAAGTTTAAAAATGGAAAATATATTTTTTTATGCAACGCGGAGCAAACAAACCCCAAATGTTTATTAGACAATTTATATCCTGAACTATAAATCCTATTGATTCGAATAATAAAATAGCGAGTTTTTATATTTTTTAATTTTTAGTTGGTTCGATTCCCGGGTGAGATAAGGGATGTTAAGACGATTTTTTGAATGCAGTATTGTTCAATTTTAAAAATAAAGGAATGTTTCCTTTCAGTACAATTAGCTAACTAAAGGATTTAATTTAAGGTAGTTGCCGTCCAGGGTCCATTGATTCTTTCCACCCTATTTATTGTGCTCGCACGTGTCGTGCTGGACACCATATTTTTGTAAAACACAAATCATAATGTAAACGAGAGTATATGTCATGAAATAGCAATTATAATACCGGATGGCCAAGTGGTTAGGAAACCTGACTAGGAAGCTTGAGATCCCGGGTTCGATTCCCGGCCGGGACTGTCATTTGTATGAATAATACGAATGTTTGTTCTCGGGTCTTGGATGTTTAATATGTATTTAAGTATGTATTTACTAGCTTTGGCCCGCGGCTTCGCCCGCGTGGAATTCGGTTATCGGGCGCTGTTCCCTCGGGAACTCGGCATTTTTCCGGAATAAAAAGTAACCTATGTCACTCTCTGATCGCATAAACTATCTCTATGCCAAAAATCATGTCGATTCGTCGCTCCGTTTTGACGTGAAAGACGGACAAACATACACAGAAACATACAAACACACACACTTTCGCATTTATAATATTATATAAGTATAAGTATGGATATATATCAGTATATTTATCCGTTGCCTAGTATCCATAGTACAAGCTTTGCTTAGTTTGGGACTAGATCAATTGGTGTCAAGTGTTCCATGGTACTTTTTTTTTTAAACGGACTGTGTCAAGATTTTCTACCTACCTAGCTGTTGCCCGCGACTTCATCTGCGAAGAATTCGATTATCCCTATCCCACGGGGACTATGCTGATTTCCCGCAAAATTAGCCTAAGTTAATTTAGTATAAGTACCTAGTACCTAATATTTTTTTTATCTAAGCGTCGTCGGTGTCGGGGAACCGCTAAGGTGAACAGGAAACTACAGTTACTTATGTTGTATTTTTTTACGTATTAACCTTAGCGGTCCCCCAACACCGACGACGCTTAGATAAAAAATATTACTAGGTACTTATACTAAATTAACTTAGGCCGATTTTGCGGGAAATCAGCATAGGCCCCGCGGGATAGGGATAAACGAATTCTTTGCAGATGAAGTCACGGGCAACAGCTAGGTAGTACATAAAGTTGTCTTTTTGGCGGCTTTTTTTTTGTCGGCGTTTAGTTTTCGGACGTTTTTTATTTTTGCTGGCGTTTTTTTGTGTCGGGGTTTTTTTAATTTTTGATTTGTTTTTTTATTTCATGTTTTCAAAACTTTGGCACTTATATTATTTTTTTAAAAGTGTACTAGTGTGCTGCAGCATCAGCTCATCGTGTTGCCACCACTGCATTGTATGTAGAATCAATTACTGATCAAAACGAATCCAAACACGACATATGTGCTATTATTTTTTCAAGAGTATACTGGTGTGCTGAATATCCTTGCTGCAGCATCAGCTTGCCGTGTTGCCACCACTGCATTGTATGTAGAATCAATTACTGGTCAAAACGAATCCAAACACGACATATGTGCTATTATTTTTTCAAGAGTATACTGGTGTGCTGAATATCCTTGCTGCAGCATCAGCTTGTCGTGTTGCCACCATTGCATTTTATGTAGAATCAATTACTGATCAAAACGAATCCAAACACAACATATGTGCTATTATTTTTTAGAGTGTACTAGTGTGCTGGATATCCTGGCTGCAGCATCAGCTCATCCTGTTGCCACCATTACATTGTATATAGAATCAAATACTGATCGAAACGATTCCAAACACGATATATCTGCTATGGTTTTATCAAGAGTGTACCTACTAGCGTTCTGGATATCCTGGCTGCACCATCAGGCCGACGATTCTATAATCTTGCATAGTTATAAAGCATACATGGGTGTTTAAAATTTTAGGTCCCAAATATGTTTGAAAGTAAAGTAAATACCTATTTATGCGTCTAAGATTCCTACCGCAGCGAACAAAAGAGCTGATGATCTTGAAACGGCGGAACCGATTTTGATAAAACATATCTAAGAACCATCGCTAAAAAACCAACTTTTAAATAAAAAAAAACCGTATTCAAATCGGTCCTCCCGTTTAAGAGCTACGGTGCCACAGACAGACACACAGACACACATAACGGTCAAACTTATAACATCCCTCTTTTTGCGTCGAGGGTAAAAAAATTGGAATGAACAGGTCACGAAACAAATTTACACCAAACGATATTACGAGAATTAATGTTCCTTGAAACGTTTTCGGTAAAATGACATTCGATGTAAAGTTTGTCCGCAAAACCAGGGATGACCCCCACCCCACTCTATCTGTAATGTAAAACATAATTTACATGATAACTATAAGTGTGTAGATACTATTAAACTTTTTTGTGGAAAAGTTTTATATCTGTGCGCGCTGTCAACCGTTGAGGAGTTCCCTCAAGAAGAGACGACCCTGGCTGCACCATCAACTGGTATGTATCATATAAACGCCTTTTCGTTGAAATTGATCAGTTATGCAAAGATTTGTATTTGTCCTATGAGCCATTGAGGAGTTCCCTCCGGCGGAGGCGAGCCTGGCTGGACCACCAGGATTTTACTACCAGATTGTTGTTTTGTCATCAGATTTACGTAAGTGTGTCAAATTTCAAGCCAATCCGACTACACTAGATCTGGATCACATACTCTTTAACGGACTAGTTAAATAAAGGCTAGTCCATACTAATATTATAAATGCGAAAGTAACTCTGTCTGTCTGTCTGTTACGCTTTCACGCAAAAACCGCTGAACCGATTTGGATAAAATTTGGTACAGAGATAGAATAGACCTTAGGAAAGAACATAGGCTATCTTTTATCGCGAAAAAGAGGCTTAAAGGGGTTGAAATAGGGGGTGAAAGTTTATATGGTGGAAGTTCGTCGCTGTAGAAAATAAAACCATGAAACTTGGCATTTAGACACTTAATAAGAAATAAGTTGAGCTTTGAGTTTGAGCTTTTTTGAAAATTCGACCTGTGAGGGGATGAAATAGGGATGAAAGTTCATATGGAAGGTCGTCATTATCGAAGATAAATCGATGAATCTTTATTAAACTTGCCATTTCGGCACGTGATTAATAGATAAATAGACATTGTTCGCGCGTTTTTTTAAATTATTCCTGTGAGGGAGTGTAATAGGGGATGAAAGTTCATATGGAAGATCGTCATTTTCGAAGATAAATCGATGTTTCTTTGAAACTTGGCATTTGGGCACGTGATAAGAGATAAATAGATATTTGTTCGCGCGTTTTTTAAAATTCTTCCTGTGTGGGGGTGAAATAGGGGATGAAAGTTTATATATGTAAGATCGTCATTGTCGAAGATAAATCAATGGTTCATTATGAAACTTGGCATTTGGGCACGTGATAAGAGATAAATAGATATTTGTTCGCGCGTTTTTTAAAATTCTTCCTGTGTGGGGGTGAAATAGGGGATGAAAGTTTATATATGTAAGATCGTCATTGTCGAAGATAAATCAATGGTTCATTATGAAACTTGGCATTTGGGCACGTGATAAGAGATAAATAGATATATATTCGCGCATTTTTTTAAATTTTTCCTGTGTGGGGGTGAAACAGGGGATGAAAGTTTATATATGTAAGATCGTCATTGTCGAAGATAAATCAATGGTTCATTATGAAACTTGGCATTTGGGCACTTTGAAAATAAATAGATATTCGTTCAAGGGTTTTTGAAAAATTTACCTGCGAGGGGATGAAATAGGGGCTGAAAATTTATATGGAACGTCGTCATTATCACAGATAAATCGATGAATCTTTGTGAGAGGTACCTATTCGATAAGAACTAAAAAAACCCTATTCGATAAGAACTAAAAAAAAAAGGTTAAATTCGACTCGGACTCGCGCATCAAGGGTTCCGTGCATAGGTATTTATGAATATCCAGTGTTAGCCTATTCTAAGCTCATAAGCAAAATGTACGCAATGTGGGGTCATTATAGATGGCTTATTGACATAGACAGTCAGAATTATGATTTTCAGATTTTTCTTACTTATTTTGCTATAAGGGGAATAAAATTTGCTATAAGAGCTACCTTTATACAAAATTTGAAGTTTCTAGGACAGCCGGAAGTATCCTATAACTTTTTCGGTTTAGGTGATTTGTATGGAAACACCTTTTAAATGACTGCAGCTTTTGATTGCGTTAACTTAGAAATTAAAAAAGAAGAACTTAAAAAACATTTGTTCCGGCTCTTTTCAAATTTCTTAATTTTTCATACTTGAAAATATGGGGATGAAAGTTCGTAAGGAATTCCAAACAAATTGACTATAAGTATATTTATCGGAAATATGTGTAGCTATGCTTAGTAAGAATGCCGTCTTAATTATAATCCTACCCTCCTAACTAACAATAAAGGACGTAAGATGTCAAGACTCAAGAGCTTACTACGAAGAATTAGTCCTTTTGTGTTGGCAGGGTAGAGTACACGTAGTATTGCTAAAATGTGGCTACCCGCAAAATATTTATGTTTTACCAAAGAATGGAAGAACAAAAAAATTAGTTTAGATATAAAGCAATGTATTAAAATAAGTTATTTCAGTAAACCGTAGAAGTTTCTATGTCTATTATTGGCAGAATAGGTACCCTAAATAAATTAAATACTCCAAAGTTACTATTCCACGCGGACGAGTCGCGGGCAAAGCTAGGTCCTGGGTAATCCCGGCCGGGCAGATATTTGTGTGAATAACACGAATGTTTGTTCTCGGGTCTTGGATGTTTAATATGTATTAAGTATGTATTTATCTATAAAGTATGTTTATCCGTTGCCTAGTATCCATAGTACAAGCGCTTAGGACTAGTCAAGTGTGCAAGTGCCCAATGATATATATATTATATATATAATATATATATTATATATATATAATGTTGTTTAAAACAAAATACGGGCTTTTTTGTTGACTGTACATTACGTTGACTCTACTTGGATTGTCACCCAAACTACATTTGCGTACCAATTTCAAGTCGGTACCATTAACCGTTGAAGAGTTCCGTCCTGCGGTGACGATACTGGCCGGACCACCAAAATTTAACTAGCAGATTAGGTCATGTATTGTCACCAGACGTACATAATAATGCCTTATAACTAATAAGTATGCCACATTTTAAGTCCGCTCCGCTCCGATTAGGCCTCAGCGAGCGCCCGCTGACTCAAAGCCTGGCCTACATGAGTACCATGACACACTTATTTGTGGCAACGCTATAGTAAGTTACTACAATCTAGCATATTTTTTTAAGGTTTGTTATGTAAATGGTGAATAGTCATATTGTTAATAATACTACTCTATTGTTGTTGGTGAGGTTGCCTGGAAAAGATCGCTCTGAGCGACTAGGTCGCCTATTGCTTACCTTGTAATTTTTCTCTATGTGTACCGGTTTCTGTATCGCTTACCTACTATTTTAGGTATAGGTACAAAAAAAGAGTCATTGTATTTGGTTTCATTATCATTGTACTCGTAAATTCCTAAATTCCTGACAGTAATAATATGTTCAGAGACGATAAGCATGACCTTCTTTTTTTCGCATTAGAAAAAGGGTAAACAATCTTGAAAAACAGTCTTTTTATTGAAAAACATTCGATTTTTAAATTTACTTACATCCCTAAAGATACAACACGGATTTCAAGTTTAATGCAACCTACTTTCAGAGCTTAAGTGATGAAAAGAATATAAATGATCATATATCCTTGCCAATTGTTACATTTTGCTGTGACTTATTTTCAAGTGTGTTTCAATAAAAAAAATATTGAAGACGAATTATTGTAGAATTGTTAAAGATCATTTAAAATTACCTCTTTCTTTAATGTTATAAAAAAAAACTAAGTATAGTCGATTTGTAATTTCAATCAATAATAAAATCATTGTTCCATAATATATCTTTTGAATCTCGAATATTACAATCGATTTGAGAATCAAAATCGAGTCAAACTTAGATTGTTTATGAATTAAAAAAAACTATAACAGCTGTCATTGTCAGTCATACCACAAACTCGAAAATGCAGGTATTTCTGTACATAGGTATTGTAGAAAACTTATGATATATGCATGTAGATAATTATGTATGCGGCTGTACATAATAAGGCATTATGTATCAGTCACGTAACTAACTATTATGTAGCATTTGTACTGTTTCATTTTTAGAAATTTGGAAATATATCAGTAGCCGTTTTTTTAAATCCAGCCGAATTTTAAGGTTAAAAACATACAGTACATACATAAATTCGCTACAATGTTTTTTAATTTCTTTCCTAATTTGGGGCAGCGATAACAATTTATACAAATCGTAGTTGTTCATTTTACCTTACTTGACATTAAAGTAACAGTCTTTTTTTACAACTTTTATTTAGTTTACCTGTCCTTGTCTGCCTGTCTGTCTGTCTGTAGTCAAATCTTGAAAGTTAAATTTGATCAATTTCCAGCAGTCAGACTGACTTGAAATTTGGAATACTTATGTGAATTGCGTGACAATACAATAATCTAGTAGTGACATCCTGGTAGTCCAGCCAAGACCGCCTCCGCTGGACGGAACTCTTCAACGGTTAATAGCATCGACTTGGAATTTGGTATGCAACTGTAGTTTCGGTGACAATGCAAAGTACAGCACAAAAAAAGCTTGTATTAAAAATGTAATTTTTATAGTTAGGTTATTTGTGTTTCATGTTTGGAGTCTTTTCTTTCTTTCTAATAAATTTACTTCGATGCGTTCGTTCATCCGGTGCGTTCAGATTGGTGGATTATTATAAGCGCCGGCGCAGCCGATCAGCGTCTCATACTTTGTTAGAACTCAGCGCGGGAGCACGCTCGCCCTCGTATCAAGCGGGGGCGACGTGTGTCGCGTCGCGTCTCCGCGACAATATAATAAAATTTAAATTGTAATTAATTTAGTTAAATCTTAGTGAGGACCTGATGTGCTTTCCTAATCTCGAATCAGTGCTAATTCCCGCGATCCGGTAAGTGTGGAACGAACGGTTATTGTTTTAATTATAAATATAAGGTAGTTTTACTGTGCGCAGCGTAACGTATTTGTTTGTACAATTAATACATAGTATTATGTGTTGAAGAATAAACTTTTGCTTGTTCCCTTTGTTAGTGCTTTGCACGAATAATTTAATGATACATTGCTACCTGTTTTAATTGTAAATTCGAGCTGCCGTTATGATTAAAATTGCGTAAAATCCTTGAATGTGCGAATTACTACATTACTGCTTTCTGCTTTTCCAAATATTGTTATCGGTTTTGACTGTGAACCATGGCATATCGTCTACTCCTAGCCAGTTCCTCACGCTTTGCTTCGGCACGGTTCACAATCAGCGGAGAGTGTCCGGCTACGTTGTTAACACGGTGTAGCTATTCTCAAGGGGCTACGCTCTCGGGTACCGGTACCAGAAGATCTGGGGTCGAGCGCGTTCGACCGCTTGTGTTACTGGTCTCGCGCCGGGCAACAGGGAGACTGCGTGAAAGGGAAAGCACCCAACACCAGAATTTACGCCCTTGTTACTGAAACCGAATAATTAACGTAAATAAGTTAGCGGTATTATTCGCAGCGGCACCTTTGGGCCGTAGGGCGATAATGTTTAAATTTTCCTATTCTTTAACTAGGAACCAGTCTTAACCACGAAGGTGACACTCTCCATTCGGCAACTTATTT
>NC_133491.1:15441852-15445743 GCF_025370935.1 Choristoneura fumiferana
CATTTGACCTATTGAATGTTCTCTTAAAGTTAACGGAAATCTAAAGTAACACGGTGTATAATAACATAATTTATAATATCAATTCAACCCTTACAGTCGTATGTCCTCTACAAATGGAAAAAGACAACCCCTTCAAACTGTCACCTGGCCTTTGTACACCGGAAGTGGATTATGATGAGTAATTACTCCGCACCGGAAGCCACCATCCATCACGGCGGCTTATTTTCAAAATGGCGGAGTCACGGTCCCGTTTTGAAATTAAAAGGGTTTGGAACAAACCTATAACATAATTGTCATGTGAGGGGGCTTAAATATATAAGGATGGTTTGTTTTGTTAATTTTAATTCGAATTTATTGTTCCTGGTGAACATCAAAGGGCGTAGTTCCAGCTTGGGTTTGCACGTGGTTTGCACCTCTGAGTTTTTTTAAATTTAATTACAGATGTGCGTTTTAAATTTAATAACAGCTTCGCGTGTTTTTACAAGCTTTTATTTAGTTTCACCTGTCCCGTTGTCTGTCTGTCTGTTTGTAATCAAATTTGCAAGTTAAATTTGACCAATTTCCAGTAGTCAGATTGACTTGAAATTTGGAATACTCAAATCGCGTGACAATACTATAATCTAGTAGTGACATCCTGGTAGTCCAGCCAGGATCGTCTCTACAGGACGGAACTCTTCAACGATTAATAGCATCGACTTGAAATTTGGTATGCAAATGTAGTTTGGGTGACAATGCAAGTACAGTCAACAAAAAGTAGAGTCAGCAAAAAAAGCCTGTATTAAAAATTTATATTTTGTGGTTAGGTTATTTTATTTTACATTACAACAGGATGGCGTGCATTGAGTAGATAAAAAATAAACATGTTTATTATAAATCAGAATAACATTACAGAATCTTATAATTACTTAGTTAATAAACTTAATTATTGAAGATTTTATAGCAGGGTAGGCAGTGCTAGTGCTGCTTTCGTGCTGCTGCGGCGCATACTACCATCTGCCTACCCTGGAATCAACCCAACGCATGCCAAAGAGTACAGACACGAATAAAATCTTAAGCCATCATCATCATAATCATCATATCAGCCATAGGACGTCCACTGTTGGACATAGGCCTTCCCCATAGACCTCCAGTTGCCTCGGTTGGAAGTGGCCTGCATCCACCGTAAACCCGCGACTTTAACCAGGTCATCCGTCCATTTCGTTGGTGGAAGTCCTACGCTGCGCTTACAGATCAGCGGTCTCCACTCGAGAACCTTTCGGCCCCAACAACCACCTGTTCTCCGTTTTATATGGCTTGCCCATTTCCAATTCAACGAGGTAATTCGCTTGGCTATGTCGGTAACCCTTGTTCTTCTACTTATCTCCTCATTTCTGATTCGATCCCGCAGAGAAACCCCAAGCACAGCTCTCTCCATAGCTCGCTGAGCAATTCTGAGCCTATTTATAAGACCTAGTGAAACACTACGTCTCGGATCCATATGTCATCACTTTCGTCTTAAGGCACTGAGTGATTTTGGACGAAAAGACATTGCGGAGACATTGGGAAAATCTTAAGTATCATGCTTGAAATATCAAAGAGACAACAAAAAAAAAATCAAGTCCGGTTCCGTAAGGTCGGAAATTCCGATTGATATATTAAATAACACTTCCGACTCCAATTCGATTCCGGCAGTTTTATACCAGAGGATATACTAAAGCAGGGTTCACTGGGGCCAATTGTCAAAATAGTAAACCCTTTCTGTCCGTATAAACGACAAAATCATGGCCTCGTTTTGGCGTTGCGTTTAGCTCCCGAAAAAAAAACTATTTTTAGTCCATTAAATTATCAGAAAATATTTGTTACTCGTCTCTAACAAAAATGACCACTTAAAAGCTTACAATTTTGCGAACGGATACCTAAATCGAAAATTCGGAAAAAATCTGACAATAGGTCTCTATGGCTTTCTTTAGAGGAGGAAAACAATCCCCACTTTACGTGTAGGGAAGGTACCCTAGAAAAATCGTTTTCAATATTTTACTACGGAATACTAATACTCACACCACACTACTAATACTCACACCTTACTTTTAATACTTACAGAGTAAACGTTTTAATATTAGAATTTATTTTACTGCTTCGTGCCACAAAGCTACCGCTCATAATATATTTAAATTTTTGACAAGTGAATAAGACGTGTACCAAAACATAATTTGATGTTGCAAACAACAAACAGACCGGTTAATTTCATTCCAACAACATTTTCCGTTACACAAATTGGGTCTTGTGAGAAAAAGTCGGGATCTCTTATTATTCGGCGCGAAACAAAAGGAATGTAAACAAAAAAGCAATAGAACGTAACGGTTGCACTCCCGCGCGATGCGCGTGCGGCTATTATGCAACGCCTTCGGTTTTTAGAATTCCGTACGTCAAAAAAGCGAACCCTTAAAGCACTAGTCCCACTTTCGGGGAGTAAGCAAGAAGATAGCGTTGTTAGTATGAAAATTGTATCGCTTTTGTCGATCAACAAATTGTATCAATAAGGTTTTTTTTTAATTAACTAAAAATGTAACCGACTACACAAACCATGAAAATAATTTTCTAGTAGTTTGAAGTCGGTGCCTCAGCACGAGCACGCGGTCAATCTAAAAAGACTTGACTTGGTAACCCTGACCAAGGATACGTCAAAACAAATAGCTCTGTACGATTTTAATACGGAATAATTGAAAATAGAACTTTTAGAAGAAGTGATCGCGGTGTGAACATTACCTGTGCAAGTTCCAACTATAAACACGGTCAAAACACTGTGCTGTGACACGTTGAGCGGTGGTGGAGCACATATTTGGTGGTGAGGATGCCAGTTTTATGCCGTTGCAATGTGCATTTGAATATGTATTTTAAATAAACTGCAATATTTACGGGTCGTTGCAACCATGCATCTACCAGCTGATAGGACGACACCAGAACTGTCAGTGTGACGGCTGCCGCGGTGTTGCCGGATAAATTAATGCTGAATCCTGCGCATTGCTGGGTTCAAACAGGCGCTTTAAACGCTGCGCCGATTCGACTTGGAGGCAGATTGGGTGGGCCGGAATGACTGCTGCGAGTTCTCATTAGTGCGATAGATTTTAGGTATTTTAGGAGTCATTTTATTTTTTCTGTAATGTTATTATGTTATTAGGTATTTTAGAAGACGTATTATTTTTTCTGTAATGTTATTATGTTATTTTAATTTTGGCATTGTTATTTTTTCCCTTAATATTGGGAGATTGTTTACTTAAATTTTTTATTTCTTTATTTTTGTTTAAGTGGTGTAGTTAGATTATAAGTTCTTAAAATAAAAGCCTATTGGTATTTTAGGGGTAACTTTAATACCTACATTGACGTTTTTGTTATTTTAATGGGGATTAGATATCAGTATTAATTTATTGTAATTTTTTCATCTGTTTTAGTGTTTATTTATTGACAATTTGGCTTTCATTAATTTATTGAAGGTTTTACATGCTTATTTATTACTTCTTTTATGGACATGTTGCCGTTATTGTGTTTTTGACATTTTTATGTACCTACTTCCACTTCGATTATCTTCATTAATAGGCTTTTGACGTAATTTTGCTCAATTTACTGTAGTATGTTTTGGTCGGTAGAATTATTATTATTATTATTGTTTCTATTGTTATTGCATTTTTTTATTTTTTTTTTATTTTTATTTTATTTAAAAGAGGGGACCATGAGTTCCCAGTCCGAGTCGACTTGCCCCTATTGCCATGACTCGTCCCGGCTGTTTACGGCGCGAGGCCTCAGTGTGCATATTACGCGCATGCATAAAGATGTTTCCCGTCCTCCTGTGCCACGGCCTGCTCGTGTCTCCGCCGCACCGATTAGTGCAGCCATTGCCACGCAGGGGGTCCATCC
>NC_133491.1:15448076-15450081 GCF_025370935.1 Choristoneura fumiferana
AGAAAAAAGAACGTTTTTCCACTGTCTGATTGTCCAGTTTTCATATCTTCTTGCAAATGCAAGCCGGGCTTGCCTATGACACCGTTTCAACATAGGCACCTTCCTTGCTATCCTTCCGTGCAACTTTTCTTCTACCAAACGCCTTCGAATAATGCGTGCCGAGATTGCTGAAGTGTTGTTTTCGCCAAAATATTTTTTTCTTAGCTCATGAGACGGTACTAGACCCTTTAAAAGGATTTTGTTTTGCCAAACGAACGATATTTCGATCATCTCGACGAGATGACTTTCTTTGTCTAGGTACACGCGGAACATTTGAAGTAGTTTGATACGAGGCAAAATGCTTTATGGCGTGGAAAACCATAGTTTTTGAACATTGCAGATGATCGGCTATGTGTTTATACGACCAATTCTTGTCGCAAAGTTTTAGTATTACTTCTCTTGTAGATTTATCACAACTTTTATTTTTCCCCATTGTTTTTATATGAAGCAATCGCCTTTAAGACTTTTACGGCACTAAATGGCGCCAAAATTATTCGAATAATAACCTAAAACCACAAAGCGGCCGTCCGTTCTCTATATAAATTTGAATAAAAAATAAACTATTCAGCGTTCTTAATTATATGACCAGCCAGTAAGTAGTAATACTAGGTTTAGATGTAATGTATAAAGTTTATATATTTATTTTTTTGCCAATTATATGTATAAATCAATTTACCGCTAGTACGGAAAAGTTTTACGATACCGAGAGAAGTACAAAAATATACATGCAGTTAGTAACACTTGTCAGTTTGAAAAAATCTTCTCTATAAAAAATCGTTCTTAATTATATGACCACAACTGTATGTATAAGATGGCGTTCAAATGTTTCGGCCTCTAGCGTTTCTGCCGCTTTAATGCAATTTTTATTTTCTCTTGTCTGACGGGCGGAACGCAGTTTTTGTTTGGTCCCTCACGTAGGTACCTATTTGTAACTGAAGGTATAAGTAGATACACGCATTTCGGACCAATCTGTTGTTCTTATGTCAAGGTGCGCTTATACAAAATCAGTTTTTGTTAAAAAAATTAAAACATTTTTTGCTGATTTTAAGCTCTTTGTTGGCCGTACTTGCATTGTCATCCAATCCAACTTACATATTTTTTCAGACGTTTTGAAGTTTTCAGACCACTAGAAGAGGATCAAAAATATAGGTGGGTATGAGATAAGAAATAGTAGATTGATAACCAAGGGTTAAAGTGACCCATTTCACCCGAGATATTTCTGGCGGTCGAACGAAGTGAGAGCGCCAATAGTTCGAGGGGAAATGGGTAATTTCACCCGAGTTAGACACTCTACTTTTCATTTCGACTGTGAGGAAAGTAAAATACTACAAAAAAATAGAATAATAATAGACTGAATTTACTTATATCCAACCTTTAATCCAACGGTACCTTTTCGACCTGGCCACTTGCCACAGCCGACTATTAAAAAAATCGAGTTGGTCACGACCAAGGAGCTTATACATATACAAAACTGGAGGTTGAACGCCGACCGAAGAAGTTTGACCTTTATTACTTATTTATATATTACATCTCTTTCTTTCACATTTCACGAATGACTTCCATCTCTTTCTTAACCTAACTAAAGAAAGAGATGGAGTATGTTCGTGACGTAATAAAGATCAAATCTCTTGTTTCAAACGGATGTTCGGCGTTCAACCTCCAGTGTTGTATATAAACTCCTTGGTCGCGACGTGCATCTAGATGGCCATGCCGAAACGTAATAAAAAAAGTGTCATTGACGTAACTCAATTATCTTCGACTCCATGACTAATCGAAAAAATAAAAAAAAAATACTTCCCACCCTAGGGATGAAAACGCAATTTTCCACCCGGCTATCTACCCATGAAAATTAAACTTTCCGAACAGGAGAGATGAAAAAGTTATATAAAAGCTTGTAAAACAATGACGTTATTGTTACAGTTTTCGGTCTCTTTATACCATCTAGTCTTCTGTAACTATACTAACT
>NC_133491.1:15451237-15486325 GCF_025370935.1 Choristoneura fumiferana
GTACAGTCGAGTTTTTAAATTTCTGAGCAAAAATTTGATCAAAAATATGTGAACACGACTCCATTGCTAACGGCGTAAAATCGGGTTTAGGTATTTTTGATCAAATTTTGCTCAGAACTTTACGAGCTCGACTGTACACTTTGAACATCGATCGATGTTTTTTTTTTATTCGACTGGTTGGCAAACGAGCAAGTGGGTCTCCTGATGGAAATATGTGTAATCCACACTTAAAAAATCCGGATAAACATTACCAAGGGTGTTCAGTCAAAGTAACCCAACCATCTGCTGGAATTTTGAAGAATTTGAAGACACCTAGAATATTTATTGTGGTTACAATATTTCAGTATATAGGTACACCAGAAAATCCGTATAAAACTAGCTTTTACTTAAAAATAAGCATATTTTCATAAAAAAAAACTATTATAGAATATAGAAACGGAGAACCAGCGCGGGGCATGTTCCCAGGATGCTCGCTGTATTTGTTCACTGCACTGCATGATGACGACCAGATAGCCTAGTGGTTAGAGAATCTGACTACGAAGCTTGAGGTCCCGGGTTCGATTCCCGCGTCGGGGCAGATATTTTTATGAAAAATACGAATGTTTTTTCTCGGGTCTTGGGTGTTTAATATGTATTTAACTATGTATCTATCTATATAATTATATTTATCCATTGCTTAGTACCCATAACACAAGCTTTGCTAAGCTTACTTTGGGACTAGGTCAATTGGTGTGAATTGTCCCGTGATATTTATTTATTTATTTACTGCGAGGCTCAGGCTCTGGACGAAGTAAATCGCCACTTTGGAGTCACCAGAGACGCCGACAAGTTTATAAGACATTGTAATTTTCTCAAATTATTGCCTTGATAATATTATTTACTATCCCTTTAGATTAAATGTAGGCTATTTCATTGCCTCCACAGCGCGCAAGTCTATTCATGGCTAGAAATTGAAATTACTTCTTCCTTGATCTTGTGATTTAAAAAAAAAAAAAAAAATCTTATAAACAGTTACTATATTGGAATATAATTGGTCGTATCCTACATGCTTGGTGCTGTCCATCATATTCGGAGCTGCCGTAATTAATGTTTAGCCTTTTAACGCTGAATAAAACGTTATTCAAGCAGGCACACTCCCAAGGATTGTTATGAAAATAAAAATCATTAAGACTGATCTCGGTGGATTGAAGATTTGTAATAAAGTTCGGCGGCAGATATATCAATCTATTTCCATTAAGACGCAATGTTTTTAGATTTGTACCTAGGAATACATTTAAGGGTATATTTTCAATCAGGTTGTTAGAAAGATTAATGTTTTAAGTATGACTTATACTGAAAAAAATCTTCTGGAATATACCGTAATTTATTGTTAGATAAAGAAATCCTTTTTAATTTAGTAAGTGGTTTTATTAAATCAGTGTGCAAATTAACTATATGGTTATATGACAAATTAAACTTAGTTATATTTGCAACATTTGTAAATGTTGTTGATTCCATTTCAGAAATTTTATTATCACTTAGAGTGATAAATTCATATGCGGGAACACCTGGCTGGTAAAGAATGATGGCACTTCAAGAAGATTACAGTTGTGTAAGAACAACGTGTTCAAGTCCAACTCCTGCAGCAGATCGGCTGGCGTGTCTCGCATGTCATTTTCGTTAAAGTCTATATAACGCAAACGCCGGCAGTTTCGGAATAAATTTGTAGGCAGATTTTTACCAAATATCGAACATTTTTACCATAGTTAATAGTTGTAAATTAGTAAAAGAATCATACGCAAGAGCTGTTATATTAGTCACTTTGATCTCGTTAAGATCAATATCCTCCAAGTTAGGATAGCTCCGTAAACTTCCCAAATTGACCGTCGTAAAGTTGCATTCTTTTAAATGTATGCCGGTAACGTGGGTATTAGTTTGTCCTGGTTGTACAACTTCCTTAGTGGTCTTTTTTCTAGACCTAGAGCAGCCGGGCCAAGTGACGTCGAGGTCGGCAAGCGCGTCGCCGCACGCAGCCAGCGCACACGCCGCCGCGAGCCACCGCGCCGCGCCAGCCATGCCTGGAAACACGTTTTAAGTAGTACATATGGGAATCATGTACACATAAAATTGGCCAAGTGCAAGTTAGGCTCGCGCACTAAAGACTCCGCATATATCTAATCGAAAACAAAAATAAGTTTTTAAAGACTGACAATAGGCAGGTACTAGAACTGTCCCTGTCATCTCACCGCTCTCGTCGTCAATCATCATCATCATCATGTCAGCCGAAAGACGTCCACTGCTGGACATAGGCCTCCCCCAAGGCTTTCCACTCAGACCGGTCTTGTGCTTTCCGCATCCACCGCGATCCCGCGATCTTAACCAAGTCGTCGTCAATGATGAGACTAAAATCATGGGGTGTCTTAAATTGCCGCTGTCGACAGTTGACCGCTCCTATTCGTTGTAGCCGCGCTGCATGATTTTATGTTCGTGTGATGTCTGATGCTAATTTAGGTACCTCCATAATTAGTTTTCGCTTTTTAACAGTCTTTTTTTTATGTATGTACACCGATTACTCAGTCAATTGTAGACCGATTTTCAAAATTATTTTTTAATCGAAAGGGTATTCTTCTGCGGTGGTACCATTGTCACCAAGTCAAGATCTGATCATGGGATCCTTGGGTAATCGAGGGCAAACCTCAAATTTTATAGGCACACCTTTGGCCATTTTATCGAATTTTGATGATCAAACTATAATTTAGGATACTTACAGGCTTACATTAATCTGATGACTCGTACTTAGAGACCAATATATTATATTTCTTAGGTATAGGTATAATAATTAGGGTATCGCAGTTTATTGACAAATCTAAATTAGCACCTTACATACAAAAACCGGCCAAGAGCGTGTTGGACACGCCCTAAATAGGGTTCCGTAGTTCCCATTACGAAAAAATTAAGTAATATTTTTCTAAGGATTTGGTATTTTATGCGGAATCTTCCATAGTTTAGTTATATTTTATACCTTAGGCTGCTTTTTACTCTTAAACTACTAATAATTCTCAAGCGAACTTAGCCGTTATAGTTTTCCTTGAAAGTTTGATATACTTACTACCATCCTGAATTTTTTCAAATTTTTGCCACCCACCGGTTTAGATTTTAGAGGGGGGGACGTTCGATTTTAATGAAAATTTTCACTAGATTTCGCAAAAAAATCACTGAATCGAAAAATCGTCTTAGCAAGCCCCTAATGGTTTGCAAAGACCTATCCAACGATTCTCCACACTAGGATTGGATGAGAAAAAAAAATCACCCCCTCTTTACGTCTATGGGAGGCACACTATTAAAAAAATGTTTTTAATTTTTTATTGTACCATTTTGTTGGCATAGTTTACATATATATCCGTGCAAAATTACAGCTTTCTAGCATTGATAGTCCCTGAGCAAAGCCGTGGACGGACAGACAGACAGACAGACATGGCGAAACTATAAGGGTTCCGATTTTGCCATTTTAGCTCCGGAACCCTAAAATGTAAAAAGAACTAAGTATTTATTAAAAGAACAAAGTACATATTTACATACCAATCTGAAGCTTACGTCAACACAGGCCAAAAATGATTCTTGTATAGTCGTATTTAATAGGTATATGAAATTTTTGGATATTTAGGTACGATTTTATATTATTAATTATTTAAAATAAAAAAATTACAAACGACACGTCTAATTGATTATAAACGAAATACTTAAATAACTAAAGTTCTTCTAATCAATCTAGCCTTCACCTTTATCTAAATTATTAAAAATATTATTAATAATTAAACAAAGTTCGCATCGAAATTGCTACAAACTAAAATCATTCTTATCCCTTTACCACAGATGATGTGTACACAGCACAAATAAATTTGTTTTAATATCACTGTTAACCTTTTCTTATCATGTACCCTATACTACATAGTGCTTAAATTTAACAAGTAAAATTCATAAGTCGAGGTACTAACACGTTCACAGACACAGAGTCTTCACGAGGCAGCATATTATTTGGATAATTTCTAATTAATGAATACTGCCCATTTCGCCATTAGCCTTTTTGTCGCTCTGTACCCTTAGTGTAAGTTTTCGGTTACAAAATACGTCTCGATCGCGTTCGCGTCAAAATCTCAATTTGTATGGAAACACGAACATCGCAAACGTTCCGCTAGAGGCGCTGTTCATGTTTGCATACAAATTGAGATTTTAACGCGAACGCGATCGAGACGTATTTTGTAACCGAAAACTTACACTAAGGGCACACGCCATGCCTGGAAACACAAGGGTCCTGTCCTAACTGATGCACCATGGATACATAATAAAAAACTGGCCAAGTGCGAATCGGACTCGCGCACGTAGGGTTCCGTACCATAATCTAAACACCATTAGACATTAGCAAAAAAACGGCAAAAAAATTAAGTTTGTTGTATGGGAGCCCCCCTTAAATATTTATTTTGTTTTAATTTAATTATTTATTTTTAAAGCGGTTATACTACTAAATTTTTTGTTCAATATTTTTTAATTACAATAATGCAACAAAATAAAACTGGTTTCGTCTTCAAACTTATTCTGCGATGATAAAATGCTCTTATAAATAAAATAGAAACGGACGGCGTGACATTTATCTGAGTTTACTGATTGAGAAACCATAACTCAAACTACTAAGCTCCTACTTCTTAAACATCGACTGTCAGTACCAAATGAAAAAGTAAGAGTAAATTAGGACTGTCGCGTGCTGATATAGATTATGACATAAAATAAGAAACATCTGATCTCATTCCGAGCAAAACATTGTGCTTGAGATGCGTTCCCACATTCTATAGTGAGGAGGATTCACTTTCTATCGATTATCGATAAAGTTAGCGGTATTTAATTTGTTTGATAAACTGTGTTGCATCACAAAATACTAGTTATCTGTCACATAAAATAACTGCCTTCAAAATCCAAAAGCATAATGGTTACTTGACCTGAAATGTATATTTCAGAACTAAATTATTGTTATTATTATTTTAAAATTTATGACGGTGGAAGCATTCTACACTTCCACTGAACGTAGATATAGTACTAAACACTATTAGTATTGTAACTAAGGGACCCCATACATCCCTGTATTTTTATTATTATTATTTTTTGTATTTTTTTTCTTTAATTGTATAATATAGTTTTAAGTATTTTATTTGTAATTATTTATTATAAAAAATGACTTTCCTGCCAAGTTTCTTGCGGCGCATTCTTCTTGGCAATGATGGTCTTCCCGAAAGCGCTGGTAGTTTAAAAAAATTGACGTGTAAAAGTGCCCATTGCGGCCTATTTACTGAATAAATCATTTGAATTTTGAATTTTTGAATTTGAATTTTACCAAGAACGAGCTGTATATATATGAGCTATACTTTGGTTATTAATTTGTTTTTCTTATGTATTAAAATTTAGATATTAGTCCCCTTTATTTAAGGTATCATTTATTTGAATTTTTAACTTTGATTTTATTTTCTTTTTATGATTAATTTGAATCTTTTTGATTTTATCAATGATTTTGGTTTTTGTTCATTTTAATATAATTTATTTCGTATGCTATTTTAATTTTACCTAGGTACGTAAATTGTAGATTAATGTTAAAAAATATAGACTGAAATAATCATATTTCATTTCGTCACACAGGTAATATCTGAAATAAATTATTTTATTGTTATTATTATTAATGATTTTATTATTATTATTATTATACTTTTCATAGATTCATCATCATCATCCGAAAGACGTCCACTGCTGAACAAAGGCCTCCCCCTTAAAACGACACAATTAATGACTTTCGAATTTCATAGACTAGTTTTGATAAATATCACGGGACACTAGACACCAATTAACCTAGTCCCAAAGTAAGCAAAGCTTCCGTTATGGGTACTAGACAACGGATAAATGTGTATGTATAAATAGATTGATAAGCCCCCCAGAGCCGAGAATATATACCTACTCGAATATTCAAACATAATATCTGGCCCGACAGAGAATCGAACTCTGGACCTTTATAGTCAGGTTCTTTAACCACACAGCTGTTCAGTCGATTTATGTCAAGTAATGGCAAAAGAAAGTGTCAAAGTCGTTCAGTCGAATTATGCCAGAGGTCAAGAAATGTCAGAAGAAAGTGTCAAAGTCATCGACAAAAGTACATCACTGGGCGGTGACACGGATCCCGCGTGCGCAGGCGCGGCGCTATAATCATTGTTATTATGCCATTTTTCTAATGACGCAAGCGCTGGCGGTAGGGTTCCCAAACGTATGAGGATATTTCTCGGCGGCACAGTAAGCGAATTATATTAGTAGAGACCAGTTGATTTTTATACTCTTTCGCACTTAGCGATATTCACAACAGTGCAGGTTACGCATAAAAAGGTTTTTTTTATTATTCGACTGGATGGTGAACGAGCAAGTGGTTTTCCTGATGGTAAGAGATCACAACCGCCCATAGACACCTGCAACACCAGGGGGATTGCAGATGCGTTGCCAATTTAGAGGCCTAAGATGGGATACCTCAAGTGCCAGTAATTTCACCGGCTGTCTTACTCTCCACGCCGAAACACAACAGTGAAAGCACTGCTGCTACACGGCAGGATTAGCGAGCAAGATGGTGGTAGCAATCCGGGCGGACCTTGCACAAAGTCCTACCACCTGCGCTTACCTACCAATTTCGATAAAGTAATGAAAGGAGGAAAACAAGGATTGTTGACAAGGTTTTTCCAATATCTTTGGGTGATCCCAAAAACTGTGAAATTTTCCTGTGGTAAAAATAGCTTTCTTAGCTCATTAAAGTTAATCACGATCTACATATATATCTAAATATAGTTTGATTCGGGAGATTAGACGTGAGCAGGAGTTAAATTAAAACCCTTGAGTGGACCAGTATTCATCATCATCAGCCGGAAGACATCCACTGTTGATCAGGTCCCTCTACCAGCGCTTCGTCTTCCGGTTCGTGGTTCACTCGAGGATGTTTTTCCTCTAACAGTTATCTGTTCCTCGAGAGATGTGTGTGTGTCCCACTGCTACTTTAACTTGCATATTTGTCCAGCTTGTCGGCCACAACTCGCCGACAGTAAGTGAGATTAACATTTTTTTTTCAATTGTTACAAATAAAAATTCTTACTTTATTTTACTAAGTGCATGGTCACTCTGTAATTAAAGGTGTGGGAGTTTTTAAGTACTCAAGTAAATAAAATTGTGAACGATCCGATCCATTATCAATAATTAGGTATTGAGGTTGTACGGTTGGTCTGATCCTATACTTACGACTCCCGAATCATCCTGTATGTTTATCTGTAATTTTTTTGAATAACTTATTAAAATTTGTCATACCAGAAATATTATTTAAAAAACTGAAAACAATAAGCAACCTTACATAATCTTATAATATAGCGAAAAAACAGTAAAAAAAGTTGTGCCGAAAGAAGTATAAAGGGCCATACCCAGCGTGTAGCCATGGCAAGCCGTTGTCCGTCCGTCCGTCTGTCTGTCAAGACAAGACACTGTGCCCAACAGTGGGACGTATAAATGGGTAAAAGCTAATATGAAAACTTTACTTTCCTATAACTTTGACAACCCTATAGCGCCGCCATCTTGCGGGAAGCTGCGCGTGCGCTTCTTCTGCGATTCCATTTAATTGGATATTTGATGGAACATTATTTTGAGCAGAAATCTGAATGTAGGTTGCTGGGGATAGTAGGTACAGTCAACCAATTTGATTTGGGCCATTATGGAACCTTATCATGGTAAAATATTTTATTCGTCTACCAGACTAAAATCGTCATCATCATTATCTTTGTCTATTATACGTCCCCCTGCTGGTTATAGGACTCGTATCAGAATGAGAGAGCTTGAGTGGTAGACTTAGGTAACCCGAAAAAAACCTCCATGTGAATAGGGTGGAGATATGAACTCATTGAGCAATTTTGTATGTCACCTTCTCATTTCGTGTTTTTTTACATACACAAGAGGGGAAAAACGAGCATGCGGGTCACCTGATAGGAAGTAATCACCGCCGCCCATGGACACCCGCAACACGAGGGGTATCACAGGTGCGTTGCCAGGCCTAAATGATGTGATGGTTTGCTTTAGAAAAATTACCCGCTTGCTCGACATCCCTCTCCCTACCCTACTATATTTAAAAAAAAAACAGTCCAACCACTGACTGGCTACATTTCGATTACCAAGATATGGTCCACACAAACATAACTAATTCGAGTTAATTATGTATGAGCTTGTAAAAACTATGTGTGACAGTTCACTTACGTGCGAAAATGATTGAGTTGGGTATTGTGCTTCGAGTTATGTAGATATCTGTCACCTAGTCACGAGATGATGTTTTACCTGAGATGAATACACCCGCCTTTGCTCATGAGTAGAGATTTGAAGTAGCGATTACAAGTTTAATATGGATATGACTAGTGCGATTGTTTTTTTTTTAATAGCTTATAATGTGTCCCACTGCAGGGCAAAAGCCTCCCCCTTCTTATTCCACTCGTCTCTACTCTTGGCCAGCTCTTGCCACTGACTCGAATCGGTCCAGGTCGTCCCGCCATCTCCTCCTAGGTCTGCCTCTGCTCCGGTGCCGTCGCATGGAACCAATCGGTGATTACTTTGGCCTAGCGATTTGGATGTATGCGGCAGACGTGTTCCGCCCAGTCCCATTTTAATTTGGCGGTCTTCATTCCCACATCGACAATTTGAGTTCTGGAGCGCAGATCAGTGTTTCTGATTCTATCAGATCTCCAAACACCTAGAATACTCCGCTCCATAACTCGCTGGCAAATCTTGAGCCTGGACTTCTGAGCCTCAGTTAAAGACCAAGTCTGATCGCCGTGTTATATAGATTTATCTTACAACTTATATACCTACTTACTTACCGCAATGCAGTCTTATAGATAAATTAAAGTCAATAAATGTTATTCTTGCAACAAACTATATGTAAAGAAAAATATTTTATTCTAATTAAAGGAGTTTTATACAGCTCAAACATAATAGATCCTATTTATTACGCACCGTTTTGATAAAAATAAATACTTAAATGTACTAGTCTTATCCATATTAAACTTGTAATCACTACTTCAAATCCGCTCTCTACTCATGAGATGCTTGGCGCCTATGTTGATTTTAATTTCGCACCTGACTGGACTGTAGTTTATCAAGTTTCAAGTTTCTCCGTCCGCGTAGAATTCGTTTATCGCTGTCCCGCGGGAACTGTGCAATTTTCCGGGATAAAAACTATGCCATGTCCTTCTCCGGGACTCAAACTATCTGTGTACCGAATTTCATCTAAATCCGTTCAGAGGTTTAGACGTGAAGAGGTAACATACAAACAAACAGACTTAAAAACTTTTGCGTTTATAATATCAGTGGGATTACTTTTTTTGTATCAAGTCTTTTTTTTATTAGATAGGTACATACACGCGTGCGAAGCCCAGGCGGGTCGCCACCCAAATAGCATAACAAGCTGTATAAAAGCTATATTTGAGTTCATTTTCATACTTAAATAAAGCTGCTTATTGAGTCTGCAAAAAGGCTGCATACCTAAGCGCTTTTACTTCTTTTAAGTATGAAAAAGAAAATTTACATCTTTGATTTACCTTCTTACACCATGACAAAATCATCCATTACTTAAAGTTCAAGGCGAACATTATACGATTTATAATGTACTCCAGAGAATTATAACAAAGCACAGCCAAAGTAAGAATACTTACAATGCGTATGAATGTGACGTCTTATTAACTAGCGATGTACCTATTACGGATGACGCAAAGTAATCACTTTGTGCTCAAATGTCAGGCGGTGTTACAAACATGAACAAACTAGGCTTGCTTTTATGGAGTAACTAGTGTTTACGCGCGGCTTTCCCCGCGTAAATCATATATAGGTACAGCTGTTGAATTGAAATTTCAGGATTTTATAAAATCCCCATGGGATTCTCAAAACTTACATACTCAGAGCTATGCCAAATTTCATGACTCTAAGCCCAGCAGTTGTTAATTTATGATTTTATCCCCATCCCGTGGGAATATTGGGATAAAAACACCTACCTAACCTATGTGTTATTTCGGATGTCCAGCTATCTAAGTATCAAATATTTCATCCAAATCCATCCAGCCTGTGACGTGTGAAAGCGTCCTTAGCGTGGAAGAGTAATAAACAAAAAATCCTGTGGCGTTCCCAAAACTTACACCATGGACTTTATTGACATTCACATGACTATATATATACAGCGGTTAAGATTTTAAAATGTTATTCTGATCTCGTTATTTGAGGTAAAAAGCGTAGCCTGTAATGTTATTCCAGAGGGCAAGCTACCTTCATACCAAATTTCATTCAAATCCGTCCAGCATGAAGGAGTTACAAACATGCACACGCACACACACACACACACCACCACACACACACACACACACACACACACACTCACGCACAAGCTTTCGCAGTTATAATATTATTTATGTTATACGAGTTTATGGTATTCGGAATATTCGAAGCAACTGCTTTTTCATACCTACTAACTGCAGAGGGAAGTGGATACTTATGCCAGAAAATCGACTGTACTTAGAAAGACTGAATACTAATAAATAATTCGCCCAGTAAGTGCCTTGAACCAGGCTTCTGACACTTGCTGGCAGGAGAGAGACTAATCGAAATCAAGGCAGTTCTCTCGTCCGCAAACTCTCGTCAGGCCTTTGGACGAACATGTCGCTCGCTCATCGGCCATAAGACGTGCACAGGCAACAAGCCAAAATTCGTCAAAAACAGATGCACAGACCTAAATGTTAAATTCGCCCACCAGTGGCCGAATCCAAACAACAGTAACAGGCGTACAGCACGTCAACAATAGCCCTATCAGAGCGCGTTGCAAATAGTTCATATAAAAATTGCTCAATGCACACAAAAGAGCTAATGAAGGCTCCGATTGCGCTAAAATGGTCGTATTAGAGTACCAAAACGGCTGTATTATTGTGCCCATTGTGTGTGGTCACACCCAATTTCACCAGACTGAGTCGTAGGCGGCTAAATGTGGAGTGTAATGGGGTAATTAAGTTGGTAGGCCAGTGTGTAGGGGTTTGCAAGAAGGAAATTTTGAGAAACCCTAGTGAGATTGGAAGAAAATAGGTACAATGTATCTTTGAATAGTTATTATTATGTTAAGAGCGTTTATACCTGCTGAGCTGGCAATGTTGCTTTTTTGTTAGTTTTTCTCGATTATTCTATAAAAAAATAATGAAAATTAAAAATTTGGCTGATAAAACTGTTCTTAATATATAAATTGATGTGTCTACTTAATAATTATTCGTGATAGACTTTTCTATTCTTTAATAAAAACGAACAACAGTTTATTAAAGGTTTTTAAAGAAAATAAAAGTCTATCACGCATAATTATTATTGGAGTAGACACATTAACTTACACATTAAGAACAGTTCTATCAGACCACATTTTTAATTTTCATTAAATTTTTATGGAATAATCGAGAAAAACTAACAAAACTGCAACGTTTTCAGCTCTGCAGGTATAAACGCTCTTAATAACACGATAACTGATTGAGATTTATTGAGAGGGCTCGATGACCATATTAAAAAAAAAACATACGTTTATTCTGTAAGTACTTGCCTATGCCACAAAGGGCTGTTTTTCATGTCACTTTTTAAACTTGGTACGCTTTCGGAAAGAACATTATTGCCAAGAATAAAGCGCCGCAAAAAACCTGGCATAAAGTTTTTTTTTTTACCACCGACGCAAAAAGAGGGGTGGTATAAGTTTGACGCCAATGTTTGTCTATCTGCCTGTGGCAGCATAGCTCTAACGACTGGACCAAATTTAGATGCGGTGTTTTACGCGAAATCGAGTTTCCTTGCGATATCTTAGCTATGTTTAATTAAAATCGGTCAGATTTTTGAGATATGTAACTTCTAATTGATAATTTCGGGGGGTTCGCAACTATTTCTACTTGGTTAGATTATATTTGTCGAGAAAGACCAACCGTACCTACGCTGGGCCTATACCTATTACGAAGTGCAGAATTCGAACCCGAACTTCGTATCTTGCCGTCCCCTGACGCTAATATTATTTAATACGAGAGTGAGAGGGACGATACGATATGAATTCCGGTTTTAGAATTTTGTAGTAGCCCCCGTGCAATGATAATTTTAACTTCTTCTTCTTCTGGTGCCCTCTCCTATCGGAGGTCGGCGATCATTAGGGCTATCCTTACCTTAGAGACTGCCGCTCGAATGAGGGATCTGGTACTCATTCCGAACCAGTCTCTAAGGTTTCTTAACCAGGAGGTACATACGTCTACGGTCAGGTGGTCTGCGGCCTTGTATCTTCCCCTGGATAATAAGCTGAAGCAGACCATACTTGTTGTTACGCATTATATGCCCCAAATACAACAGCTTCCTCAGTTGTATAGTACGTACTGTAGTGGACAGACGGTTCACTATCCTGAAGATTTCCTGTCTAAATTAAAATCACGTCTTTATAATATTTTCATGTGTATTTCCAATCAACATACTACGTTGGCAGCTCGGATACAAGTCTTCTGTTTAACACCCTTGCGTCCGTTCAATATTATTATTCAAAAATGGAACTATGCTGCCAGTCTTAAATGAACGTAAGCAAGAAGTTAGTACAGTACCTACCTATCACTTAATCCAAGCTTTTATTCATTCTCTGCAATACAGTTTCGTTCTTACTCTATCCGTCCATGATATCTTTAACATTCTTCCATAATTTTATCGCGTGATGAAATTTATCCCGAAGTTTGGCTAAGATAATGTAAAAGGAAATATTATTCCTTACGTAAGTACTAAGGAAAAAGAAAATTATAATACTAATAGAACTAGCGACACGCCCCAGCTTCGTACGGGTAAAGGTATTTTTTGAAGTGATTGCCTTTAATCATAAAATTTCTTAAATTGTAATAGTACTTATCGAATAAAATAAAGTTTTCTAATATTTGACCCCAATATCTGCTTATCTATATTTTCACTTGACTGATTTACGAAATCAAATGTTCAACTTCGAATTGCAAAAGTGCTCTATATTTGCAACCTATTTAGTAATTTGCCTGAGCTAAGTGACTCTAATGACCTAGAAGTACTAATGTACATTGTGTTGCGTATACCAACGCACTTGTGAACTTTTTGCGTGCCTACACGAACAAATAAAGAAGATGCGTTACTTACATTTACATAACATATTATTAGGCGAATTGGTAAATGTACAATTAAACTTTATAGACAATGAGACTTTTTTTAAATCACACTCTCGATCGATCAAATCATACGAAATTACAGTCGAGAGGACTGCATGGCGTACCAGAGTGGACATTTTTCATAAATCACTATCATTTCTTTGGCACATGTACATAGGTACCTATGGGATGTCAACATGACGTAAGTAGTACTAAAGGTTCCATCCAGCAGGGCTACCACGAAACTCGAAACTCGAAGTTCGTGTCGTGCGGTCCCTCTCACATTTATACTATTGAATACGAGAGGAGAGGGACCGCACGACACGAACTTCGAGTTTCGTACGAGTAGTAGCCTTGCTGGTACGCGATTCGATGCTCTCCATAAAACGTAATTTAAGATCACGGTGTAATTTTTAGAAATTCCCATGACAATTTTCTAAAGTCCTGTAATTTATATTTAATTGCCAGGGTAAAGGTTTGTAGTATTATTGAAATAGTCCAAATTACCAAAAGCCGAAGTTCATTCCGCTATAATCTCAAACGGAATCTTTAAAGATAGCATAAAACTTCCTTCTATTACACAACAAAATCACTGATTGTCATATTATTTATACAATTCCTCTCACAACTGGTCTGAAGAGAAATAACTTCTCTGTCTTCGTAGTACGGACTGTGTACGTTATATGAAAGGCAAAAGCAGTTTGTATGGTGATTGTATGTGTATTTATTGCCGTTTGGCCGTTGAATGGTTGTCAAGATGTTCCCACGGCATGTTTTGGTCAGGGTAATTGATATTCTACCGCTTTCGACTGTGGGTTTGCTTGAAAAAAAATGCTGAGACTATAGTAAACTAGCTAAGCCCGCGACTTTCGTCTGCGCGGATCTAGGTTATCGCGCGGTGGCGCCCTCTACCGGAATAAAAGGTATCCTATGTGATCCTTGGGGTCAAATAGTATATACCAAATTTCATCAAAATCGGTTCAGTGGTTCGACGTGAAGCGTAACAGACAGACAGACAGACAGACAGACAGACAGAGTTACTTTCGCATTTAATAATATTAGTAGGGAGTAGACACCTAGTGAAAAATTAATAATTGAAAGAACAGCCAACATAGTCTTGAAGTAGAGCTAGGCTTTGGGGAGAAAACGTAAAATAAGTATAAGGAATGAATTAATGATTTATTTGTTCTCTATGTTTGTATCTATGTACTCGTAAGTACTACACAGGAAAAATAGAGGTAGCATATTTTGGCGGCAAAATATGTACATCAATGAAACTTTGTTTATAACTTTATATTGGCACTAGAAATGAGGATCTGTCGAGTCCTACTAAAGTTTTGGGGTCCTACCCCATCCCAGGGGGAATAGGGAATAGGCAGGGGGAAATTTAAAAAAATGCAAATTTTAGGTTAATACTAGACGAGTTAGGTTTCATTTTCTATGTATTTTTGTGCTGAATCGAATGACACCGTACCCACACTTATAGGATCAATATTTTGGGGGCATTTTGGGGGATATGAAAGGTTTTAGTTGAAAATCATCTTAGAACTATAACGAAAGAGTAACGGTATTGAATGAATGACAGACAAATCACAACCTATACAACTAGAGCTCATCATCATGGCTGGCGGAGTGGGCTGTCCTCTCAGAACGACAGGGCTTGGGCCGTAATTCCCACGAGGTAGCTAGTAATTTATAACCGGATCAAAACATTGTGATACTTTTTATCCCAGATTTTTTATAATTCCAAAAAAAAATTGCTAGCCACAGGGACAGGCAGCGGCAGAAGGGGATGAGCGGTTGGGGTGCTCAAAATGATCTAAACACTCTCTCATTACTTTGGCAGTAGAGTCATGTGTAGATAATTTTGAGAACCGTAACCTGCAGTTGACTATACATACTTTTGGTATACCTTTAAGTAACAGCGTGCGAACAAATAATTCCAGTCACCTTTTAAGTTATTGTTATGACTCCCATGTCAGAAGCCATCATCAATAAAATGATATAACTGATTAAGCAATCGACACATCGATTCACAGACCCAATCGATAGGACAATACGGGTCAGTATGAAATGATGAATAGTCGTAGAGTGGGCAGAACAATTAAAAACAATTATCACGCATGGGTTAGGTAAGCGACCCGGTTTGTTGTCTCTCATCCTACTTAAGATAAGTAGGTAGAGTTATTAGGGTTTAGGAATACAAATATTCTATTGAGCACCACAAATTAGTACAATAAGTTGACTTATAAAGACAAAATGCAGGGTAGACAATAGGGCTTAGGTACAATATAATATAACTCTTTATTGCACACCAACACATAGCAAGCAGTACAGAAAACGGGTACACAGAGTAGAGTTTAGGGTTCCGGAGCCAAAATGGCAAAACGGAACCCTTATAGTTTCGCCATGTCTGTCTGTCTGTCTGTCCGTCCGCGGCTTTGCTCAGGGACTAATAATAAGGGGTAATTTTGCACGAATATATGAACAAACTATGCCGACATAATAGTACATTCAAAAATTCAAAAAACAATTTTTTTAGAGTACCTCCCATAGACGTAATGTGGGGGTGATTTTTTTTCTCATCCAATCTTGTATTATTTTTCGATTCAGTGATTAGTTTCCCCCTCTAAAATCTAAACCGGTGGGGGGAAAAATTTGAAAAATTCAGGATGGTAGTAAGTATATCAAACTTACAAGGGAAACCTAAACGTTAGTTTTTCTTGAGAATTTATTAGTAGTTTAAGAGTAAATATCAGCCGAAGGTATAAAATATACCTAAACTTGGAATATTCCGTGCAAAATACGAAATCCTTAGAAAAATAATACTTATTTTTTTCGTAATGGCTACGGAACCCTATTTAGGGCGTGTCGACATGCTCTTGGCCGGTTTTTTTTTAAATTAAGGTTATCCATGTTTTCACATAGCTATAATTTTTTTTAAAATACATATTATCGCTCGGTAGCGGATGTTGCACTGGTGAAAAAATTGGAACGGTCTTTAACGTGGAGCAACGGCAGTTAGTAAAAAAATTGACAAGTTTGTTTAACATTTTTTTTTCTTGAAATATAATAACAATATAATTTTAGTCATAACCATTTTTTATTAAATGGCAATAATAATGAAGAAACATTACATCGGTTTTATTTTACCTAAAACAGTTGCGATATAGTTTTTGTGCACCCACGGATTTTTTTGACACACCTCGGATTTAAATAAACACTAATTAATTTAAATACAAATGCCAGACACAGGTTCGAAATTTACCACGAGCTTTACGGTAAAAGAAAAACGTGAGTAACCTGCACAAGCCGACGAAGCAATTCAATGTGCCCAATCCGATCTGGGCCACGCGGGAACTACCAAGCCCTCTTGAGACCTGTACCCGGCAGTGACAATAGTTGCCTAAAGTTTCAGAACCTCGTAACTCATCAGATCAAATTTTACTGAAGGCACAAAAAATACACACCTAAAGTTTGCATGAAGGTTGTTTGGGTTTTATATACTAATACAATAATTAAAATATTAGAAATAATATTCCGAAAAAAATAAAGTGGTCGTATAAGGTTGGATGAGAAAAAAAAACACCCCCACTTTACGTCTACGGGAGGTACACTAAAAAAAAATTTTTTTTAATTTTTACTGTACCATTGTCGGCATATTTACATACATATTCGTGCAAAAAATTCATTCTAGCATTGATAGTCCCTGAGCAAAGCCGCGGACGGACAGACAGACAGACATGGCGAAACTATAAGGAAATACAAACTGAGACATGGATGCACAGAAAAACCAGAAAAAGAGACCAGCGCCGGGAATCGAACCCAGGTCCTCAGCAATCCGTGCTGCGTGCTATAACCTCTACACCACCGCTGGACAGGAATCTAGACACGAATTTCTCCTATGCATACATATCTCAGGTTGCTTATTTCTACTACGCTACTTATGCAGCAGCACTAAACTATAAGGGTTTCGTTTTTGGCATTTTGGCTCCGGAACCGTAAAAATGGAGATACAAAATTTTCTTGACAATAGTTATGAAAGCTAGCCAAAAATAAATAAATTATAGGTTGGGCTCTAAGTTGGGATGATGATGAAATCCCAAAAACATCTCAACATAATGAATCAAGATCTCTCTACAAATGGTCTGGATCTGTCACAGTTACGTATTATATTTGAAAGCAATATCGCACAGTTAAATGAAGTACAATGGCACAGCGGGCAGTTGAAGAGGCTTTTGTTTGCTATTAATCAGGATTTCGTACTTGATTACTCTTTATGCATTAGCATTGTTCTTTATATGGACGCGGTTGCAATTCAATGAGGATTTTTAATTTGGCTGCTGCGTTTTGAAATTGAGGTTCTGCGAATCGATATACATTCTGATAGAATAGATTAACCTTTTGTAAAAGCGTCAAAAGTCTTTGACCAGTGTGTGCCATGATGACATACGGATCTGAGATGTGGCGCTACGATGGCCGCATGGGGAAGCTCAAAGTCACTCAAAGGGCTATGGAGAGGTCTATACTCGGGGTTTCTCTGCGGCAGGGTTACTCAAAGCGGGGTACGCGAACCCCTAGGGGTTCGCTATTCGACGGTAGGGGTTCGCGACAAGGTTTACGTGACTCCAAAACCACTAGGCTGCAAGATAGCAAGATGATTAAGATGTTTTTTGAGTTTATTGTATTTATTATTTTTAGTTTCTCATCAGTCAATTTTATTACTTTCTTTGGGGGGGGGGGTAGGGAGTTCGCTTTCATCTGGAAACTTTAACAGGGCTATGGAGAGGGCTATACTCGGGGTTCACTCCTCTGCGAGGATACACTCGAATTCAGAAATGATGAATATCCGCAGTCAACTAAACGTAATACCGACCATAGCCCGAAGAAATTGCGAAACTGAAAGTGGCAGTGGCCGAGGCACATTACTCAGCAGGACTGATGGCCGATGGGGTCAGAAGGTTCTGGAATGGCGTCCGCGGACCGGGACACGAGCTGTCGGGTAGGCCTCCAACAAGATGGAGCGACGACCTGTGTAAGATCACGGGATCGCGGTGGATGCGGAAAGCACAAGATCGCGTCTGAGCAAGAGCCTTGGGGAGGCCTGCCCAGCAGTGGACGTCTTTCGGCTGACATGATGATGATGAAAAACGTCAATAGGAAATGAGCCATGAAGGAATTGCCTTAAACTACCACAACTCCTATTTTTTAGCAGATTTGTACCCCAAATAATCATACTTTTAATAAGTACCTAACTCAGGAGATGTTACCATGGCAACAACTCTACTCTACTACTACTACTAGGTAAGTACTCTACTACTCTAAAGTTGATGGACCGAAAAATTCTGGTTAGTTGTCAAAATTAATTAACCCGAGCTCCCCACTCTTAAGTTTTTTTAAATCTACGGCTGGAATTAACCATGAGCTTTACCGTGAAGGAAAACATCGAGAGGAAACCTGCACTACCAACAAAACTATTCGATAGTGCGTGAAGTTCTAAGGTACGAAGCCCGCGTGGGAACTGCGGCCCAAGCCCTCTCACTCTAAGAGGAGACTTGTGCCCAGCAGTGGAACTTATAATATAGGCTTATTATGAATATGAAAGGTACAATAAAATGATCGTTCATTTTCAACTGTCATTTATTTCTAACATATATATAACAAACTATTTAACAAATAATTCTCAAAACTTTCCTTTGTGCCATACAGAATAAGTTACAGTACCCGGCCATAAAGATCGCACATCGGTTTTTGAAAAGAGACTCGGCTAATTTCGGCTTCGTAGAGCGTTGTCACTCACACCAACCAACCGAAGCAACTGGAGGTCTGTGGGGGAGCCCTATGTCCAACAGTGGACGTCCTACGGCTGAGATGATGATGAGAGCGTTGTCACACACTACTTATGTGACGTTTGTCAGTCGTTGTACAGGTGCAATAGAGTACGGACGCATTTAGATGAAAATATATAATAAGGAGTTGTTGAATCCCCAAAACTTTAAAATTTTACGATGCCATCTTTAGGTAAAAGACGGAACTATCCTTTTTCTAGTAGTTGCAACAGCTCTCTATAGATATTCGAAGATATCATTAATCGTAAACTAATTAAGTCCATCATCATCCCAGCCTATATACGTCCCACTGCTGGGCACAGGCCTCCTCTCAGAACAAGAGGGCTTGGGCCATAGTTCCCACGCGGGCCCAGTGCGGATTGGGAACTTCGCACGCACCACTGAATCGCTTCGCAGGTTTGTGCAGGTTTCCTCACGATGTTTTCCTTCACCGCAAAGCTCGTGGTAAATTTCAAATGTAATTCCGCACATGAATTTCGAAAAACTCAGAGGTGCGAGCCGTGGTTCGAACGCACGACCCTCTGCTTGAGAGGCGATAGGTCAAACCACTAGGCCACCACGGCTTAATTAAGTCCATAAAGGTACAGTATTCATTTGATACTATTGATAGTTTGTCAGATTGTAGGGGGTAATCTCTGGACCTACTGATCCAATTAGATGAAAATTCGGTATACAGATAGTTTGAGTCCCGGGAAGGACATAGGATGGTTTTTATCCCGGAAAATAGCGTAGTTCCGGCGGGATAACGACAAACGAACTGATGATGTTGATGATGATGATGATGAACTGACTTTCACTACTACCACTGGCGTACTAACTCTGCTTGCTTGCATTATTTCTTGCATGCTTGCTTACATGCTCACTCGCATGCTTGCTTGATTGCTTGCTTCTTTGAAATGTTTATGGTTCACGCGAGCGAAGCCGCGGGTAAAAGCTAGTTTGATATAAAACGTCACTTAATTAATACGATTATTGATGGAGTCGCCCGAACAACCAACGGTCTTTTTCCGAGGACCGATGTGCAATCTTTATCGCGAAACCTAATTTGACACAATATTTGGCTAAGTACATCCAGCAGCAGCGGTTTCGATGCTCAAAATAATCGAAACACTCTTATTACTTTGGCAGTAGAGTCGCGTGTAGGTCATTTTGAGCACCGTGCGCACGTCCACTTCTGCCGCTGACTGTACAGTGTAAATTAAAATTCTAGAAAAAAACAAATCACAGTTACTGGACTAGACATAGATTACACTATCTACATAAAAACTACATCTAATAATAGGAGTGTATATCTGTCTTTTCTTTCTCTTTTTTCCTCTCCTGTTGTTAAATGGCCGCACGTTTTTTTGACACCACTAATTAATTGACATAATTTTCAAGTGATCTTAATATGTACGTGATTCGTTTGTATGTAAATACCAAACTGTTACGTCATTTATTAATGGTGCATGAACACACATTTATTGCACACACATAGCTGGTCGCGGGTGAGCAAAGTAATTGTTTATTATATTTCATTTTTAATTTATTATGAGAGGGAAGTAAACAAATATATAATATATATATATATTTTTAATTCGACTGGATGGCAAACGAGCAAGTGGGTCTCCTGATGGTAAGAGATCACCACCGCCCATAAACATCTGCAACACCAGGGGTATTGCAGATATAAAGTATTATTGTATTGTTACTGTTGGCAAATAAACATTTTCTTTCTTTATTTCTTTAAATATGCGGGTCATCTGGAAAATTATCACCACGGCTCATGCATGAGTAACAACAACGCAAGGAGTCACTGGTCTGTCGTCTATATTCCATGGTGCGAGTGTTATATATAAACTTTATATTGAGTACCAGGAACTCAGGGAGTCACCGGTATGTTGTCTACACCATGTCGTGGTTTATATGAAGTAGAAGGCATGCGGCTGTAACTCCAGTTGCGCCATTTTGGCGAGCAGCCTGAGCAGCCGGCGTTGCGGCCGGACAGCGCCATCTCGCGTGGACTTCACGCACTCGGGCCGCAGCGCGCGGCACGCGGCGATGCGCTCCGACACGTGCGCTGGCATCTGTTGGCGATAAACGGAACTAATAGCAACTAGCGTGTAGCGTGTAGCAAGCCGCGAACTAACTTCTAACCGAAGCAATGAGGGCTATCGTTTTTTGTCTTACTAGATGGCGCACTGTTACGTGAGGTTTTTAAGTATGGCTTTCAGTCTGTTATTACGGGCGTGAAAACAAAGTTTACATTAAAATCATATTTAATACACCTTAAAACCATACCATAAAAATATCGAGCATGCCACAGTGTTGCATACTCCCCGTTTTGTTCGGAAAAGGAGGACAAGGTTTCCGAAAGACAAAACTGTCTCAAAACACAGACATTCATTGCCCGGAACGCATATTTGCCATAATTAATTTCAGATATTGCAAAATATTCACAATTATTCTAAATTATAAATAAATCCGAGTAGCTCACCCAAAAACTATGAGATTTGACATTTCGGAGACCTCACGCTACACTAGCGCTCTAGCGGCGAATTCATTCGCGATAGCCCTCATTGGAGGTCTATAGCAGTGTTTTTCATTAACCAATAGAAACGCTTCATTTACACATCCTCGCACAGCACATCTCTGGTGGAAACAGCTGAGCGGAGCGAGGCGAGGTAATGTAGCATTTCTATTGGTTAATGAAAAACATATTCCTCGCAACACATCCTCGCACATCTCTGGTGGAAACGCTGCTTCAAGAGGAAGTCTATGTCCAACAGTGGACATCTTATGGCTGATATTATTATGATGATGATGATGAAAAATAAAAGTTTTAACTTGCATAAGTAAATTGAGAGAAAGAAGGAAAAACGGTCGTAAAAACATTTGTTTAATAACCATTCATTTACACATACTTACATTGAACAGCGGGGATTGCAGTATGGGTGTCCACAGTGGAAGAAGTTTGTTCAGCACAGTCGAGTTGCATTCCAGCAAGGATTCTAGAAGGCCCAAGAAGTGGAGGTTCACTGTTTCTGCAAGCTGAAACAGAACAATTGGAATATGGTATTTGAAAACTAACACCTGAATTTACTATATCCTATAAAACGTGTAACAAAATAACCCGTAAAATACAACAAATTATTGAAGCGAAAAATATTGTCAACCCCTGTAAACAAACTGTTATTTCATACAACCTGAGTTAGCATAGAATCTATGCTAATCTATACCATTACTTAATAGGGGGTTACTCTTAAATTTTACTGAAATAGGGTTTGCATAATGAAAGATATTACTTTTTTCCTCGTGGTAAGTCGGTGTACTGCCTTTTCGGCGAAATATGTTTCGCCAAATTTCACTTAGCAACTAACCTTTCGCCAAAGTTTCATTTGGCAAACTAATATTTGGCATAACTTTACTACATTTTTTTTATTTCGCATCATTTTTACATTGCAAAATTTTACTTCATCACACATTTATGTGGCAAATAATTATGTAGCAAATGATTGGCTTAGGCAAATAACAAATTGTCAAATAACATTTGGGCAATTTTTTACATTGCAAAGTTATACCTACTTCAATTTGATTTGTGCGAGCGAGCGAAGCGAGCGAGCAAGACGGTTCGAAACAGAAGCGACTTGGATAGTTTAGGTTCAGAAGGCTAAAGGCGGGAGCGAAGCGGAGCGTAGCTCCCGCCTTAGCCTTCGATGTTAGGTTTATTTTTTATAGCAGCCAGGATAAATGACACTAGAAAAGTAGGTTGAATGCCATTAAATAAGTTGCTAAATTAAGGTATGACAATCAATACATTTGACGAAAACATAAATGACATCTTAAAAAAATTCCAGGTCATAATTTGCATAATAAAAATTTATCATATCATTAGTTGGGAAATGATATCAGTGCGAAACGTTGAGTTGGGAAATAACATTTCGCCTAAATAAAAATATGGGATAATATTTTGGGAGTTAATAATTTGCTAAATAATTTTCGCCGATACATTAGTAAACCGTGGTAAGTCATACAGTGAAGTATTATACTACGGTTTTAAAATATTGTAAATGTATACTCTTTACTCTTATAAGGAAGCATTAAGATTGAGGGTCCCGGGTTCGCTCCAGCCGGGGTAAATATTAGGATGAAACATAAGAAAAAAAAATGTATTTACCACTTTAGACTGCACAGTGACCTGCAGTATACTCGGCACCAGTTTGCACCAGAAGTCGAGCAGTATGCAGACGCTGGTGTTGTAAGCTTCGCTGTTGGGCGAGGCGTTGCCGGCCAGCTCCTCCAGGTACAGCGTCCACAGGTGGCACAGAATGAACGCGTGGAAGAGTGCGTTCATGCGCTGCGGGGCCGGCTTCGTTTGTTCCACGTACGATGACATTATTGTCTGGGGAAGTTAATTTAGAGGTTAGGATATGAAGCTGTGTTCTTATAAAAATGATCTCTTTACAAGGAATAGAAATGGTGGATTTTTAATGGAACCCTCGAGCGGATAACGGCAACATCATTATTATGTGCGTGTGGGCGTGCGTGCGTGTACGTGTGTGTGCGAGAGCGCGCGTGTGTGTATACTTCACCTTAAAACAGCTGGACGGACTTCAATACGATCGACGATTTAATTTTTAAACATTTTTGTGGAATCCCGGAAGAATACGTGTGAGAATCCGCGAGTAAACACTACCAAAGGCTCGCAGCCGCTGGCTGCAGAGGGCACCATCATCATCATCATCATCAGCATCATCACCTGCAAGTGGTCAGTGATGTGGCAGGTGGCGTCCTGCGGCACGGCTGCTCATCGGCTGCGCGTGGTGTCCGCGGCCGGCAGAGCGCGCCATCACCAGCCACGACACCAGCCGGACACGGGACACGCACTCTCCCACCTCGCGGGACCTGCCAACACAATCATTCAACAAAACATGCTCGGTATACTCTCTCTTTGGGTACTGAGTACTTACCTAATTCAATTTTGATATAACCTGCGAACTATCGTATATCTTTGTTTCAATTTATTTAAGGAAATGAGTGTTAAGGAGTGTAGTAGTTAATTTCATTGAAATTCTGTGGTGTTTTGTTTGGCATGGTGTGTCGTTTATATGGTGCGCGTCACCTCATTTAAGTAAGCTATAAACCTATAATATGTACCTAAACTATAGCTCATCATAAACATATTCATCAACATAAATATGGACATATCGTCCATTTACTTTCTCAACCCGTATCTACCAGAATGTATCAACAAAAAATCAACACTATCATACTTAGCATAATGATGATTCTAAAGCAAATTAATGTTGCCAGATACGAGGTGAGAAGTACATGGTCGAAGGCCCCCCATATACCTCCGTTGCTTCATGTTTACCCAAGCCTTAGAACTTCTCGTACTGAAACTAGTATTTTCATTTACCTGCATACTCTACCAAGAATCATTTCATAATGCGTAAATTCAAAAAAACGAAATATGCGCTCCAATCGTCTCTAAGCTCGATAATAATGATAGTAAGAGTATTTAGAAATCATAACCTACTAAAAATAAGGAATGTAGAATTCGCCAACTATTTTGCAATATAGCGAAATGCAACTACTTTTTACGTTGAGAAAAATAAATAAATAAAAATAGGAGGCCGCTCAGCGGGCTATTTTGTTTTGGTGCAGTCACCCAGGCAGCGCGGTGGTGACCAGGGCAGCAGATGGCGGCCCTTGCCGCCCCTCTCGGCAGCCAGCTCCCAGCGCACGACTGCGCGATGCCGCCCTTCACTATGGCTCCCAGGGTCCTCGTTCAGGCGCAGATCACGTTCCGGTTCACTATCGACTTGGAGACGGAACCCTGTGCGACAAAATCGTGACTAAATTCAAAGTTTGTGTGTTTTTGTGGGGTAGCGAATGGTGCACCGTGTCCTGACTCCAAACAATGAGGCTATAGTTTTTTGTTTCTAGATGGCGCCACTGTTTGCGTGAAGGTTTTTAAGTGTGGCTTTCCAAAGTCATTATTACGGCTCAAAACAAAGTTAGATAAAATCATATTTAATACACCTAAAACCGTACCATAAAAATATCGAGCAACCACAGGTGCGTAGCCCGTTTGTTGACAAAAGATTCACCATACTGTTCATTACGTAATCGTAAGGCACCCGGGCAATGAGGCCGTGCGCTGCCGTCGTCATATTGTTTTTTTTAGCGAGATTGCGGGTGAGTGCGCGCTAGCGGGTGCGGCCCGTGTCACAGGCGAGTCTGTTGTGATGCGCGCGCGCAGCCTTACATGTTTTATGGCGAAAACGATTAGTTTTGTTTGTTATAAAATCGGTGTTAAACTGCCCAAGGTTTGAGTGTTTGTATTGTGGATGTAAACTTAATGATTAAGTGTTAATTAACCGCTTAGCGCGGTAATTTAAAGGGATTAGAACAGTAGTGTACTGGTCTCGTCAAAATATAGTGGTCCTATGGTTGGTGACAGTGTTCAGTGAAAACTCATAATTAAGGGAGAAATCCCATTTAGTTTGGGGCGTGACGTCACTGGTGGTGTTTAGGCTAATAAACGTAAGCAACACACGGCACGGGCGTGTCGCGCACTAATATGCGTGAGTGAACGGACTGGACAACTCGGACACACGACGGCGTGTGTAAACTGATCAGAGGACATTCAATAGTAGTCAGTAAGTGCTAGTACTTAATTAATATAATAAGTTCGACTGGTAGCAGAAAACGTTTATACTTGTATGTGGGTATATCGCGCATGATGGCGCAAACAAAAGCTGGTAGCAGAGCGTGGTTAATAGCGTAACTCTGAAGGGCCATTAGTAGTTATAATGGTTATATACTACTTGTAGACTTTCCTACTATATATTGTTTGAGTTTGAAAGCTAAGCTTAAATATTATAAATTGTTTGTTGTTGAAAGTTAAATTTAAATATTATAAATTGTTTTTGTGTTTGAAAGTTACATTTAAATATTTATAATAATTATTGTATGAAAGTAAAGTTAAATAATAGGTAGGGTGACCATCATTTTCAGTAGAATTTGGGGATAAAATTACCTTTGGCAAATTTTTAATTTTGGGCCTATTTTTTTTTTACTTGGTTTTTAAGCATTGTTGTTTAAATTTGTTTGTATTATTTAAATTAGGGTTTCCCCTTTTGAGCCATTGTTGGAGCCGAACATTCGGTTGTTTTAAAGGGTAAATTGGTTTTAATTTGTTTGGGCTCTAACGCAATGGCGACGAAATCTATTCCAAGTGCGAAGGCGACTATCGCCAATGAATTGAGGTGGTTTGCAACGGCTGGGGCGCTCCTGTCCAGGAAGGACAAGGACGCAGCTATACTTGACCGAGCGGAGCAGCTCCGTACACGTATAGCAAACGTCGAGGTGGCCATGGCGGCGCTCGATGAAGTTACTTTAGAAGACGAGGTTTTGACAGGTCTCCTCAATGATTACCAACAAATCATGACTTACAACGATGACATCGTGGAGGCCGCTGCCAGAATCAAAGCGAGGCAGACGGGCGGCCCTGCCCCTCGCACGTCCGGTGGATCGGACGGACCAGGTGTCACTGGTCGGCTCCCCACTCTGCAGCTGACTCATTTGGGGTAAAATGGAGGAATGGGTGGCCTTTAAAAATATGTTCGAGTCGTTGGTCGATTCCAGGCAAGACCTATCGAAGGCCCAAAGGATGGCATATCTCCTCTCCACCCTGGAGGATGAAGCGCGGTCACTCATCCAGCACCTCCGGGTAGAGGACGAACAATACGACACAGCTTGGGAGTTGTTGAACACCCGTTATCAAAATGTGCGTTTATTGGCCGACGCACATGCCGCGCAGTTATTGGCCCTGCCTAAGGTGGCAAACCGGGCACAGCTGCGCCTAAATCTGCTCACGCCCGTTACAGTGGCCTGTAACGCGCTCCGCACTTTAGGGCTGCCGGTGGACCAGTGGTCCTTTTTATTGGTGCATATTTTGCTGGGCAAATTGCCTAATGACATACGCTCGCGCTTTGAGCGCGGAGAATGCTGAACGGGACAGTACCACCCTACCTACTTTCACGGATTTAGTAAAGTTCTTAGAGTTTGAGGCTAGGGCTGCAGAGAGTTCCATGACGGAACCAACGTCGTCTGGGGCGCCAGAACGCAGGCCCCGGGACTCTCATGGCGAGGGAAGCCTAAACAGGCACAACCACCGTCACCGCGTGGAGCTGGTGCGCGGTTCGTCCATACAGCGGCAGTTGCGAGGGACGCGGACTGCCTGCAGTGTGGTCAAATGGGTCACGGCCTGCTGCAATGCAGGGACTGGCAGAGGCTGCCAGTAGTGGACAGGCGCCGCATGGTGAAGCGGCATGAACTTTGCTTTTATTGCCTGGGCAGTCACTATGCACGTGACTGCCGCAGAGTCAAGCCATGCAGTGCATGCCGTGGGCAGCACCGACGAGCTGCTCTGCATGAATCGAAGCGGGGCTGGCTCCCCGGTAATGAGGCAGGGGCCCCCTATGGGCGGGGTGCTCCTGCGCGAAGCTCTCCACCGTCGGACGGAGGACGTGGCTTCGCTCGTCGCACCCCCCCTTGGGAGGGGTCGTGTGCCTGCACGGGCCTCGGCAGTCCGGGACCCCGCGCCTCCAATGCATGGCCAGTATGTGGCTGGCCAGGCCCCGGATTGGGCTCCCATGGGCGGGGGCCCTAAAGCGGAAGTGAGAGGTGGGACACCTCCCTCCGCCCGGCTCCTACTACTCGCCAAACGGAGCCACGGCGGTTTTCACCGCCCCCACGGCTGGAGTACCATCCGCCGTATGCTAGGTACGCAGGGCCGCGGGTTATGCGCCCCCTTACATGGGGATGTGCACTCGCCCACCGTACTATCCTGGTCAATCGTATTCCCCTGGCTTGGAGCCAAGGGGAACCCATAACTAGTCTGCTCCCACAGTGGGACAGAACCGCGGACGGTTCTGCTCCCTACCGCGGCGGTCCGCATATGGGGTAGGGGGAAAATCTATTACTGTAAGGCCATGTTAGACTCAGGGGCTCAGAAAAGTTTGGTCACCACTCGAGTGGCACATCAGTTAGGCTTAGCCGTGGAGGACTCACCTGTGCCACTTCTTGGAGTTGGTGGTATACAGGTGAAGTGTCTGACGGGACAGACACTTGTCACGTTTTCTTCGCTGCAGTCCTCCACAATGAGGATCACGACTTCAGCGCTGGTAATGGATACCATTGCAGGTTGGCAGCCCTCTACAGACATACCGCCGGCCGTGTTGTCTTTGGTTTCAGGTTTGGATTTGGCCGACCCCTTTGTTTTTCATCCCGGCCCAGTAGACCTGCTCCTGGGCTCGGACGTTTTAGGTTGGATTTTGTTGGGCACCCGGAAGGCTCTGGGTTCGTCTTCAATGTTGGCAGTATCCACCATTTTTGGTTTTGCCCTGATGGGCCCTGTGTTTGAGAACGACTCCATGAAGGAGCCGACGGTTATCGCGACTGCATCTTTGGCCAAGACCATGCAAAGGTTTTGGGAGGTGGAGGAACCACCTATGGTCCCTAGGATGGATCCTGACCACGCAGAGTGCGAGGCCTTTTATCAATCGAACACCGAGAGGTTGTCCTCCGGTCGGTTTGTAACTAGGTTGCCCTTTGTTGCTTCTCGTCCTAGCCTCGGGCAAAGTAGGGCACTTGCGGAAAACGACTACTTTCCATGGAGCGGCGTATGCAGCGTGACCCGTACTTCGTAAAAAATATATAGATTTCATGCGCGAGTACGAGGACTTGGGTCACATGTCTCCAGCTCGAGTTGATTGGAGCTCAACTGAGCATTATTTCTTGCCCCACCATGCAGTGGTGAAGGCCTCAACAGGCAAATTGAGGACCGTATTTGATGGGTCGGCACCCACCTCGAACGGGGTCTCATTAAATCAGTGTTTGCATTCCGGTCCCAAGTTGCACAGAGGCATAATTGATATCATCCTGAACTTTAGAAGACATCAGGTGGTCTTTGGAGCGGACATCCGGATGATGTTTCGCCAGACAATCATACATCCTGAGGACAGGCGATTCCAGTTGATACTCTGGCGTGAGCGCCCTGAGGATCCTGTGACGGTGTATGAACTGAACACAAATACTTATGGATTGAAGTCCAGCCCCTACATCGCCATCCGATCGTTGCTTGAATTGGCAGAACGGGACCGGACCCGCTTCCCCCGTGGGGCTTCCGTGTTGTCACGTGACCTTTATGTAGATGATGTCTGCACCGGAGCCCAAAGTATCGAGGAGGCCCTCTTACTGCGGGATGAATTGATTGCAATCCTAAGGGCAGGCGGATATGAATTGCGTAAATGGTTGTCCAATGAGCCTAAAGTTCTAGAAGGGATCCCGGAGGATCACCAACAGAACCCTCACCTGTTTGAGGATGTGGATGATCCCAACAGGATTGCGGTGCTGGGCATGCAGTACCAGCCGCTAAAGGATATATTTACCTTCCAAGTGGACTTGGAAGTATCAAAGGCATGGACCAAGAGAACGGTGTTGTCCATGATAGCTCGCATGTTTGACCCAAACGGCTGGTTAAGCCCAGTGATATTTTCTGCGAAGTGTCTTCTCCAGCGACTTTGGACTTTGGGCGTCTCGTGGGACGAGCCGCTGATCGGGCCTCCGTTGGATGGGTGGCTCGAGCTGATCTCATCGATTGAGGAGGTCAATCGGATTGCCCTGCCTCGTCGAATATTGCCGCCCGGAAGGTATCAGGCCAGCCTTCATGGTCTGCTGCGACGCGTCGGAGCGCGGCTACGCCGCGTCTGTATATCTGCGGACAGTTGACACCGAGGGCCGGGTCAGTGTCTCGCTTTTGTTAGCAAAGAGCAAGGTTGCTCCGATTAGGACTAGGCTAACTATCCCTAAACTTGAGTTGAGCGGGGCTCATCTTCTTTCTAAACTGTTGAGTCACGTTGCTCATGAGTTTGCAGCCACGGTCGAGATACAGAATATCTTCGCCTGGTCGGATAGTCAGGTCGCGCTTGCCTGGTTGCGTGCGGCCCCACATACCTTGGAGGTTTTCGTGGGAAATCGGGTTTCCCAAATCCAGAACATTGGAATTGATATAATTTGGAGACACGTACCGGGGGAGCTAAACCCAGCGGACTGTGCTTCCCGAGGGTGTACGGCTCCAGAGTTGACGTCTCACCCGCTCTGGTGGGGACCAGAGTGGCTGATGGGTTCAGAAACCTCCTGGCCTGTTTGTCAGATGGACGCTTCAGCACAGACTTTACCTGGTTTGCGTGTGCATACCGTGGTCACTGAGTCGACTTCAGAGCCGGATTGGTTACTTGCTCGGGTATAGTAGTTTGGAGAAGCTTTTGGGTGTTACCAGTTGGATCAGGCGCTTCATTCATAACTGTCGTAACCCACAGGCAAAGCGTTTGGAACCTGTTGCAAGTGCAGATGAGCGCCGGAGCGCATTGTTGCACTGGGTTCGTACCGTGCAGACCGCACGCTTTGAGTTAGAGTTTCGTATTTTGCGCGAGGGGCGCGCTAAGCTGAAGGGCGCGGTCGCTCGTTTGAACCCGTTCATCGACTCTGATGGCCTTCTTCGGGTTGGAGGCCGGCTCCGGAAGGCGGACCTTCCGTTTGAGAGCCGCCATCCTTTGATGCTGCCCAAAGGCGGAGCCTTGGTGCAGCTCTTGGTGTCAGATCGACACGTCCGCAACGCTCATGCAGGTTGGCCATTTTGCAACGAGAATTTTGGATTTTGTCTGCCCGGAGAGCGATCCGAAGTGTCTTGTTTCGATGCATCTCATGTTATAGAGTAAAGGCGGCCACTATGCAGCCGCAAATGGGCGATTTACCAGCGGATAGAATTCGACCTTCAAGGTCAAGACCGTTTGATGGAACGGCAACGGATTTTGCCGGGCCCTTTTCGATCAAGACAACCAACTTTCGGAATGCCCGGATTGTAAAAGGGTACTTGTGTGTATTTGTTTGTTTGGCGACCAAGGCTGTCCACTTGGAGGTGGTATCCGCTTTGACAACTGAAGCCTTCGTCGCTGCGTTAGATCGTTTCGTGTCGCGTAGAGGTCTACCGTCACTTATTCGCTCCGACAACGGCTCAAATTATAAGGGGACTGTAAATTATCTTAAGGATGTTTGTGAATTTATTGACAGGAATTGTAATAGTTTAAGTCAAATTGCTGCCCAAAAGGGGGTAACTTGGCGGTTCAGTCCCCCAAATTGCCCTCATTGGGGAGGGATTTTTGAGGCTGCTGTGAAATCAGCAAAGACCCACCTCCGCCGCATTATCGGGGAAACAGCTCTAACGTTTGAAGAGCTAGCTACTGTATTTTGTAAGGTTGAGGCGGTCCTCAACTCTCGTCCTCTCTGTCCACTATCTCAGGATCCAAATGATTTGGAAGTCCTCACTCCTGGTCATTTTTTGGTGGGGGGGCCCCTGACCGCCCTGCCCGAATACCCGTGGAGGGATGAACGTGTATATCGGTTGTCGCGCTTTCAAATGTTACAGCAAATGAGCCAGAACTTTTGGAGTCGCTGGTCTCTTGAATATTTGCATTTATTACAACAGAGAGTGAAGTGGACAGACAGGACTGAGCCTCCCAAGGAAGGAGATTTAGTATTATTGAAAGAGGCAAATCTGCCATCATTGCTTTGGCGACGAGGTCGCATTTTGCGTTTGATTTTTGGTGGAGATGGAACTCCGCGTGTGGCTGAGGTGTTGGTCGAGGGTTCGGTTTTGCGGAGAGCCGTGGCGTCTCTCTCTCGCCTTCCCGTAGAATAAGCTAGCGGTCTGCTCCTCAGACCGGGACGGGGGGATGTTGACAAAAGATTCACCATACTGTTCATTACGTAATCGTAAGGCACCCGGGCAATGAGGCCGGTGCGCTGCCGTCGGTCATATTGTTTTTTTTAGCGAGATTGCGGGTGAGTGCGCGCTAGCGGGTGTGGCCCGTGTCACAGGCGAGTCTGTTGTGATGCGCGCGCGCAGCCTTACATGTTTTATGGCGAAAACGATTAGTTTTGTTGTTATAAAAATCGGTGTTAAACTGCCCAAGGTTTGATTTGTATTGTGGATGTAAACTTAATGATTAAGTGTTAATTAACCGCTTAGCGCGGTAATTTAAAAGGATTAGAACAGTAGTGTACTGGTCTCGTCAAAATATAGTGGTCCTATGGGTGGTGACAGTGTTCAGTGAAAACTCATAATTAAGGAGAAATCCCATTTAGTTTGGGGCGTGACGTCACTGGGTGGTGTTTAGGCTACTAAACGTAAGCAACACACGGCACGGGCGTGTCGCACTGAATATATGCGTGAGTGAACGGACTGGACAACTCGGACACACGACGGCGTGTGTAAACTGATCAGAGGACATTCAATAGTAGTCAGTAAGTGCTAGTACTTAATTTAATATAATAAGTTCGACTGGTAGCAGAAAACGTTTATACTTGTATGTGGGTATATCGCGCATGATGGCGCAAACACCGTTAAGTTCGGAAAAAAAAAAGACAAAATTTCCGAAAGACAAAACTGTCTCAAAACACAGACATTAATTGCCCGTAACACCTAATTCCCATAATTAATTTCAGTAATGCAAAATATTCACAAAATTATTCTAATCTATATTAATAATTTCGTACCGGTCTACGGTAGACTCGAACGAAATGCACATCAAATTGAAGAGCGTAAAAAAATTAGTCAATCCGAGTCGACAACTTGTAGGCGGAAAATTCGGATTATCGAGTATTTTCAATATAAACTTGAATAAATTACTAAGTATATAATGTCGTTGCGAAGTAAACACGTCAAAGTCATCACATCAAAGTGGCGTAGTGTCACTCATCACGTGTCACAGGTGTCACAGGTTTGCTTTTCGTTTCTCATTGTGACCTCTTAAGGGCCCCACACACGGTACGATTCGTCGATGTTCATCAGATCGATCGTACAGACGAATCGTACCGTATATGGCCCTTTAGGTCTAATTTCTTTGATTATGAGACAGAGACATCATAGTTATTGGGCAAATAAGATTTAGGAGAAATATCTACTGGTGAAATACCGATACGTAGGTTAGCCGTTAAAGGTTTTGATAATAATTAAGGCTGAGACTATACGTCAGATTTTTCGATAAGTACGACAGTCTTTACTGGCAAATTTTTTTTCAACCATATTATTTATGAGTCTACATTTTACCCCGAGCGAAGCCGGGTTTTCATCTAGTTATAAATAAACCCGCGTAGCTCACCCAAAAACTATGAGATTTGCCATTTCGGAGACCTCACGCTACACTAGCGCCTCTAGCGGCGAATTCGTACGCGATAGCCCTCATTGTATCAATAACTATCACGACTTCCCGGACTTATCGCGTTTAAACGAAACAAGTAATAATTACTTTGACGTGTCGGCTACATTTGTTGTTTTGAAATAATCATGTATTAAGAAGAACATAAGTGATTTTCCACTAACGTCGATAAGCCAAAGGCTACTAGAAACACAGGGAAGCTTTAAAGATCCATGTTACAGACTGGCTAAAACCAAAATTCGTTTCTGGAAATTGCATAGCGTTTATAATAAAATTCCAAAAATATTACAAATGAAAAAACTGATACAAAATTCAGATCTATTGTCAAGAAAGACATTAATATCTAAGCATATTATAAAGTTAATGATATATCATGGACAAGGATATTTGGAAATAATTCCGATCCGCATTAGCGATCCCTTCAAATAGCAAACCTACTGTGTTAAAAATAAATTGTGTTAAATACTTGTGATGTATAGATATCATTTAATAATATTGTAAATATGTTTAAAAATATATATACCTCGTTGAGTTTCTTGCCAGATTCTTCTCAACAGAGGTTTTTCCGAACCGGTGGTAGATTTTTTTTGACATTCATAAGTGTAGCCTAAATGAATAAAGATATTTTGACTTTGACTTATTTACAACGCCACTATGAACAACAACTTCCCACCTATATCTACCGGTTGCTCGCAACTCCCACGATTTCAGACCACCCAATGGGAGATCTGTTAACGCTGCATCTTCTGGTTCGTGGTAACCACTCGAGATCCTAGTATCTATCTTTGCCAACTTCAAAGTGCATGGTGGCGCTTCGCGAAAACAACAGTGGTACCATAATAAACTGAAGCATGACAACGACACTGTCCAAGAGTGTTTGACATAGGGGACATCCACAAATTATGTCACCCATTTAACCTCTTCACCGCCAGAGTCACCCAGTCGTGACAGCCAATGGAATGCCTCACACGCCACCCACGGTCATCTTAACATGACCAGCATTCAACTCTAAATGAATCCTTCTGCAATGGAATTAAAAATCATGTTGATTTGTCGCTGGTTTTTCTGTGGCTGTACGCATGTCACTTCGTTTGTTGTGTGGCGGTGAAGAGGTTAAGGGGGAGAGTTGTCACGTCGATTGTGACCCAACTACATATCTAACCTTGATCTTAGTCAGCAGATGCGGGTCCTGCAGCAGATCGATCATGTCGGGCAGGTGCGGGCGCATGCAGTCGACCGCGCCCGAGCCCAGATCGCGGACGTCCGCGCCCGGCGCCAGCGGCGTCAGCAGGTCGCCTGTGTTCAGTGCTGGCGGGAGCACTAGGGTGCAGTTGTGGCCTGGTAGACCACATATAAAAATATAAAGCTTCACTATAAGGGACAATCAACTACAATGACTCTTCATAAACAACCCAAAAGAAAAAAAGACAAAAAATAAGAAGAATTTGCAGGTGGTAGGACCTTGTGCAAGGTCCGCCGAGTAAGACAGCCGGTGAAATTACTGGCACTTGAGGTATCCCATCTTAGGCCTCTAGGTTGGGCAACGCGTCTGCAATACCTCTGGTGTTGCAGATGTTTATGGCGATAGTAACTCTTACCATCAGGAGACTCACTTGCGCGTTTGCCATCCAGTCAAATAAAAATAAAAAAAAAGATTCCCAAAGGAACTTAGCAAAATTCAGAAATTTCAATTGAACCGCTGGTTTTTTTAACGGTTAACGCGTGCGAAGCCATAAGCACTAGTTAAAA
>NC_133491.1:15491129-15497213 GCF_025370935.1 Choristoneura fumiferana
GGGACAGTGGACCTCAGTATTTGAGTTAATTTCAGCTTGATACTTTTACGAGTTCCCGAGAAAAAGGGTCAGACAGACAGACAGACGGACAAAAAGTGATCCTATAGGGTTCCGTTTTTTTCTTTTGAGGTACGGAACCCTAAAAGCTAGTTACAAAAAAAATCCCTTTGTAGTGCTTTTATGTAAAAAAATCATGCTTGCCAAATTCAACTCTCTTTTCATAGCTTATTGTTCATCAATTGAGCAACTTTGGGACTTCGGTGAATTAGTGTCAATCGTCCTATGATTTATTTTATTGTTATGTTATTGTTTTAATATATATTTGATTTTAAAAGCGTACTTAATGGACTATTTTTGAATGACAACGGTAAAGCCAGAAGGAAGAGTTGTGATTTTAGTAATTTACGTAAGTACATTTCACGCATCTGTTCTGCAAACGCGCCCTAGATTTGTTCAGTTTTCTATAATACGTCGCAGACTGCACGTCGCCTGTAGGAACGGGCAATAAACTATCCGATGTTACTATTTCAAGAATGATTGCAGTTGTTTTTGTATCTGTGGGTGTTTGGATATATATAAAAGTTAACAATTAAAAGTCGCCGGCGCACGTGACTCACATGGAGTCGCGTGTCCTTCGGGGGCGGAGATTGCTTACCATAGTCACCTGCCTAGGGTAAGTGAAGTGCAAGCTCGTTTATCCTTTCACTTAGCGAGAGATATCACAGTAGAGGCAGATCAAAACGGGTGGGAATTGCAAATTAGACGCCTGTTATTGGGCTGCCTAGCAAGAACTCAGGAAAGGCAAGTGACGCAAAACGTGGGAGGGTTTTGTACCTATACCTAAATCAGTAGGTACTGGCAGTATTAACTCACGACCGTAGTCAGCATTGGGACATAAACAGTGATGTAATATAAAGCTCTAGTCGCAATGAAGTGCTGCAATAATCATCAGGCCCACGCGTCTGTTCCAGACAAATTTTGGCGTGACGCCTGTGCACAACGTCTTTGGTGACTGACCAGAACGATGCGAGAACGACATGTTGCCACAGGCCAGACAACAGAAGTCTGCGGATGTTAGTGCAGAACCGCCTTGGTGTCGTTTCTGTCTCTTGTCAGCAAGTGCCTTGAGCCATGCTTCATTGCAATACTTGCGACCCTCAATACACGTCCGCGCCAATCTGCAAATACATTGTGTCTTAAGGTCGGTAAATGGTTTTACGAACGAGAGTTTAATAGAAGCACAAGTCGAAGACTGAGAGCTTTGATAAGTCGATGTTCATAATTCCAGTATGCGTACCACTTCGAGTTTATTATGGGTTTCTTAGTCCCTCTTTTAAAATATACTATTAACTAGATTTTGTTTGTCTTAAAGTAACGATGTTATGAAAACGAGATACAGTCACCGGCACAAATCTGTCACAACCAAGCGTGCACAAATACCTGATACGGCTCTAGGGCTATTTGTAAGGGCCGGTAGTACGTGTTAAATATTTTGCACGCTCCGCTGTGGCAGATTAATGCATGTCACAGTACTTAACGCATTTTCCCCTGAGGAAACTGTAGTAAACATGCCCAAAAAAGCTAAGCCGGCCACGTGCATTCCTGCTATATCCAGACGGCGTACGTGAGCTTATTTAAGCCTGCACACCAGAATTAACCCGCCCAAGCATTATATCTTCTAGGAAAGTAAACAGTGGAGCTGTATTTAGGAACGGTTCAATGGTTACGCATGACTCGACGCGTGGGCCCGTGGCAGATTCATGTCCGCCATGTTTGTTTTCATTTGGCGGGAATTCGGACATGTTTGTATGGTAGCGTTCGATTTAGTGTAAATTCACTACACACGCTGACAGACGTGGTATTTCAAAAACTGTTTAAGTGTAATCATTCGCGTTTATTATAGGTAGTTTTTGAGGTGATTCGGTGATTACACTCTAAGTATTATTGCTCGGTTTTTGCACGCGAAATTAAATCTTTGCCACTACTCTGGGTTTTATTTGATTTTGCGGATGTTTTAAACGAGAACATCGCTACCACATGGTTATGCGGCTTTTAAATATCGCGTGCAAATTCTAACTACCTACCCTCATTTTCCGTTTTTATTTATTTGGCACAATACGCCCCGTTGGTGAGCTATGGCCTCTTTAAGCGGAGTATCGTAGGTAGTTACAAACACGGGCTCGCATCTCTGCATTTTAACAAATACATGTGCGAAGTTATATTCCAAGTTTACCACAAGCTTTACGGCGAAGAAAATTATCTTGAGAAAACTTGTAAAAACTTTCGAAGTACATTCCCAATCCGCAGTGAGCCCTGGGAATTACTGCCCAAGTTATCTCATTCTGAGAGCTTTGCCGAGCAGCATAAAATTGAGAGCTGGCTAAGCTGGTATAAAAATATATCCCGTATCAGTTCCCAACGATTATGGCAACCCTAGCTGTATTCATTTAAATACCAGGCGAACCACCGTGACAGTTGGTGAAGGAAGCAGTCAGAGAGAAGGTAGGTAGGTACTTCCATTTAGTGGTGCAACTGTCGAAGAAAATAGAAGCACATGCCAACGACGACAATGGGGGGGGAGCTTTTACTCTATTATTAGGTGCCAAACTGTCGCTACGCCTAATTTAGAATTATGCGCGTAGAATGTCACGTACAAGATGCTTACTTATACATCCATCTCGTCACGCATTGATTATCTTCAAGATAAGCGTTATCAAGTCACTCTACGATACGTATCTCTGACTCATGTTGGATCTCGGTAGTTTTTAGTTAAGAGTATTGGTTTAATTTTATCTAGGCTAACCCAATTAATGGGATGTTTCCGCAGCAGGCAGGAATATTCCGAAGAACTATAAGTTTACTGAAAAATGCGCACTTCACGCTTGTTTTTAAGACGCCTGAATACTTTAGCTTTTAGATGCAAAATAGAAATAGAGACGGTTGGAATTTCAATATAAATTTAGGATTATGTGGCCTTTAAATCAGGTAGACGTAAGAATGTCTTGGCTCTGTAATATCAGGGAGTGAACAGGGATTAAGGCACTTGTCCCCCGCCGACGATGAGCGAGAAGCGAGTAGAGCGAGTAACTAGGAACGAGTAGGTGAGCAGCAAGAAGCGTGTAGTTTTGTCGCGGGCTGTAAGCGCGTGTTCGAGTGCGACGGGCGATTATTCGCTCCACTCGACTCGCTCGTGCGGGGCGGCCGCCAAGCTGACATCGCTGAGCGAGTATCTATAGCTCAGCGAGTTTTATAGCTCTTGTCGCTGCGACAAAATATGTAAGAGCGAGTTCACACTGTCGGCGAGAACTCGCTCTTACACGGAACTATACAATTTTCCCGGGATAAAAACTATCCTATGTCTTCAATTTTGATCTAAATCGGTTCAATAGTTTAGACGTGCTGTAGTAACAAACAAACAGACTTACAAACGTTTCCATTTATACCTAGTGGGATGGATCCATACAGCTTATTATGTCAATATGCAGTGGCGGGGCGAGAGACTACTGAGGCTACGAGTACAGACTGTAGGTAGCATAGGTACTAGGTACTTATTGCTAGCGCGTGTCAAAGATATCGCAAGCTATAAGCAATCCTGCTGTAAGTACATAGGTAGTTGAAATGTTCACAGACTGTAAATTTTTAACCACTGACGCAAAAGAGGGGTCTTATAAGTTTGACCGCTATGTGTGTCTGTCTGCGGCACCGTAGCTCTTAACGGGTAGACCGATTTGAATGCGGTTTTATTTATTTGAAAGCAGGTTCTAGCGATGGTTTCTAGATATTTTTCATCAAAATCGGTTTTGCCGTTTTTGAGATATTGAACTTTGAAGTGACAAAGTCGGGCTTTCCAACTTTTGTGGGTAGGTTATTTTACACTACAACTTACCTCGTATTCAGAACGCTTGAAAGAAGAAATTAAGATTTTTAATTAGATAGTCGAAATACAAAATAGGTATAAATAAAAGAAAAATAAAACATTAATAGACGACTGGATGGCAAGTGGTTAGAGAACCTGACTACGGAGCTTGAGGTCCCGGGTTCGAATCCCGGCCGGGACAGATATTTGTATGAATAATACGAATGTTTGTTTCGGGTATTGGTGTTAAATATGTATTTTATCTACATAAGTATATTTATCCGTTGCCTAGTGTCCATAGTACCTACAAGCTTTGCTTAGTTTGGACTAGGTCACTTGGTGTCAAGTGTCCCATGCTATTTATTTTATTTATTTATTTATAACAGCCATTGTGAAAAGAAAACATAAAATACGTTACATTAATTTATAATAGTGACGAAAAACACTTGTAAGGGCCTCAGCAGATGTTGCAGCATGCCGAAGCGCCGGTTTTCAAAAGTGATAAGTTTCTATTAACTCATTTAATATAATGGGTTGAACTTTGTAAATTTTCCTTTAAATACAACCGCAAACATATTTTTATAACATGTCCGTAACTGTGCAAATAAGTCAGTTTACTTATGCTCTGGTATTTTTTAGTGACACCTCCTTCCTCCTTTTGTGACAGAGAGAAAACGTAACAAAGGGAATGTGATCACTATAATACTAGGTTAGGTACTTACAAAAGTAACGCCTAACGCTCAGTAAAAACAAGTGACGCCTAAATCAAATATGATGCAAAGTCACCCAGATAACCAACTTAATAACTAGATAGGTACCTACTTAACTAGGTCGAACATTTTTTCTTTCTTCTCCTTGTTCCCCGTAAATAACCATCTTACATAGGTACCTGCACTGTGTTAAAAATAAGTTGTATTAATCTGTTTAAAAAAATACCTCGTTGTTTCTTGCCGGATTCTTCTCAACAGAGGCTTTTCCGAATCGGTGGTAGTTTTTTTTGACATTCAAAAGTGCTTGTTATAGCCTAAATTGAATAAGATATTTTGACTTTGATTGACAGGGGCCAAATTATTTAGGCCCTGGCGCTCGCCGATCGCTGCCGTGGCGCGCTCGCTTCCCTCGCTCGACTTGCGCGTTGTGGTCGCGATGTACCTAACAGTCCTCGCTTCGCTCGTCCTCGCAAGTTTTCTGTAACCTAAATTGACAGTAAGTAAAAGTGACTTATCACCGAATTTAAGATTGATATTTTGGAATCTATTTGTATCTTTTATTTCAATTCCAAATTTTCACTTTTACGGTCATGCCGTAAAACCTAAATTGAAAATACGAACTGAAATATAGATGCACAGAAAAACCAGAAAAATAGACCAGCACTGGGAATCGAACCCAGGTCCTCGGCATTCCGTGCCGCGTGCTATGCCGCTACACCACTGCTGGACAACGGTACAGACACGAATTTCCCTATGCACCACATATTTCAGCTTGTTTGTTTCTTATTTAGCCACTTAAGCAGTGACGCTAGCGACATTATACCGTAGCCCTCATCGAAACTTTGCCGTGTTTGTTGCTTTGCTTTGGCGTTATCCAGCAGTGGTGTAGCGGTATAGCACGCAGCACGGAATGCCGAGGACCTGGGTTCGATTCCCAGTGCTGTCTTATTTTTCTGGTTTTTCTGTGCATGTATATTTCAGTTTGTATTTTCAATCACCGAATTGTCTTGGATATCCCAGCTAGTTAAGTACCTAAAGTTATCTAAGTTGGTTAACTCGGCGGAACAAATCGCGAAGTCCACGTTTTATTATTTATTTAAATTGTAGGTACAGTTTTTGCTCAAAATCTGAAACGCCTCACAATCCGCCACCGCGTCTACGTTTTGCGTTATTTCTTCAGGACGCAGACTCAAAACAGGTGAAATCCTATAATAAGTGCGCAGAAAATTCAAAACAAGAAGTTATGTGTTATCAAAACACATAAAAACGTATTTACAGTGAAAATGGGGTGAAGGCACTATAAAAAGTTCAGCAGTTGTAGTGAGTGAATCATTCATTTCTAGCTCATTTATTTTATTGTTGCAAATCATTACAATGACCTACGGCTGCGGCGTAGTGAACATAAATGGTGTTGGTCTCGTTTTAGAGGAATATTTTTTTTACGTAGAAAGGGATTTGAATCAGAATGAAACTTTATTAGACAATTGTAGGTCCAGTCGAGTTTATAAACTTGTGATC
>NC_133491.1:15497313-15547894 GCF_025370935.1 Choristoneura fumiferana
AGATTTTACCGATGAGCTTTGTTTTTAGGGTTCCGGAGCCAAAATGGCAAAATTATAGTTTCGCCATGTCTGTCTGTCTGTCTGTCCGTCCGCGGCTTTGCTCAGGCACTAATAATAAGGGGTAATTTTGCACGAATATATGAACAAACTATGCCGACAAAATAGTACATTCAAAAATTCAAAAAACATTTTTTTTAGAGTACCTCCCATAGACGTAATGTGGGGGTGATTTTTTTTCTCATCCAATCTTGTATTATTTTTCGATTCAGTGATTAGTTTCCCCCTCTGAAATCTAAACCGGTGGGGGGAAAAATTTGAAAAAATTCAGGATGGTAGTAAGTATATCAAACTTACAAGGAAAACTATAACGGTTAAATTTTCTTGAGAATTATTAGTAGTTTAAGAGTAAATATCAGCCTAAGGTATAAAATATACCTAAACTTGGAATATTCCGTGCAAAATACGAAATCCTTAGAAAAATAATACTTATTTTTTTCGTAATGGCTACGGAACCCTATTTCGGGCGTGACCGACACGCTCTTGGCCGGTTTTTTTTTAATTAAGATTATCCATGTTATCACACAGCTATAATTTTGAAAAAAAAACATATTATCGCTCGGTAGCGGATGTTGCACTACGGCAGTTAGTAAAAAAAATTACAAGTTTGTTTAACATTTTTTTTTAATATAATTTTAGTCATAACCATTTTTATTAAATGGACAAAAAAATAATGAAGAAACATTACATCTGTTTTTTTTACCTAACATGTGCGATGTAGTAATAATAATAATAATAATAATAATGATGATTTATTTGCCAGAATGCACAGAACATAAATACAAGATAGTTTTTGTGCACCCCACGGATTTTTTTGAGACATCTCGAAATTTAAATAAACACTAATTAATTTAAATACAAATGCCAGATACACATACAGGTTCGAAATTTACCACGAGCTTTACGGTAAAAGAAAACGTGAGTAAACCTGCACAAGCCGACGAAGCAATTAAATGTGCCCAATCCGCTCTGGGCCCGCGCGGGAACTACCAAGCCCTCTTGAGACCTGTACCCGGCAGTGACAATAGTCGGCTAAAGTTTCAGAACCTCGTAACTTCATCAGATCAAATTTTACTGAAGGCACAAAAAATACACCACCTAAAGTTTTGCATGAAGGTTTGTTTGGTTTTTATATACTAATACAATAATTAAAATATAAGGAATAATATTCCGAAAAAAATAAAGTGGTCGTATAATATATTCTCATCCAAGAAAAAAAAACACCCCCACTTTAAGTCTACGGGAGATACACTAAAAAAAATTTTTTTTTAAATTTTTACTGTACCATTATGTCGGCATGGTTTACATACATATTCGTGCAAAATTACAGCTTTCTAGCAAAGCCGTCCCTGAGCAAAGCCGCGGACGGACAGACAGACAGACATGGCGAAACTATAAGGGTTTCGTTTTTGGCATTTTGGCTCCGGAACCATAAAAATGGAGATACAAAATTTTCTTCAAAATAGTTATGAAAGCTAGCCAAAAATAAATAAATTATAGGTTGGGATGATGATGAAATCCCAAAAACATCTTAACATAATGAATCAAGATCTCTCTACAAATGGTCCGGATCTGTCACAGTTACGTATTATATTTGAAAGCAATATCGCACAGTTAAATGAAGTAGGTACAATGGCACCAGCGGGCAGTTGAAGAGGCTTTTGTTTGCTATTAATCAGGATTTCGTACTTGATTACTCTTTATGCACTAGCATTGTTCTTTATATGGACGCGGTTGCAATTCAATGAGGATTTTTAATTTGGCTGCTGCCTTTTGAAATTGAGGTTCTGCGAAATCGATATACTTTCATGATAGATTAACCTTTTGTAAAAGCGTCAAAAGTCTTTGACCAGTGTGTTGCCAGTGATGACATACGGATCTGAGATGTGGGCGCTAACGATGGGCCTCATAAGGAAGCTTAAAGTCACTCAGAGGGCTATGGAGAGGGCTATACTCGGGGTTTCTCTGCGGGATAGAATCAGAAATGATGATATCCGCAGTAGAACTAAAGTTACCGACATAGCCCGAAGAATTGCGAAACTGAAGTGGCAGTGGGCGAGGCACATTACTAGCAGGACTGATGGCCGATGGGGTCAGAAGGTTCTGGAATGGCGTCCGCGGACCGGGACACGAGCTGTCGGGTAGGCCTCCAACAAGATGGAGCGACGACCTGTGTAAGATCACGGGATCGCGGTGGATGCGGAAAGCACAAGATCGGTCTGAGCGGAGAGCCTTGGGGAGGCCTATGCCCAGCAGTGGACGTCTTTCGGCTGACATGATGATGATGAAAAACGTCAATAGGAAATGAGCCATGAAGGAATTGCCTTAAACTACCACAACTCCTATTTTTTAGCAGATTTGTACCCCAAATAATCATACTTTTAATAAGTACCTAACTCAGGAGATGTTACCATGGCAACAACTCTACTCTACTACTACTAGGTAAGTACTCTACTACTCTAAAGTTGATGGACCGAAAAATTCTGGTTAGTTGTCAAAATTAATTAACCCGAGCTCCCCACTCTAAGTTTTTTTAAATCTACGGCTGGAATTAACCATGAGCTTTACCGTGAAGGAAAACATCGAGAGGAAACCTGCACTACCAACAAAACTATTCGATAGTGCGTGAAGTTCCTAAGGTACGAAGCCCGCGTGGGAACTGCGGCCCAAGCCCTCTCACTCTAAGAGGAGACTTGTGCCCAGCAGTGGAACTTATAATATAGGCTTATTATGAATATGAAAGGTACAATAAAATGATCGTTCATTTTCAACTGTCATTTATTTCTAACATATATATAACAAACTATTTAACAAATAATTCTCAAAACTTTCCTTTGTGCCATACAGAATAAGTTACAGTACCCGGCCATAAAGATCGCACATCGGTTTTTGAAAAGAGACTCGGCTAATTTCGGCTTCGTAGAGCGTTGTCACTCACACCAACCAACCGAAGCAACTGGAGGTCTGTGGGGGAGCCCTATGTCCAACAGTGGACGTCCTACGGCTGAGATGATGATGAGAGCGTTGTCACACACTACTTATGTGACGTTTGTCAGTCGTTGTACAGGTGCAATAGAGTACGGACGCATTTAGATGAAAATATATAATAAGGAGTTGTTGAATCCCCCCAAGACTTTAAAATTGTACGATGCCATCTTTAGGTAAAAGACGGAACTATCCTTTTTCTAGTAGTTGCAACAGCTCTCTATAGATATTCGAAGATATCATTAATCGTAAACTAATTAAGTCCATCATCATCCCAGCCTATATACGTCCCCCTGCTGGGCACAGGCCTCCTCTCAGAACAAGAGGGCATGGGCCATAGTTCCCACGCGGGCCCAGTGCGGATTGGGAACTTCGCACGCACCACTGAATCGCTTCGCAGGTTTGTGCAGGTTTCCTCACGATGTTTTCCTTCACCGCAAAGCTCGTGGTAAATTTCAAATGTAATTCCGCACATGAATTTCGAAAAACTCAGAGGTGCGAGCCGTGGTTCGAACGCACGACCCTCTGCTTGAGAGGCGATAGGTCAAACCACTAGGCCACCACGGCTTAATTAAGTCCATAAAGGTACAGTATTCATTTGATACTATTGACAGTTTGCGAGATTGTAGGGGGTAATCTCTGGATCTACTGATCCAATGTAGATGAAATTCGGTATACAGATAGTTTGAGTCCCGGGGAAGGACATAGGATAGTTTTTATACCGGAAAATAGCGTAATTCCGGCGGGATAACGACAAACGAACTGATGATGTTGATGATGATGATGATGATGAACTGATTTTCACTACTACCACTGGCGTACTAACACTGCTTACTTGCATTATTTCTTGCATGCTTGCTTACATGCTCACTTGCATGCTTGCTTGATTGCTGGCTTCTTTGAAAATGTTTATGGTTCACGCGAGCGAAGCCGCGGGTAAAAGCTAGTTTGATATGAAACGTCACTTAATAAATACGATGATTGATGGAGCTTTGCGGTGAAGGAAAACATCGTGAGGAAACCTGCACAAACCTGCGAAGCAATTCAATGGTGCGTGTGAAGTTCCCAATCCGCACTGGGCCCGCGTGGGAACTATAGCCCAAGCCCTCTTGTTCTGAGAGGAGGCCTGTGCCCAGCAGTGGGACGTATATAGGCTGGGATGAGGATTGATGGAGTCGCCCGAACAACCAACGGTCTTTTTCCGAGGACCGATGTGCAATCTTTATCGCGAAACCTAATTTGACACAATATTTGGCTAAGTACATCCAGCAGCAGCGGTTTCGATGCTCAAAATAATCGAAACACTCTTATTACTTTGGCAGTAGAGTCGCGTGTAGGTCATTTTGAGCACCGCGCGCACGTCCACTTCTGCCGCTGACTGTACAGTGTAAATTAAAATTCTAGAAAAAAACAAATCACAGTTACTGGACTAGACATAGATTACACTATCTACATAAAAACTACATCTAATAATAAGAGTGTATATTTGACTTTTCTTTCGCACGTTTTTTGACACCACTAATTAATTGACATAATTTTCAAGTGATCTTAATATGTTCGTGATTCGTTTGTATGTAAATATCAAACTGTTACGTCATTTATTAATGGTGCATGAACATACATTTATTGCATACACATAGCTGGTCGCGGGTGAGCAAAGTAATTGTTTATTACATTTCATCTTTAATTTATTATGAGAGGGAAGTAAACAAATATATAATATCTATATATTTTTAATTCGACTGGATGGAAAACGAGCAAGTGGGTCTCCTGATGGTAAGAGATCACAACCGCCCATAAACATCTGCAACACCAGAGTCACCGGTATATTGACTACACCATGTCGTGGTTTATATGAAGTAGAAGGCATGCGGCTGTAACTCCAGTTGCGCCATTTTGGCGAGCAGCCTGAGCAGCCGGCGTTGCGGCCGGACAGCGCCATCTCGCGTGGACTTCACGCACTCGGGCCGCAGCGCGCGGCACGCGGCGATGCGCTCCGACACGTGCGCTGGCATCTGTTGGCGATAAACGGAACTAATAGCAACTAGCGTGTAGCGTGTAGCAAGCCGCGAACTAACTTCTAACCGAAGCAATGAGGGCTATCGTTTTTTGTCTTACTAGATGGCGCACTGTTACGTGAGGTTTTTAAGTATGGCTTTCAGTCTGTTATTACGGGCGTGAAAACAAAGTTTACATTAAAATCATATTTAATACACCTTAAAACCATACCATAAAAATATCGAGCATGCCACAGTGTTGCATACTCCCCGTTTTGTTCGGAAAAAAGGGAGGACAAAGGTTTCCGAAAGACAAAACTGTCTCAAAACACAGACATTCATTGCCCCGGAACGCATATTTGCCATAATTAATTTCAGATATTGCAAAATATTCACAAAATTATTCTAATTATAAATAAATCCGAGTAGCTCACCCAAAAACTATGAGATTTGACATTTCGGAGACCTCACGCTACACTAGCGCCTCTAGTGGCGAATTCATACGCGATAGCCCTCATTGGAGGTTTATAGCAGTGTTTTTCATTAACCAATAGAAACGCTTCATTTACACATCCTCGCACAGCACATCTCTGGTGGAAACAGCTGAGCAGAGCGAGGCGAGGTAAATGAAGCGATTCTATTGGTCAATGAAAAACATATTCCTCGCAACACATCCTCGCACATCTCTGGTGGAAACGCTGCTTCAAGAGGAAGTCTATGTCCAACAGTGGACATCTTATGGCTGATATTATTATGATGATGATGATGAAAAATAAAAGTTTTAACTTGCATAAGTAAATTGAGAGAAAGAAGGAAAACGGTCGTAAAAACATTTTTAATAACCATTCATTTACTCATACTTACATTGAACAGCGGGGATTGCAGTATGGGTGTCCACAGTGGAAGAAGTTTGTTCAGCACAGTCGAGTTGCATTCCAGCAAGGATTCTAGAAGGCCCAAGAAGTGGAGGTTCACTGTTTCTGCAAGCTGAAACAGAACAATTGGAATATGGTATTTGAAAACTAACACCTGAATTTACTTTATCCTATAAAACGTGTAACAAAATAACCCGTAAAATATAACAAATTATTGAAGCGAAAAATATTGTCAACCCCTGTAAACAAACTGTTATTTCATACAACCTGAGTTAGCATAGAATCTATGCTAATCTATGTAATCTATACCATAGATTACTTAACAGAGGGTTACTCTTTAATTTTACTGAAATAGGGTTTGCATAATGATTTTTTTTTTCCTTTTTTCCTTGTGGTAAGTCATACAGTGGCGTTTTATATTACGGTTTTAAAATATTATAAATGTATACTCTTTACTCTTATAAGGAAGCATTCAGATTGAGGGTCCCGGGTTCGCTCCAGCCGGGGTAAATATTAGGATGAAACATAAGAAAAAAAAATGTATTTACCACTTTAGACTGCACAGTGACCTGCAGTATACTCGGCACCAGTTTGCACCAGAAGTCGAGCAGTATGCAGACGCTGGTGTTGTAAGCTTCGCTGTTGGGCGAGGCGTTGCCGGCCAGCTCCTCCAGGTAGAGCGTCCACAGGTGGCACAGAATGAACGCGTGGAAGAGTGCGTTCATGCGCTGCGGGGCCGGCTTCGTTTGTTCCACGTACGATGACATTATTGTCTGGGGAAGTGAATTTAGAGGTTAGGATACGAAGCTGTGTTCTTATAAAAATGATTTCTTTAGAAGGAATAGAAATGGTGGATTTTAAAATGGAACCCTCGAGCGGATAACGGCAACATCATTATTATGTGCGTGTGGGCGTGCGTGCGTGTACGTGTGTGTGCGAGTGCGCGCGTGTGTGTATACTTCACCTTAAAACAGCTGGACGGACTTCAATACGATCGACGATTTAATTTTTGAGCATTTTTGTGGAATCCCCGAAGAGTACGCGTGAGAATCCGCGAGTAAACACTACCAAAGGCTCGCAGCCGCTGGCTGCAGAGGGCATCATCATCATCATCATCAGCATCATCACCTGCAAGTGGTCAGTGATGTGGCAGGTGGCGTCCTGCGGCACGGGCTGCTGCAGCGGCTGCGCGTGGTGTCCGCTGGCGTTGCAGAGCGCGCCCATCACCAGCCACGACACCAGCCGGACACGGGACACGCACTCTCCCACCTCGCGGGACCTGCAACACAATCATCAACATAAACATGCTCTCTTTGGGTACTGACTACTAACCTAATGTCAATTTTGATATAACCTGCGGAACTATCGTATTTATCTTTGTTTCATATTTATTTAAAGGAAATGAGTGTTAAGGAGTGTAGTAGTTAATTTCATTTGAAATTCTGTGGTGTTTTGTTTGGCATGGTGTGTCGTTTGATATGGTGCGCGTCACCTCATTTAAGTTAAGCTATAAACCTATAATATGTACCTAAACTATAGCTATCTGTAGGATCTATTGGCTCTGTGTTGCTATTCCTAGTACATAAATGTGTTTCTAGCTGTTGGTTCTCCCTAAATAAATAAATAAAATAGACCTGCGTCCATCACTAGCCAAGATACCAGGCGGATCCGGGACACACTCTCCCACCTCGCAGGACCCGCAACACAATCATCAACATAAATATGGACATAGTCGTCCATGTACTTTCTCAACCTCGTATCTACCAGAATTGTATCAAACAAATAAATCAACACTATCATACTTAGCATAAAGATGATTCTAAAGCAAATTAATGTTGCCAGATACGAGGTTGAGAAAGTACATGGACGAAGGCCTCCCCCATACACCTCCAGTTGCTTCATGTTTTTACCCAAGCCTTAGAACTTCTTCGTACTGAAATTAGTATTTTCATTTACCTGCATACTCTACCAAACAATGTCATTTCATATGCGTAAATCAAAAACGAAATATGCGCTCAATCGTCTTCTAAGCTCGATAATAATGATAGTAAGAGTATTTAGATAAATCATACCTACTAAAAATAAGGAATGTAGAATTCGCCAACTATTTTGCAATATAGCGAAATGCAACTACTTTTTACGTTGAGAAAAATAAATAAATAAAAATAGGAGGTCCGCTCAGCGGGGCTATTTTGTTGTGTGCAGTCACCCAGGCAGCGCGGTGGTGAGCCAGGGCAGCAGATGGCGGCCCTTGCCCCCCCTCTCGGCAGCCAGCTCCAGCGCCACGTACTGCGCGATGCCGCCCTTCACTATGGCTCCCAGGGTGTCCTCGTTCAGGCAGATCACGTTCCGGTTCACTATCGACTTGGAGACGGAACCCTGTGCGACAAAATCGTGACTAAATTCAAGTTTGTGGGTTTTTGGGGGTAGCGAATGGTGCACCGTGTCCTGACTCAAACAATGAGGGCTATAGTTTTTTGTCTTTCTAGATGGCGCCACTGTTGCGTGAGGTTTTTAAGTGTGGCTTCCAAAGTCAGTTATTACGGGCGTCAAAACAAAGTTTAGATTAAAATCATATTTAATACACCTTAAAACCGTACCATAAAAATATCGAGCAACCACAGTGTTGCGTAGTCCCGTTTTGTTCGGAAAAAAAAGGACAAAAGTTTCCGAAAGACAAAACTGTCTCAAAACACAGACATTAATTGCCCCGTAACACCTAATTCCCATAATTAATTTCAGGCAATGCAAAATATTCACAAAATTATTCTAATTATAAATAAACCCGCGTAGCTCACCCAAAAACTATGAGATTTGACATTTCGGAGACCTCACGCTACACTAGCGCCTCTAGCGGCGAATTCGTACGCGATAGCCCTCATTGTATCATAACTATCACGACTTCCCGGACTTATCGCGTTTAACGAAACAAGTAATAATTACTTTGACGTGTCGGCTACATTTGTTGTTTTTGAAATAATCATGTATGTAAGGAAGAACATAAGTGATTTTCCCACTAACGTCGATAAGCCAAAGGCTACTAGAAACACAGGGAAGCTTAAAGATCCATGTTACAGACTGGCTAAAACCAAAAAGTCGTTTCTGGGAAATTGCATACGTTTTTATAATAAAATTCCAAAAAATATTACAAATGAAACGGATACAAAATTCAGATCTATTGTCAAGAAGACATTAATATCTAAGGCATATTATAAAGTTAATGATTATATCATGGACAAGGATAATTGGGAATAATTCCGATCCGCATTAGCGATCGGATGCCGTGGTGGCCTAGTGGTTTGACCTATCGCCTCTCAAGCAGAGGTTCGTGGGTTCAAACCCCGGCTCGCACCTCTGAGTTTTTCGAAATTCATGTGCGGAATTACATTTGAAATTTACCACGAGCTTTGCGGTGAAGGAAAACATCGTGAGGAAACCTGCACAAACCTGCGAAGCAATTCAATGGTGCGTGTGAAGTTCCCAATCCGCACTGGGCCCGCGTGGGAACTACGGCCCAAGCCCTCTTGTTCTGAGAGGAGGCCTGTGCCCAGCAGTGGGACGCATATAGGCTGGGATGATGATTAGCGATCCCTTCAAATAGCGAACCTACTGTGTTAAAAATAAAGTTGTGTTAAATACTTGTGATGTATAGATATCATTAAATAATATGAATCCTTTTGCAATGGAATTAAAAATCATGTTGATTTGTCGCTGGTTTTTCTGTGGCGTACAGAGCATGTCACTTCGTTTGTTGTGTGGCGGTGAAGAGGTTAAGGGGGAGAGTTGTCAGGCGGATTGTGACCCAACTACATATCTAACCTTGATCTTAGTCAGCAGATGCGGGTCCTGCAGCAGATCGATCATGTCGGGCAGGTGCGGGCGCATGCAGTCGACCGCGCCCGAGCCCAGATCGCGGACGTCCGCGCCCGGCGCCAGCGGCGTCAGCAGGTCGCCTGTGTTCAGTGCTGGCGGGAGCACTAGGGTGCAGTTGTGGCCTGGTAGACCACATATAAAATATAAAGCTTCACTATAAGGGACAATTAACTACAATGACTCTTCATAAACAACCCAAAAGAAAAAAAGGACTAAAAATAAGAAGAATTTGCAGGTGGTAGGACCTTGAGCAAGGTCCGCCGAGTAAGACAGCCGGTGAAATTACTGGCACTTGAGGTATCCCATCTTAGGCCTCTAGGTTGGCAACGCATCTGCAATACCTCTGGTGTTGCAGATGTTTATGGGCGATGGTGATCTCTTACCATCAGGAGACCCACTTGCGCGTTTGCCATCCAGTCAAATAAAAAAAAAAAAGATTCCCAAAGGAACTTAGCAAAATTCTGAAATTTCAATTGAACCGCTGGTTTTTTAACGGTTAACGCGTGCGAAGCCATAAGCACTAGTTATAAATACAAGGTGATGTTATTTGATGAATCTAAATGTGAAGTGCTAGCTAGGCCAGTGGGCCTGTGAAATAATAACCAAAAAGCGTTATTACTTTGAAATATTCTCGTATCTCAAATTTATACGTCAACAAAATTCACCCTTGAAATAATGTACATAAAGTTCATTCAGAAAAAATATCAATTTTATGGTACGAGCTTTTAAAAGTAGTGACGAAGGGTAAAGCGCCTGGAATCAGCACCATAGCAATGTCACAGCAATAGGGTATTTAACGATTACATTATATTGATCATTTCCCAACAGATTTCCCTAGAGGCAACAGATCACTACAGATTTTTATCTCAATCTTGAAATTTCAACCGCTGGCCGCTGGAGTCTTGAAATTTTGGACAGTTGTTCTTAACACAACTTCAATAAAGACTACGACTACGATATAAATTAAGATTGGGTTTTGGAGTCTTTTTGTATTTCTTTCTTCTGGAAAGGGGTACAGACACGAATTTCTCCTATACACCACATATCTCAGCTTGTTTGTTTCTTATTTAGTCACTTAAGCAGCGACACTAGCGACATCTATGCTGTAGCCCTCATCGAGAAACTTTCAGCATTCCATTGGAACCAACCGCTCACTCGGACAAGAGATGTCGTTATTAAGCAATCAAATTGAGATTGGTTTTTGGAGTCTTTTTGTATTGCATCTATGTTTCAGTTTGTATTTTCGATACGATATAAATTTTGGGAATTCCCAGTGGAATTTTATAAAACCCCGAAATTTTAATTGTACCAGATCCAAATTGTTTACGCGTACGAAGTCGCGTGTAAACTCTAGTATATAAGAATAGCTCGTTTAAAGGTGTTAGATAGACAGATAGATTATAAAAGTCGGAATCTTTTGATCTTTTGCAGGTGGTAGGACCTTGTGCAAGGTCCGCCCGGATTGCTACCACCATCTTGCTCGCTAATCCTGCCGTGAAGCAGCAGTTCTTGCACTGGTGTGTTTCGGCGTGGAAAGTAAGACAGCCAGTGTAACTACTGGCACTTGATGTATCCCATCTTAGGCCTCTAGGTTGGCAACGCATCTGCAATACCCCTGGTGTTGCGGATGTTTATGGGCGGTGGTGATCTCTTACCATCAGGAGACCCACTTGCTCGTTTTCCCTCCAGTCGAATAATAAAAAAAAAACCAGTGACCTTGCAGCACAAACTGTATCAGTATGAACAGGTTCTCATCAGGTATAGTCGTCTTGATCCTCAACGCCTGCATCAATTCGTAGACTATTATGCTAAACATGTTAAGAATTTCCGTAGGTATTCCGGATTCTATCGCGCGAAAAAACTCCAAACATAGCTCTGTCCATAGCTCGTTGCGTGACTCTGAGCTTCTCCAAGAGGCCAACAGTCAAGGACCACGTCTCAGAGCCATCATCATTGGTAACATCATCATACAGTGTGGAAATTTTTTTTAAATAATAAAATAGTTTTTTTTTTAATTTTAGTTGGTTCGAGTCCCGGGCGAGGCAAGTGAGTATTAGAAAATCTTTGAATGCAGTTTTGTTTATTTTTAAAAATAAAGGAATGTCTCCCTTAAGTAAAATGAGCCAACTTAGGGATTTAAGGTAGTTTCCGTTCAGGGCCCGACTTATTTTTCCACACAGTATTGGCTCCGTGCACGACATCAGCGCCACCTAGCGTCCGAGATGTAGAGGAATTAAGAACAAAACAGGGACAGTGCTCAATAATTCAAGCTCGCATCATAACACAAACATCTATTACTAATATCAGGTAGTTAAAGTCTATACAAATTGCTTTTGATTCATATGAGTATGACAGATGACAGAGCCAGAACTATTTCTACTTTTGGCCACCAACAACTTTGGCCCTAGTACTTCGCACCCTTTTAATACATTATAATATCTTTGACCGACCTTGCAGCACAAACTGTATCAGTATGAAGAGGTTCTCATCAGGTATGGTGGTCTTGATCCTTAACGCCTGCACCAGCTCGTAGACCAGCACGCGGCACAGCAGCAGCTTGTCGCGGTCGCGGCTGAACGTGCGCACGCACACCGCGCTCAGCTCAGAGATCACCGACAGCTTCACCACACAGTTCTGGATACAGTAGCTGATGATCTTGGATATGGGCTCCAGGATGCTCTGGGGGCGGAACGGACACGATATATACATACACGCACACATTTATGAGACATCCACCCGGATTGCTACCACCATCTTGCTCGCTAATCCTGTCGTGAAGCAGCAGGCTTGCACTGTTGTGTTTCGGCGTGGAGAGTAAGACAGCCGGTGAAATTACTGTCACTTGAGGTATCCCATCTTAAGCCTCTAGGTTGGCAACGCATCTGCAATACCCCTGGTGTTGCAGATGTTTACGGGCAGTGGTGGTAACCATCAGGAAACCCACTTGCTCGTTTTCATTTTTTGTAATTTTTAAGAGGCTACGGTGCCTAGAACGTAGTTTTTGTTTGACAAAGGTTTTTAAAGGTTTGTTAAAGGTCATTCGAGGCGAGATGAGAATTGAAATTTGTATGCATTCTCGCGCGCCGCACATTTAAATCTCAATTCTCGTCTCACCCCGCCTCGTCTCGCGTCGCCCGTGGAAAATCCTCTTCAGTCTACTCTTTAGTCACATTGCCAGTATGTGTGGGTGTGTGCGTGATGGGTACACCGTCGGGGTTTTACAACATTTTTAAGTTGGTTAAGTTATAACAAGATGTAACTTTGTTTTTTTTTTTATATGGTAGGTAGGAGACAAAGATATGGGGCATCTAATTTCCCATAGATGACGTTGTACGTCTTTTGTACTAAGGTAACGGCATTTTTGGTAAGGCGCGGTAGTTTTGTTTGGTGAAAATGGATCGGCAAGATTTTTATCCACCTTTTCTCGCCATGCCTCACTGTTGGAAAACACCTTCGTCATACCAGTACAATAAAAACCTACCTTAGTCTGTCCGGCGGCCGGCAGCAGCGCGGCGGGGTCGTCGACCTTGGGCAGCACGCACCTTGGTCTGTCCGGCGGTGGGCACGCGCAGCACGGCGGCGGCGGCGGGCAGCAGCGCGGCGGGGTCGTCGACCGCGGGCAGCACGCACCTTGGTCTGTCCGGCGGTGGGCACGCGCAGCACGGCGCGGCGGCGGGCAGCAGCGCGGCGGGGTCGTCGACCGCGGGCAGCACGCACCTTGGTCTGTCCGGCGGTGGGCACGCGCAGCACGGCGGCGGCGGCGGGCAGCAGCGCGGCGGGTCGTCGACCGCGGGCAGCTGCAGCACGAGCGCCCTGAGCAGCGCCTCCAGCTGTTGGAGCAGCGCGGCGCAGGCGGGCAGCGGCCCCAGCACCTCGGGCGCCAGGCACGACAGGTAGCACCAGATGTTCGACGCTATCGTCGACATTTGCTGAAAACGAACACGGAACGTTTCTATAACGGCCAGTCGCCTGAGCTGCTACATCCAAGCGTGCAAATAGTACATTGTCTCTCTAGAGCGGCAAATAAAAAATAACGAACGGGAGTCTATTACAAGCTCGAAATCGAAGAATCGAATACTTTAATGAGTCGATGTTCGTAATTTCAGTACCGCCCGTGCAACGTACAATGTTTTTCATCAAATTATTGAGTAAAATAGTATATTTACAAATTAAAAAAAATAAAGACAATGACCATACCGCTGGCACAACTTGGGAACAGCGTCAGAAGCCCACCACCCCCAGCCCCCTACTGCTTGCAGGTGTCTGCAGCTGCGTGTGAGTGAAGTGCTGTTCAACTCAACAGTACCCCAGCAGCAGTATAAGTACTGCTGCAATAACTCTCTTAGGCGTTATACGCAAAAAAAAGGCCACACTTACATCAATAGGCAAGGTCTTCTTGGAGTTAAGGTGCTCCACCACCAGTTGCAGCGGCCCACATGGGTACAGCTCGTTGAAGTCCACGAAGGCCTGGGCGATGCTCTTGAAGAACATCAGGCGCTGTTTCTCTGCATGGTCATAATACTGTTATAGAAGTGGTCCAACATCTGGTAGCATGGTGATCGGTTAGGTTGCCTTGAAGATGAGCACTGGTTGAGTTCGAAACGCGTCAGTGCAGTGTAGTGGTGGTGATAGATGCGTTTGTGTGATTTGTGTGTGTTTTTGCATAAACGTATAGCTATCATAAGGTCGCGGGTGAGCGCAAAGTAATGAGGGCTATCGCGTGTGAATTCGCCACTAGAGGCGCTAGTGTAGCGTGATGTCTCCGAAATGTCAAATTTCATAGTTTTTGGGTGAGCTACGCGGGTTTATTTATAATTAGAATAAATTTGTCAATATTTTGCAATATCTGAAATTAATTATAGCAAATATGCGTTCCGGGGCAATGAATGTCTGTGTTTTAAGACAGTTTTGTCTTTCGGAATCCTTTGTCCTCCCTTTTTTCCGAACAAAACGGGGACTATGCAACACTGTGGCATGCTCGATATTTTTATGGTACGGTTTTAAGGTGTATTAAATATGATTTTAATCTAAACTTTGTTTTCACGCCCGTAATAACAGACTTTGAAAGCCATACTTAAAAACCTCACGCTACAGTGCGCCATCTAGTGAGACAAAAAACGATAGCCCTCATTGTTTTAGTTCATTATAGTAGTGTCAGGCGCTTACGCATGGAATAGAACAACCAAGAGGAAACATGTCAACGGGACGCGCAGATCTGCAAAGTGCACGAACGCGTTGGAAACGCGTTGTCCGTCACATATACGCCATGTGGCCGTCGTGTGACTGTCGGGTATCTATCGTGTCCGTCGTATATACGTCATGTAGCCATCGTGCGGCCGTCGCGTTTCTGTCGTATCATCATAATATAATCAGTCAAGTTTCCGTCATTAATATATCCGTCGCGCGTCCGTCCAGCACAAACCAGAACTCCTCAGCAGGAATATCTGCAAAAGCATGTTGGGAGCGAGCTGATGCAGCAGCAGCACACAGCGCAGGAACTGGTGCGCCACGAACAGGGCGCTTTTCAGGCGAAGTGTGTTGTGTAAATGCTGTGCAATTCCGTTGTGTTCGTCGTGTACTAACTTACGCGTATGCATTGCGTGGCAGCTGCATCCGTCTTAAATACGTCACTTAGCCGTCGTGCGGTTCGCGTGTCTGACGTGTCCGTCTTATAAACGTCATGTAGCTGTCGCGTAGACGTCCCGTAGCCATCGCTTTCATCATAAAGTTTCAAACATGGACAGTGGTTGACTGTGTCTTGCGCGTTTTTGTGAACAATGAAAATAAAACGTAGATATAAAAGCTTATATTTTTTAAGAATACAGTATATTAGGTGTGTTATAAACCAAAAGCGTGTAAGTGTTAGGTAAATTAAATGGAGGCGCAAACTGTAACAGGTTCGGGCTGAAAAACAGCGCTGAAGTGTCAGTCTGAAGACCTGACACTGTCAGCATTATGCTGATGCCCGAACCATTTGCCGCAATTTAATGGGTCGAGTAGCATGCGGGGATACTTTTAGGTTAAGGCGGGATTTTTATAAAAGTTCATTAACCCCTACATTAGAAAGCAGGTCTCACGAACTTTTATAGAACCCGCATATAGTTAGTAAGTTAACTTAATTTTTAGAGTAGGTACCCTTCTTGTGTAATATGCATTATATACCTACCTAATTGTTGGCAATAAACGCATTTTCTTTCTTTCTTTCATAAATCCGTCGCGCGTCTGCGTAGCGTACCGACCTGGGCTCCTCAGCAGGAATATCTGCAGGAACACATTGTTGGGAGCGAGCTGATGCAGCAGCAGCACGCAGCGCAGGAACTGGTGCGCCACGAACACGGCGCTTTTCAGGCGAAGTGTGTTGTGTAAATCCTGTGCACTACCGTTGTGTCCGTCGTGTACTAACTTACGCGTATGCATTGCGTGGCCGCTGCATTTGTCTTAAATACGTCGTGCGGTTCGCGTGTCTGACGTGTCCGTCTTATAAACGTCATGTAGCTGTCGCGTAGACGTCTCGTAGCCATCGTTTTCGTCATAAATCCGTCGCGCGTCTGTCTTCGTACCGACCTGGGCTCCTCAGCAGGAATATCTGCAGGAACACATTGTTGGGCGCGAGCTGGTGCAGCACGCAGCGCAGGAACTGGTGCGCCACGAACACGGCGCTGCCCGGCAGACGCGTGTTGGTCTCGGTTTGCCACGCGTAGTTACCCAGTTGCACCACCCTGCAACAGAACGCGTCACGTCTCCCGTCTACATACATCGCTAATTTGAAAAAATATCGTATTCGTAGAATTCGTATCCCAAATAAATAATAATAAATAATAAATAAATAAATATCACGGGACAATTCACACCAATTGACCTAGTCCCAAAGTAAGCTTAGCAAAGCTTGTGTTATGGGTACTAAGCAACGGATAAATATAATTATATAGTTAGATACATATAGTTAATACATATTAAACACCCAAGACCCGAGAACAAACATTCGTATTTTTCATACAAATATCTGCCCCGACACGGGAATCGAACCCGGGACCTCAAGCTTCGTAGTCAGGTTCTCTAACCACTAGGCCATCTGGTCGTCTAAAGCCAAAGCAAAATTGTCTCGTGAAATAATGTTTATACAGTTCACTAAGGAAAATTATAGATTTGGAGGTTATTGGAGCAATTCTACAGTACTTGTGGTTCAAATTTTTCCTATGTTTTTTGTGTTTTTTGATAACCGACATAGTACAACCAGAATGTTAATGTCGCTCGAGATCCGTCGGTTTTCTTCGTTTTCCTGAAGATTCAAATGAGACAGAAAAAAAATACAAACATTCATCTTTTGTTTCGAGCTCCAAACGACATAACAAAACTAGTGTAAGTCGCCACATTTAGAAATTATTCTCCTCCTTCAGTCCCATAAACCAGGCTAACCCACTCAATTTTTTTTTACCCTTTAGTACGTTTAGTACGGTCTCTTGCTTGTCCGCAAAGATCTTTTAAATTATTAAGGGGCTGTTTCACCATCCATTGATTAGTGTTAAGTGACGGTTAAATGCGATGCCGTCTCCGTCTATTCGAACAAAACAAATAGAGACGGCATCACATTTAACCGACAGTTAACACTAATCAATGGATGGTGAAACAGCCCCTAAACGTCTTAACTTATTTCCTTGTTTATTTTATCTCATCAAGGGTAATTTCTAAATGTGGCAAGTGGCGCCCAACTTGGGACATTAACGACTCAGCATGCATTGTGAAAAAGTTTACGTATGTCACCATCATCATCATCATCTCAGCCGTAGGACGTCCAATGTTGGACATAGGCCTCCCCCATACCTCCAGTCGAAGCCGTGGTGGCCGATTGGTTTGACCTATCGCCTCTCAAGCAGAGGATCGTAGCTTCAAACCCCGGCTCGCACCTCTGAGTTCTTCGAAATTCATGTGCGGAATTACATTTGAAATTTACCACGAGCTTTGCGATGAAGAAAAACATTGTGAGGAAACCAGCACAAACCTGCGAAGCAATTCAAATTTTTTAAAAATTACCTTGATAATAGAGTGCATGTGCCGATATTTTTGTCCACCTTGGCTGCTCTGATATATGTATGTGATGACGACTACTAATCAGTTCGATGGTGTGTGTGCAGTGTGAAAAGTGTGAAGGTTTAGCTGGTGCCTACTAAACTGGGTAGTTTTAGGATAGAACGCAGACCTATCTCTTCGCGTGGGTGTCGTAAAAGGTGACTAAGGGACCTATGTGAGTATGTGTGTATGTTTGCTACTTTTTCACACTTAAACAGAAAGAAAGAAAGAAAATAATTTATTTATAACAGCAGTGACGACACATGACGGATTTGAATGAAATTTGGTATGTAGATAACTGGACGTCTGGAATAACAAATAAACTACCATTTATCCCAATATTGCCACGGGCCTGGGATAAAATCTCGAAATCAAAACCGCTAGGCTACGAGTTATGGAATTTGACACCGTTGTTTTTAGTGCAACGTCAATGAAAACCACGATATAATATTAGGGAATTCCCATGGGAATTTAGTGAAATCCCGGTATTTTAGTTCAACTGTTAAATATAACGTTTTACACGTGCGAAACCGCGGGTAACCAAAATGATTATAAGTTAGGTTTGTAATAGGAGCCCCGCTCAGCGGAGCGTTACGTACAGCGATAGCACAGGGTGGTGTCGGGGCGGGGCGCAGTGCCCGCGTGCGCGGCGCGACGGCCAGCACGTGTCTCTTCTTCCCACCAGCCGCCCGCGCCGCTCTCGCTCGCGCTCTCTGCAATATTAAATGTCATTAAACCCCGTTATCTAACGCTCAGTTTGGGGGAAAGAGATGGGGCACTGTCGATAATCTGAATCGATAAAAAATTAAGTTGATTTACTCACTCACTAACATATCAAAAGATCTGATTCATAATTAACAGAGCTCTGCAATAGTAATTTTTTAAATTATTACGGAATTATTATTATCTTATTATTTATTATTGTGTTTCATGATAAATTAACAATATTTTTTCCAAATCAAACGTCGTCGCCTACTGGTAAATTCATTTTAAAAATAGTGAACGATTGACAAAAAAAATAATTTGTGTCATAGAAACCTATAGATAAAAAAAAATTAGAAGGCATGAAAAAGGTGTTACGATTTTAAAGAGATTTTATTCTCAAAAGCAGAATTTTATTTTGACAAATAACTCTTTATAAGTAAATAATGAATAAACTAATTACGCGAAGCAAACATCACTATTTCAGCTTGCCCCCAAACTGAGCGTTAGATAACGGGGTTTAATTGTCATTGACGACCTGATGGTCCCAAAGTGGTCCCAAAGGAAGATCAGCGCCGTCCGAAAGACCGGCAGTTTGCTGGTTTGGGATAATTTCGCATGTTACGTTTTTTTCCATGTTTTCACGAATGCATACCTAGGGCTCTTCAAGGCTAGAGTAAATAGGCTGTTACTGAACCAGTGAGATACACTTTTGGCATCTGCACTTTTCATCGGGTGAGATAGGAGTCAATCACGGGTCAGTTTCTTGTCTTCTTTTTACCCGACTGCCCGAAGGAGGGTTATGTTTTTCGAGCGTATGTATGTATGTATGTATGTATGTATGTAAGTATGTATGTATGTATGTAAGTACGTATGTAAGTTTGTATTTATGTATGTGGGTATGTACCTATGTCCATTTCTTTGCTGGCTGGACGGATTGTAACATATGACGTATCATTGGATTCGTCATAACTGTCGGAGTGACATAGGGTATATAATATTTCAATATGGCGTCTGCGAAAAAAAATATGGCAAAGGAATAAAAAAAAATTTTTTTTATTGTAACAATATGGGAATCAAATGAAAGCTAATAATTAGCCCATTTAAAATATATATGGGTTATAATACTTTTAATGTACTCTCTCTTCTCCTCTTCTTTTTCAGGCTTTATCTATCCACTGCTGGATGTAGCCCTCTCCTAATCTCCTCCACTCCGTCCTATTCTCCGAATTCTTCTTTTTTTTTTCTTTTTTTTTTATTCTTCTTTTTTTCGATTTAATGTACTATTTTCACAGAAATATTAAAAAAGTATAAAATAAAAAACATTCAATTTAAAAAATCAAAAAACCCGACTGCCTTAAAAACTAAAAGGAAGAAAATAAATTCAAAATTCAATTCAACATTCAAATCTTGAACATGAAACTACCGTGAGACTCACTCATATTAAATATAATGACCCGGATAACTCACGTCTTAAATCGAGTTTAGCTCGTCATGTTTCGGGCTAATCCGTAGCCCTTCGTCTTCGGCTCAGCGGCTGCTGCAACACGCCGCCGCTCTGCTCGCGCGACTACCCGACGAAACTGACACCGGCACACAACTACCCGCGTTTTCATCATCATTACAACTGTCAAATGTAGGGTAGCACACAACACTAACAACATCGCTCTGTAAAGGTACGTTCACACACACCGATGACGCAGCACGAGTATTTAACACCGTTTTCCAACTCGGAGGTACCGTCCAACCACTATCCCGGTTGAAATTCGGCCGACGACTAATCTCGATGGCTTCACGCACTTTCCGCGGAATGAAAAATTTCTCTCTCGCAAGACGCAAGGGCTACGGATTAGCCCGAAACATGTCGAGCTAAACTCGATTTAAGACGTGAGTTATCCGGGTCATTATATTTAACATTCAAATCGTAACCAGCTCAAAAAATCTTGGTTATGGGTCCCGACTGTTGAACCTTAAATGAGCTTCTTGACAGAGTTCTAGATCTAGACCACAAGATTTATTTTCTTCCTTTTAGTTTTTAAGGCAGTCGGGTTTTTTGATTTTTTAAATTGAATGTTTTTTTTCTTATAGTGCCTCTCCTTTTAGTGAAGGGTGTCAGCTCCTCCTCCTCCAGACCGAAGAAAACCTCCGCTGCATTTGTGACTCCAGACCGTTCCTGGATGTTTTGCAGCCAAGATTTCTCCCTGCGCCCGACAGCTCTGTCTGTATGTCAGTTTTATGTAAAAGTAATGTTATGTTTACCCGCGGGGGCGGCGTTGGCGAGGGCGGCAGGCGGCGGCGTGGGCGGCGAGCCCAGCTGGGCGGCCTGCCGCGCCAGCCGCCGCGGGGACGCGCCGCGAGACCGCCTACACACAAGGTAACAAGGTGCTTACATGGTACTTGTACTACAATAGTACATTGTGCATTAAGGGGCTCAAGATGTTTGTAATCCCCTTACGGCCCGTGATACACACAATGATTTTCATCACATTGCGAGGAAAACTTCAAAAAATTAAATTATTTTGTGTCCAAACACTTCACAGCTCAGCAAAAGCAAGACGCTAAGAAAACAACTGAATAAAATAATTTATTGAATCAGGCTTTACTTTGCGGAGGTCCATATCAATGAACTAAAAGAATTTCCTTGCTCACCCGCGACCTTACGATAGCTAAGCTTATGCAAAATATGCGTGTTCATGCAGTTCCTCCACCTCCACACTGTAAGAACACACACAAATCACACAAACCCATCTATCACCCAGACCTCCAACCAGAGCTCCAACCAGTCAGTCTAACAACTGGTAGCATGGTGTACGGTTGTGTCACTCTGAAGATGAGCTCTGGTTGAGTTCGAAACGCGTCAGTGTAGTGTGGTGGTGGTGATAGATGGGTTTGTGTGATTTGTGTGTGTTCTTACAGTGTGGAGGTGGAGGAACTGCATGAACACGCATATTTTGCATAAGCTTAGCTATCGTAAGGTCGCGGGTGAGCAAGGAAATACTTTTAGTTCGTTTAACTGAATAAAACATGGCTACTCGCCAATTTTGATTTGTTAATAAATAAATGTAACAAAAATACAGGGGCTACTACAAATTTCGAAAATCGAAGTTCGTATCGTACCGTCCCTCTCACTCTTGTATAAAATAATATTAGCGCCAGGAAAACGATATGAACTTCGATTTTCGAATTTCGTGGTAGCCCCCCTGATTGTCACTTTTTCGAGTCGTCTACCATATTTAATACTAAGAACCGTGTTTAGTTTAGAATTCGAATGGTCTTACGGCCAGATTATTCCAACATGCTAAAAAAATATTTACTAAAATTATTGCAAAACAATTTTATATAAATTTAAAATATAAAAATAACGAAGTTTCATGAAGCGTGGCAAATTTGTATGGTGTAAAATTAGGTTATATCTAAGTTTTAAAGATGTAAATAAAACGTTGGCTGACTTGAAACCTCTTTAGTCTGAAATGACGTACCTACTTACTTTTTAAAACTAAAGTCATAACTCCCTTGAGAAGAAAAACTATACATTAATTCATAATTCACTCGGGAACAACTGATGCCACTGTCCTTCAGTATACAGGCATGGAATAACATCATTAACAAGCAAGTGCGATGAAAAAGCATAAAACGAGCCATTGTACCCGAGACGTTCATATAGCCTTCCGGGCCGGAACGGCGAGGGTAGATAGATACGTCGCGGGAAAAATGGGTTTAATGACTTTAACACTCTGCTTTTCACTTCGATTGCGAGGAAATGAAATAGCAACAGTGGAAACAATTGTTCATTTACTAGGCAAACGGCTCATAGTCAAAATACTATATACGGGACTTAACACGCTACTTTTACACAAGTAATATTCGATCGGACGTTGAGTGTTGTGTGTCGGTGTGATGGGGTGACTAATAAAAGTGATCAAGTGCGGGTAGTTCGTGATACGAGTGCCGGTACTATTAGTGATCAAGTGCGGGTAGTTCGAAGAACTCACGCTGCTAGGCAGACTTGACACCCCACACTTCAGTCTACTCGTGACCACGGCAACTGTAACGTTGCCGAAACGTCGAGGTAAATATTACTTGTGTAAAAATAGCGTGATAAGTCCCGTATATGGTATTTTGACTATGAGTGAGAATCACGAAAGTTTAAAACGTTAGGCAAACGGCTGTTTACATGACACTTTTTTATGGTTTTAATTTGAAAAAATATAAAAAAGCACTCGTGTTACGCAAACGCACGCACATACAAGTACGGCCACGTGCACACACGGACTCACGTGGGCCCTTCCGAAGACAGTTTTTTGCTGAGTTCCTGGGGCCGCGGCGACGGCGCCGGCGTCGGCTCGTACTCCGACTTGCTTGAGTCCGTCTTGTCCGTCGAGTCATCTGTTGAACCAAACAGTTGGTAACACCTGTACCAGTACCACACACCGCTATGCTAGTGGCTTTGTTCAACTGATGATGATGATATCTACTCTATTCCTAGCAATATTGTTTGTTTGTTTATACTCTTTATTGTACAAAAAGGAAAAACAAAAAGGTTACATAAATAAAAGTAAAGTGTTAAGTACAAAGGCGGACTCTGGTAGAGGAGCAATCAAAAAACAAGGATCGACAAATAGAGCAAAACATTTGAATATAATATATAAATGCATATGTAAACCTCAAATACCTAACGATATATATCCCTTGACTTTAAACTGGTACGCTTGTAGATATATTTTCATAATAACATACGGGATAATTCGGAAGACATGAGCAGGATCAACTCAACCGGATTCAGTTAGTTAATGCGGGGTTCTCACGAGGCGATTTTAGTTGATCAACTTAAATCGGTTCACGAATTGAACGACATTAGCTAATGAGAACATGTTTTCAATAAAAGTTGAACAACTTTTATTGAACACCAAAACGTTGACTCCCTCTCAACCTTTGGTGTGCGAGTCGGTTCATTTTGATGACGTCACCGCGCAAGCTGTATGTACAATACTGATGTATGTACAGACAGCATCAAAAGTAGCGGATCAGTTTCTTACTCTTCTTCTTCTTCTTCTCTTTTAAAATATGGCTTTTCTGTCTTAATTAATAGGACAATTTCGCCAGTGTCAAAGTAAACTCTCTTTGAGAGGGACGTTGTACGGTGATTGTAGTTTTTGCAACTTGACAGTAAAATTACAGAAACCACGTGGAGACAACTTGCGCATTAAAAAATTACAGACACGAGAGCAATATAGAATTTTTTGATCACTGTTCACTGTTAAGGTTAATCGCCGCATAAAACACTATCAAAATTATACTTCAACTAGCCAAAGAAACAGAAATAGCAAAATTAGATATTGTCTACATCCGCCATGTTCGAATGCTACAAATCGAATCGTTTCTTACTCTGTCGCATTGACACATTGTCAATCTTGCATCGCATGGCGTTTAGTACGTGGCTGTAGAACGACAAAGTACGAAGGTGTATAGAGCTACAGTCGAGTTCGTAAACTTGTGAGCAAAAATTTGTTCAAAATATCTGAACACGCTTCTACGCCGTGAACAATTGAGTCGTGTTCAGCAGGGATACTACGAAACTCGAAACACGTAGTTCGTGTCGTGCGGTCCTTCTCGCTCTCGTATTAAATAGTATAAGTGTCAGAGGGACCGCACGACACGAACTTCGAGTTTCGAGTTTCATAGTAGCCGTGCAGATATTTTTGGTCAAATTTTTGCTCAGAAGCTTGTGAACTCGATCTACTTATTCCTTTTTAAAACGTACCCGGTAAAGTGAGAGCTTCCCTGACTCGGTCGACCAGCGCGTTGAAAACAGGGTACTGGTCCTTGTTAGGCTTGGGGCCTATTGGCAGTAACCTGAACAGTACAACGTCGTTTAACTAGCTCCCTCTCTTTTTCCAATTAGCTTCAGTAAACTTCATTAAGCTAGCAGAGAAAGCAAGATTAATACAAACTTAAGAGCGTTACCTGCTGAGCTGGCAACGTTGCATTTTTGTTAGTTTTACTCGATTATTCCATAAAAATTGAATGAAAATTAAAAATGATGTTATGAGAATATCATGTTTTGCGAATATCATGTATTGCGAATATCATGTTTTGCGAATATCATGTTTTGCGAATATCATGTTTTGCGAATATGATGTTTTGCGAATATCATGTTCAGCGACGGAAGGTAGAACTCTTCTTAATATATAAGTTAATGTGTCTACTGCAATCATTATTCGTGATAGACTTTTATTTTCTTTAAAAACCGGTCATAAACATTAGTTCGTTTTTAAAGAATATAAAAGTCTATCACGAATAATTATTGGAGTAGACACATTAACTTATATATTAAGAAGAGTTCTATCAGACCACATTTTTAATTTTCATTCAATTTTTATGGAATAATCGAGTAAAACTAACAAAAATGCAACGTTGCCAGCTCAGCAGGTATAAACGCTCATAACGTAAATACGTTGGCAAAACATTTTTCAATACATAATGTATGTTGTAAAACAGGTATTTGTTATCAAACTTTACTCGCGGCTTTGCCCGCGGAATCCATAGATCCGGTTGGTTAGTATGAATTGTGACCTCAACAGAACCGATATGGCGGCGTTTCATGATATGCCTAGGAATTTCATGATCTGCCTAAACTGGTCAAATCAAGAAATGGCGGCGTTTCATGATATGCCTAGGAATTTCATGATCTGCGTAAACGTCACTAAGCAAATCGTTAAACGGTGAGTTTTTAACGATATGGCGGATGTCCCTTAGCCAATTCATGAAATGGCGCCATTTCACGATATGCCTAGGAATTTCGTGATCTGGAGGATTTTACGATCGGCCGCCGACATATACATTATACTAACAAACTTGAGCTATTATAGTATAAGTACAGTCACCAGCATTAATATCTCCCACAGCCGAGCGTGCAAAAATATCTGACACGTCCTTCCGGCCCTAGAAATAGAGTCGTGTCAGATATTTATGCACGCTTGTTATGTCAGATATTGGTGCTGGTGAATGTACTACTGTATGTAGAGTAAAGGTGAGCGACCTTTCCTGCGGCGGTATGTTGAAGGGCGCATGCGCGGGCACGGCGGCGCGCGGCGCGGGCGCGGCCCACGCGACCTCCATCTTGGACAGCGGCGACTCCGGAGATGCGTACGCGCACCCTGCCGCGCGCACTGCCAAACAACGACAACGCTTTACCAGGGGATACCTACTGTTAGATAGATAATAGTAGATTGTTGTCGTGGCATGGAACAAATGCTGTTCCAGCCGAGACTGTATACTGAGCGGCCAAAATCTGGCCCTCAAATGTAGGCAGTAATAGGTAATTTTAATACAATACAATACAATGACTCTTTATTGTACACTAGAAATAGTAAGCGATACAGAAAACAGATTCACAGAGAAAAATAAAATTCAAAAAAATTCAAAATTAAATTTGAAATTTCCTATACATATAAAGCTTTTCTCAAAAGTGGTGAAGGAAAAACTAAATTACAACAAACTGTTTCTCAAAATATATTACGACATTTAATTTTATTGTAATACAATTTTTATTAATTTTATTTTTTCATTAAAAAAACTGCAGGTGTATTTTTCCACCGAAAACACCACAAGCTGTTTCAGACAAATAAAAAAGACCGAGGCTCCGACATAATATCTGATACCGGCCAATAGAGTTGGCTGTATACGACTTATGCCAACTTATTATTATTACCACGGTCGTTTCAACTTTATAAAAAGTTTGAGACTCGACAATAATGGAATACGGTATTAGATTAGACAACTCCTGAATTTGCCATATCTTAATATTATTATGAAAATATAGATATAAAGACAGTGTTTAGCGAAGAGAAAACTTAAATCGGTTGAAAATTGGATTTATAGTGTTTTTTTGAAAAATCTATATACCTGTCTCTTTCTCAAACGCTTTTCTCTATGCAGCAAGTATGGCGGTACTGGCGTGTGACGTCACATGCCAGTATGTCTTTCTCTGTCTAATCTTGAATTTCAAACCCTCACAACTTTGTTATTTGTAAAGGTACCTTAAAAATTGTTTCTTTATTCGATAACAGGCATTGTGTAGTTTTAATTTATAAAACATATACAAAATAGTCAAATACCGTATTAGTAGGTATGCGACATTGGTAAATTTTGTTTGTCAAAACTTGTGGAGTGTAGTGTAAAATTACCAGGGCTCTTCCGTTGGGGGTGTGGCGGCGGCCAGGCGGCGAACTGCCCGTCGCCGTTGGACGACGGGGCCGTGTCGGGGGACGTGCTGCTGCCCACTGCGGTGGAGCAGATAAAGCAAAATGTTTCAATACTTTTTCAGCTCTCATGCTCGTAAAGTTGATGTTTATGCTGGATCTAGGCGTCATAAAATGTCTTTTTATGCACTAGTGCATAAAATAAAATCTTCGTCTAAGACCAAGGTAATTAGGTGTCAGCAGCCACAAACAAAGAAGTTTCTTTATATTTTTTTAATACGTTTATTATTTATATAAAACTAAAAATCAATCAAAATAAATCACTAAAACTAAAAAATATATAATTATATAGTAATGCATGAAAAATAAAATTTACGTAGTGAGTGAACAATTGTTTCCACTGTTGCTATTTCATTTCCTCGCCATCGAAGTGAAATGAAAAGATGATGATGATTCTTACCGATGATCCGTTTCTGCTTGCCGAGTATCTTAGCGCGCGGCGATGTCTGTGGTCCATGCAGCTGGTCGGGCCAGATCTCTACTGACTGGCCGCTCATAGGCGTCGACTTACTGCTCCAGATAAACACCATTGAGCGTTATAACAAGACTATAATAGTACATTGTGTCTTAAGGGCGGTAAATAAGGAATTACGAACGAGAGTCTATTAGAAGCCCGAAGCCGAAGACTGAGGGCTTTAATGAGTCGATGTTCGTAATTCTAGTACCGCCCGTGCGACACACAATGTTATTCATCACATTTGCGAGTAAAATTTTATATTTCTAAAAGAAAAAATATAATTGTTCCAAATATTGGCGATACCTTAGGCTGCGCTCTTGGCTAATTGTAACTTGTGACTAACTGAAGAATCTTCTCATGTTCTAAAACATAGTTTATTCCTCAGACGTAGCGGTGTCACTTCATTGTGATATTATTTGTTAAATATTGATAATAACATTACCTTTAGCTCTCGTGAGATACATTTGAAATTTAAAAAAAAAAAACGGTTTCATGATACGATAATTTTAGAACGGTACGACTAGTTTCGATCTTATGCGAAGATCATTTTCAAAGGCGAGTGCGTTCACGACGGCGGCTCGCTGGGCGAGAACGGAGGGAGATTTGCAATTTTTCCAATGTAATGTATGTTTTTATTGACTAGCGTTTAATTGGTTTGAATATATTTATCAGATTAATTGATAGAAGCAAACTTACAGGTTAGAAGAGTCACTGCCAATGGAAACCGAAGAGCTTGTGGACAGCTGATGCGTAGGTCGCGCTCCTAATGGGGCCTGTCGATAAAAAAAAATGTTAACCTCCTGCGACTGCGACCCACCATACAACAAAAATTGACATTGAAAATTAAACCTTAATGTCTCAGATATTATTATTATTATATTTAGCCTATAACTGTGTCCCACTGCTGGGCAAAGGCCTCTCCTCTTGACTTCCACGTCTCCCTATCCAGAGCTATATTTGGCCACTCACTCAGTTCCGCGTCCAGGTCATCTCGCCATCTCCGCCTCGGCCTGCCTTGCCGTCGGTGCCCGTCATGTGGTACCCACCAGATATTATTATAATCGAAATATTTTTTTTTGTAAATTTGAATGATATAGAGAAAATTACACTTTATTCCTTTATCAAAAGATATAAATTCTATTGCTAACAATATGTACTAGTGTTATCACTTTGAACCTCAGGAGGTTAGAACGTTTTCCCAAGTATTATTACGAGATGAGAAGCTGATTAATCTGGCGATGACCGTGTACAGTCAACCAGAGGCGTTATTGTCTAATGCGCTTGGAACCATAATCGTTTTCATCCTTTGTTTCTGTCACATGGTGTAAGAGTAAGAGGAGGGTAGAAAGAGATGGTGAAAGCAATCGCGAACGTCAGTGCGAGACAACACGGACTCAGTACACCAGTACACCAACTCACGATCTGTCCTATGAAAAAGATCATCCGAAACGAACCGTTTAATTTTGTACAATACAATACAATACAATACAAAGACTCTTTATTGTACACCAGACATAGTAAGCGATACAGACAACAAATTATCAAAATTACAAGGTGAGCAATAGGCGGCCTTATCGCTTAAGAGCGATCTCTTCCAGGCAATCTTTTTTACAGAAAGAAGGAAGGACTAGTTTACAACAGGTAAACAGGGTTGTAGTATAGATTTTGTGATTATTCTATGGGATATGGCTAGTAAATTTCAAGTTGTGCTTACGATCTTGCTGATAGGCGGATGCGAGGTTGTAGCCACAGTTTCAATCTTCGGAGGAGGGTCTTCGTAGTGAGAGGGCTCGTCGAAGGAACCCTAAAAAAAGTAACAATATGACTTGCTAATATGAGTATATGTATGATAGCAAAAATGTTTAAGTACCACTACTACAGTAGGGTCTAACGCCAGCTGGCGCGGTTTGCACGGAGCGGCTGGACGCCTGTTGAACACCAGTATGAGCAGCGCTGACTGCACCCGCGCCCGGCAGCGTCGGCCCTAAGTGTAGGCTGACGTAGTCACAGTTTGCGTACTTAAGCCGATGTAGCGACTCCTAGCGCCATCTAGTGAACAACGATTGAAACTCCGACCATGTTCTACATCGCGCTATCAAAGTTTCTCAACGCGGTCGCATATATACAAGTTCCGACGCTCTTCCTTCAGGACTTCGGTCCCCAGGCATAACACCTGCCTGGAGAGAGATCTCTCTATTGGAGCTTCTCCCCACACCTCGTTTAAAATATTACAAACAAATTACAAAAAAATACATGCGCTTTTCATCGGGCGAGATAAAGGTTAATCACGGGTCCGTTTTATGTAAAAAAAATATTAATATGATGACAACCACAACATAAGTTGAGTTACTGATGCGTTGCCAACATATTGAAAAAGGAGATTTTTGAAGAGGCCTAAGTTCTACCGGTCCGGGAATACTGGCCCTGCAAGCGGATTCCAAAGTTAGTATATTTTTTTATTCGACTGGATGGCAAACGAGCAAGTGGGTCTCCTGATGTTAAGAGATCACCACCGCCCGTAGACACCTGCAACTCCAGAGCCAGTCCAGAGGCATAAGATGGGATACCTCAAGTGCCAGTAATTTCACCGGCTGTCTTACTCTCCACGCCGAAACACAACAGTGCAAGCACTGCTGCTTCACGGCAGGATTAGCGAGCAAGATGGTGGTAGCAATCCGGGCGGACATTGCACAAGGTCTTACCACCTGCAATATATGATGATGGATATGGCATAATCTTACTGGTGCAGTGCTTCCGTGTACAGTTGTATCGACGTCACTGGTCTCGGGAATGGCGATCAGCTCGCTCTCCGAAGACTCGTGCTCGAGACTCCATTGCTGATACCTGAAACGTTGCACTCCTTACTACATTCTGACCAGAGCCCGGATTTTCGTGGCACTTTTGAGCTGTCATGGTCACTTCTCATTAATCGACTTTCCATCCAGGCCCGGATTTAGATTAGGGGCTGTATCTCTCTCTCTCACACCATGCCCCCCCCCCCAAATATAGGCACCCCAAAATATTTAAAAAAAAAAGTGTCCAAATTTCAACAGGTCAGAAACTTCTCCGTGTAATGTGTTCCATAATTAGTGTAAATCTGTATGATACTTTTTATGTTATTATTATTATGAGAGGGAGAGAAATGAACGTGAAGGTTGTTATGCCTATTTGTGGTAATGACTATCATACTATACAATAAAAGTAGACGGTTTGCAAGTATATTAATTTAATCTATTGTTAAGGAGCTTACAACACTATTTGGTAATTATATCTAAATTAAGTTTAAACTAAAGCTAATTAAATTAATGTTGAGCGCCAGGAGGGTTTAGCACGTAGACCTGGACCCCTGCCAATCCTTTAATTACAATGCCGATATGCCGCCGGCTAGCTTAAATACTACACTTGTCCTCAAGTTGCTACTGAATAATATCCGAAGGGCATTTCCATAGGCTAGAACAATGATAATAAATTAACTGTCTAATTTATCTACACTAATCTTAATCTAGATTGAGCTTACATTTCTAAACTTACCCCTTCGCCGTAGTAATGGTTACACACACAAAATAGGAATTTATTAATTCCCTGTATCGGTGAATCTAATACTTTAACCAACAATTAACCATCATGATTATACTGCACCAGAATTTGTGGGTAAATGTTGCTTCTTAATTCTAATACGATTACACGAGACACAAGGTGTCTACTTCGATAATTGCCGAGGAAATCTCAAGTAAATGACCTCACTCACCCTCATCTACAAAACACCATTTTAATCACACAAATTAAAATACAAAAAGATGTTCCGGGTTACTGGATTCGAACTGGCGTCATCGAATTCCCAGCCCTATCATATACCGCTGATCCATCGCTAGACTAATAGACGCGGTGAAATTGCAATCACTTGCGTACTGTGTTCTATTACGTCATACGCTTTTATTAATATTTACTATAACCATAACAAGGTAATCTGATGGGAAATTATTACCACATGCGGTAGTTTAAAAAAAATACGTGTAAAAGAGCTCATTGCGGCCTATTTACAGAATAAATGAGGGACGTATCTGAATATCGAGCATTAATATAACTTATGTTAAAAAGTCGACGGTCAAAATATCGAAAGTAGGTTAGGTTAGGTTCGCTATTTTGACCGTCGATATTTTAACTGATATTTTCAATTTTCGATATCCAGATACGTGCCCAATAAATGATTTGAATTTGAATTTGGTTGTAATGTACTGACTTGTTGGCGGGCTGCTCCCAGTGCGTGGGCATAGCATCAGCGGGCTTGGTTTTCCGTTCGAGCGGCGCGGGCGAGCCCGCCGCCCGCTCCGCCGGGCACGCGCACGACTTCAGAGACGGCTGGCTTAGCTCTGCGACAAATAACAGAATAAACTATAGTACAGGTCGATTCAAAAGAGCTGGCACGAATAGATTTATTATGACGACCAGATGGCCAAGTGGTTAGAGAACCTGACTACGAATCTTGAGGTCCCGGGTTCGATTCCCGTGTCGGGGCAGATATTTGTATGAAAAATACGAATGTTTGTTCTCGGGTCTTGGGTGTTTAATATGTATTTAATTATGTATCTATCTATATAATGATATTTATCCGTTGCTTAGTACCCATAACACAAGCTTTGCTAAGCTTACTCTGGGACTAGGTCAATTGGTGTGAATTGTCCCGTGATATTTATTTTATTTTATTGAATGAGCGAATGAAAGTATCTATCTTGTTACCTATTTTAATAAACTTCACACAAATGTGAAAATGACAGATGCATGACGCATATTATTTACTAGCTTTTGCCCGCGGCTTCGCTCGTGTAGAATTCGGTCATATCGAAAATACAAACTGAAACATAGATGCACAGAAAAACTAGAAAAAGAGACCAGCGCTGGGAATCGGACCCAGGTCCTCAGCATTCCGTGCTGCGTGCTATACCTCTACACCACTGGACAGGAGTACAGACACATATTTTTCCTATGCACCACATATCTCAGCTTGTTTGTTTTTCTTATTTAGTCACTTAAGCAGTTGTGGTATTTCTGTGCATCTATGTTTCAGTTTGTATTATCGATATGGATTTTACGGGATGACCGTAAAAGTAACAAAATTCGGAGTTGAAATAAAAAAATCAAAAAGACTCTAAAAACCAATCTGAATTCGGTTATCGCGCGTTGATATGGATATGGTCCAGCAGTGGTGTAGCGGTATAGCACACGGCACGGAATGCCGAGGACCTGGGTTCGATTCCCAGTGCTGGTCTTATTTTTCTGGTTTTTCTGTGCATCTATATTTCAGTTTGTATTTTCAATTTAGGTTTTACGGGATGACCGTAAAAGTAAAAATTTGGAATTGAAATAAAAAGATTCCAAAAAACCAATCTTGATATGGATAGCGTCAACTGCCCTATCGTAATCTTTAACTCTATATACTCTAAAGTTGTGACCTCTGGTGGCGTGCGGCGGCGGCATGACGATCATGGGCGGGATGCGCTTGCAGACGTGGTACTGCGCCTCCACAGTGTTGAGGACTATGCGCACGAGCGCTTGCACCTGCGCGCACAGCGTGCCCGTGCCGTAGTGGTACTGGAACACATAGTGTTGTTTATACTTGTTTTTCTACTACTATACTGTAATCTGTGATTTACTTAATCACGAACAGTAATTATTATTATTATTTGCAGGTGGTAGGACCTTGTGCAAGGTCCGCCCGGATTGCTACCACCATCTTGCTCGCTAATCCTGCCGTGAAGCAGCAGTGCTTGCACTGTTGTGTTTCGGCGTGGAGAGTAAGACAGCCGGTGAAATTACTGGCACTTGAGGTATCCCATCTTAGGCCTCTAGGTTGGCAACGCATCTGCAATACCCCTGGTGTTGTAGATGTTTACGGGCGGTGGTGATCTCTTACCATTAGGAGACCCACTTGCTCGTTTTCCATCCAGTCGAATAAAAAAAATAAAAAAAAATCTGGAAGTATCTATGTTGAAGAAAAAGTATTGTATGCAACGTTGTATAACTAAATCAAAAAAAGCTCGTGGCGTCTTTTTCTTACGATGTTCGCTAAAGCTCACATCGTAACACACGCCACTCACCTTTTTTGAAAACTGTTATACAACTGTTACATAAAATACTTTGAATACTATTATGCAACTGTTACGTAATAGGGTCCTTAAAACCACACTTGTGCTTTTTAGGAATATGCGTATTAAGCACCCGGTCACTTACTTTCTAGTTCCAAACCAGCAAATGAAGGACTGCCATAACTTTTCTTGACTTAAGTGATATTGATGAACTTTGGCTACATATTTATGCACATTTTGATGTTCCCAAATGCTTAACCTTATTTATGACCAGCTGTTTAGCTGTTGCCCGCGATTCCATCCGCGTAGAATTTGTTTATCGCAATCCCGTGGAAAATACGCAATTTTCCGGGATAAAAACAATCCTATCTCCTTCCCCGGGTCTTAAACTATCTGTATACCGAATTTCATCTAAATCACTTCAGTTGTTTACACGTGAAGAGGTAACAAACAAACAAACAGACTTACAAACTAGCATTTTAGTGGGATATTTTTTGGGATAATAGAATATATAAAAACAAAACATATAATATTCATTACGTATAACTTCACTTTCTTTATATTTTTTTAAATATAACATATGTTTGCTATAATGTTCATAAATACATTGAGTATAACGATCAAATTATATAATATTCGAAACCTCTAACAACCAAAACATATAAGTAACATTTCTTTAATCTTACAACGGAAAACATAACGCTCATAAATATAAATACAAAATATATATGTCATTTTTAAGGTTTCCTCGCTGCTATAAAAAAAACCTAACATCGAAGGATAACCTAATATAACTTGGGACGCACCCTATTTTTTGAGCCTATTTGATGTATGTACGTAACTTACCTTATAAAGCACAACGGAGAGCGCCATAAGCCAATGTCTCCTCACATGCGGCTCCAGCGCGTGCAAGGAATGCGTGCACACGCCGCCCGACAGCGGCGCCGGCGCAGACGAGCCCGTGCCGGGGCTGCTGCAGTACTGGAGACCATCATCACCATCATCATCATCTCAGCCTTATACAGTGTTACTGTCAGCCAAACGCCGTGCTAAAAGCCTGTAAAGCCGTGGTAGCCGAGTGGTTTGACCTATGGCCTCTCAAGCAGAGGATCGTGGGTTCAAACCCCGGCTCGCACCTCTGAGTTTATCGAAATTCATGTGCGGAATTACATTTGAAATTTACCACAAGCTTTACGGTGAAGGAAAACATCGTGAGGAAACCTGCACGTACCTGCGAAGCAATTCAATGGTGTGTGTGAAGTTCCCAATCCGCACTGGGCCCGCGTGGGAACTACTGCCCAAGCTCTCTCATCTGAGAGGAGGCCTGTGCCCAGCAGTGGGACGTATATAGGCTGCGATGATGATGATGACTGTCAGCCAGGTTTTTTTTAAGGGAGGTTAAAGCAACGTATTTCCGTAACTTAACCTTGACATTAATTAGTTTAGTTTAGTTATTCATTCAATATAAGATTACATTATAATTTAATTATAAACTAAAATTCAGACTTTGTTAACTTTTTAACTTATAATTGCCAGCAATATAAATTGACAAGTAATAATCAAAGTATCTGTCGCCTGTCATTTACACTTACTTGTCAATTTACTTTGCTGTACATTGCTGGCAATTATAATTTTGTTAAAAAGTTAACAGTCTGAATTTTAGTTTATTAATTAAATTAATGTCATGGTTAAGTTAAAGAAATACGTTAAGTTAACCTCCCTTAAAAAAAGCCTGTCTGCCGGTAACACACTGTATATGACCCATAGCAGAGTACCAGGGTCCTATTTCACCACGCTCACAGCTGTGACTACTACCATGACTATCACAGAGAACCACTTTGAAAATACGCGTATAACGCGTAAACACGAAACACTACAATGAGCTTCCGGTAGGAAGCCCTTGTTGCTCTAAGCACTAACGCCATCTAGCGATATTTCACCTCTGTGAAAACCCTCATTGTAACGCACGACTGTACCTGCAACAGCATCAAAGTCGGCTCGGCGATGCTGGCGCCCATCAAATGGTTCTGGTCCAACACTTGCGGCAAGTTTGCTATGAACGCGTTGAAGATTGATGATTGCCTGCGCAGAAAATACATTATTAAAAAGAAACCTAAAAAACATGCTTTAGACTATGGGAACTGTATTTATAACCCTGGTTCATCTGGAATCGGATGGTCAGTGACGCACCGTATGCGCACCGTTTTCATCGCATGCTCTCTACGCCGCTAAGAGCAAAACCGTATAAAAATAAATATTGTGCACTTATCCGGTTCTGCCAGAATACCCTCGATATGTAAAAGCGCCCTTATACTTTCTTAGTTGGCTGGGTTATCTTACCTCAGTGTGTGCGGTGAGATGTGGAAGAACTTGTCAACACAGTTGTATCCCAGCAGCAGGAACAGGTGCCTCAGCACCACCTCTTGGGTCTTCAGACACTGCTTGTCCTCATTGGGATGGGCTTGATCGGATCTAGGATCAATTAAGACTTCAAATTAAATTTAAAGCGCGTTAAAGTCCGGGAGTGGGGACTGGTGACGTCACACCGTGCTAAAGTCACGCTAGCGGAACTTTAACTGGTAGATTATCTTCATCAGTTTTTGTTTAATTGATTTAAAAAAAATACAAGTAATAATAATTAAAGTGAATAATAATTTAAATATTTTCTGGTGATCTTACTTCCTTACTGATAGACTAATGATTTTTTTTAGGACCATTCATCCCAGCCTATATACGTTCCCCTGCTGGGCACAAGCCTCCTCTAAAAATGAGAGGCCTTGGGCCATAGTTAAATTCAAATGTAATTTGGCACATGAATATCGATAAACTCAGAGGTGCGAGCCGGGGTTTGAACCCACGATCCTCTGCTTGAGAGGCCATATGTCAAACCACTAGGCCACCACCGCTTAAGACACTAGTCTATTACTGTTCTAAGGTGTTATCTACCGTATCAACAGCACCCCTCTCACCTGGACAAGAACTGCATAAGCAGAAACACCAGCAGGTTTGTGGTCTCTCTGTCAGCCTCCTCCAGGTCCACTGCTTTAGGCATCACCGTCATCATTTCTTCCGTAGACCGCCCCGATAGAGTGTGCAGGCCCTCTGTAGGGTAAACATGTATTAAACCTAACAGGTAGGCAGCAGCAAGGAAATTATTTGACTAAATAAAGTTTTTGGTAAAAAAAATCATTCTTAATACGAGCTTTTTTTGCTGACTGTACTTGTATTGCCACCCAAACTACATTTGCATACCAAATTTCAAGTCGATGCCATAAACCGTTGAAGAGTTCCGTCCTGTGGAGTCGATCCTAACCGGACTACCAGGATGTCACTACCAGATTATTGTATTGTCACGCAATTTACATAAGCATACCAAATTTCAAGTCAATCCAACTACTGGAAGTTGGTCGAATTTAACTTGCAAGATTTGATTACGGACAGACAGACAGACAACGGGACAGGTGAAACTAAATAAAAGCTTGTAATGAACTTAAAATGAAAAAGTTTATTAGAGATGACATGACATGTTGTTATGTGCGTGACCACAATTCTCGTGGCACTATACTTCGTTTCATTTAGCATTAGAAAAAGGGTAAACAATCTTGGCGAGTTTTTTTATTGATTAACGTTTTTAAAAATAGTAACTATTACTTATGACACCAAAAGCATGTAAATGATCATATGTCATGTGTGCGTGTTGAGCTGACTCCTTTTGGCATCACACTACAGCACAACGTCTCTAATTTTTCTCTCTTCTTCTATTACTATTATTATTTCTATTTTGTTTTTACTGTGTTTTTGTTGTGATGTAGTGTGTTTTTTTAGGGTTCCGTAATCAAAATGGCAAAAACGGAACCCTTATAGTTTCGCCATGTCTGTCTGTCTGTCTGTCTGTCGTTCCGTCCGCGGCTTTGCTCAGGGACTATCAGTGCTAGAAAGCTGTAATTTTGCACGAATATATTGTACTGTGCCGACAAAAAAGTACGATAAATATTCAAAAAAAAATTTTTTTATAGTACCTCCCGTAGACGTAGATCGTTGGATAGGTCTTTCAAAATCATTAGGGGGTTGCTAGAACGATTTTCCGATTCAGTCATTTAATTTTGTTGCAAAATATAAGTGCAAACCTCATGAAGTCGAGCGTTTCTCCCCCCCCCCCCCCCTCCCTCTAAAATCTAAACCGGTGGGTGGAAAAATTTGAAAAAATTCAGGATAAGGCTAAGTTTGCTTCAGAATTATTAGTAGTTTAAGAGTGAATAGCAGCCTAAGGTATAAAATATGCCTAAACTTGAAATATTCCGTACAAAATACGAAATCCTTGGAAAAATATTACTTAATTTTTTTTAATGGCTATAGAACCCTATTTCGAGCATGTCCGACACGCTCTTGGCCGGATTTTATGTTAATAAATGTTGTGAGTTTGAGTTTGATGTCCTTGCTAAATGTTACATATTTGCTGTAACTATTTTTCAAAGTTTTTTCAATAATAAGACACGTCGAGATCGCTTATCTTCAATCTAATGCTAAAAAAACGAAGTATAGCTATAGGCTAGTTACCGTGGTTGGAGGGGCGCGGCGGCGCGGGCGCAGGCGCGGCGAGCAGCTGGCCGAGCCCGAAGCGCGACGTCTTCCGTTTGAGGAGCGGCGCCGAGTACTGCCGCGAATACACCTTCTCGCGCTCTGAAATTTTATCAACTTCAAGGGATTTTCGCTACCCTAAGGCCATAATGCCTAACGCTCTGGCGCTCGCGAGCGCATTCACCATCCCTTTCTACCTTCATGCTACACCGATTGACAGAAACAAGTTTTGGTAACAATAAAAAAAATACAAGCTTTTTTTGCTGACTGTACTCTTTGTCGACTTTACTTACATTGTCACCCAAACTATATTTGCATACCAAATTTCAAGTCAACCGTTGAAGAGTTCCATCCTGCGGCCAGACTACCAGGATGTCACTACCAGATTATTGTATTGTCACGCAATTTACATATAAGTATTCCAAATGTCAAGTCAATCTGACTATTGGAAGTTGGTTAAATTTAACTTGCAAGATTTGACTACAGAGCTGCAGAGTACAGACAGACAGACATACAACGGGACAGGTGAAACTAAATAAAAGCTTGTAAAAGAAAGTGGTGAAAACGATTGTGATTCCAAGTGTGCGACAATAACGCAGCTGACAATGGATTTTTAGCCTAAAGGGACGCCCCAGTGTAAATCTAATTACTGGACTGATTACTGGCTATCTGGCCCTCAAATGTATGCCGAAATAGGTAATTTTGTATGTAGAGTGAGCCAATAGTAGATTGATAACCAAGGGTGGAAAGTGACCCATTTCACCTGAGATATTTCTGGCGCTCGAACGAAGTAAGGGCGCCAATAGTTCGAGGGGAAATGGGTAATTTTACCCGAGTTAGACACTCTACTTTTCATTTCGACTGTGAGGAAAGTAAAATAGTACAAAAAAATGAGAATATCATTAAATTGAATTTCAGTATTCAGTAAATTGAATTTACTTATACCCAACCTCCAACGGTACCTTTTCAACCTGGCCACTTGCCTCGGCCGCGTATAAAAAAAAATCGAGTTGGTCACGACCAAGGAGCTTATATACCTACAAAACTGGAGGTTGAACACCAAACGAAGAAGGTTGACCTTTATTACTTATTTATATATTCCATCTCTTTCTTAACCTAACTAAAGAAAGAGATGAAATATGTTCGTGACGTAATAAACATCAAATTTCTTGTTTTGTATATAAGCTTCTTGGTCACGACGACGTGCATCTAGATGGCCATGCCGAAACGTGAAAAAAAGTGTCATTGACGTAACTCAACTATCTTCGACTCCGTGGCTAATCGAAAAATTAAAAAAAAAATACTTTACACCCTAGAGATGAAAACGCATTTTTCCACCCGACTATCTACCCATGAAAATTAAACTTTCCGAACAGGAGAGATGAAAATGTTTTGTTTATATAGATATACCATGCTGGCGGTCGGGCTGCGGCGGCATGGTCGCGGGCGCCGATATGGTCCGCTTGTAGGGCCACTTGGTGCCGAAACTAGCGCTCAGCGTGTTGACAGCCGACACGCTCAGCGCCTCGTGCGCACGTCGCACTTTGTACAGGAACCATTCGGAGCTCGTGTCCGTGCTCACTAGTTCTGGGGGGGAGAGCGGCTTGGGTCATACACGTTGGGTTATTATGAAAAAATAGATATACAGATAGTGTTTAGCGAAGAGAAAATTTAAATCGGTTGAAAATTGGATTTTTCTCAAACGCTTTTCTCTATGCAGCAAGTATGGCGATACTGGCGTGTGACGTCACATGCCAGTATGTCTTTCTCTGTCTAATCTTGAATTTCAAACCTTTATAACTTTGTTATTTGTAAAGGTATCTTAAAAATTGTTTTTCTATTCGATAACAGGCATTGAATAGTTTAATTTATAAAACATATACAAAACAGTCAAATACCGTATTGTTGTGTATAGATATAGAATGATCTAAAATTTATGTTATCGGGAATTCGTTAAAGAAAATAAAGAAAAAAGAATGTGAGATATTTTTGGTTCCATCAGTACCACCTCCTTACTGTAATAAGACTAAACAAACTAAAGGTATATCCGTAAGTATGTTATATGACTTATATAAAATGACCTCGTCCATTATTTTTTTAAACTTTATTTATTTTGACACGTTTCCTCACGGTCTACATCCCATAACAAATACAACGTGCACCTGACGCGTAGATAAAATATAAAGGCTTTCAATAGAAGAACTAGCAACAACTAACAATAGTTTTCTTGTAGTTGTAGTTTCTAAAATATACAACAATAAGTTTTCTGATAATCTATTCCAATCCCGTTGGAATTTGGGATATCAGAAACAAAAAAATCAAACGCTAAGAAGGGTCTATTTCACCACACTTCCTAATATTTTACATGACAGACATATTGTTTCTAAAAAACAAAGATGACATCACAGATATCTCCCACATAAAATATCAGATACAAGGGAGTGGTGAAACGGTCTATAAATACTTAACGTCAAGTAATAATTACCTCTCAAATTGTTAAATCTACGCTCTTATTGGAGTTTATCTGGGCCTCCAAGAACAGAGCTTCGAATCTGTTGAGGAAGAACTGCCACGACAGAATGTTCCTGTCGCTGAGGGTGTTGTGGAGCTGGTACACGCACTGCAGCACCATGGCCGGTCCACGATCACCAGGTCGAACTGCGTCTCCAAGCAGTACACCAAACTATGGGGCAGATTTAAACGGTAAAGCTGAAAGACTTCATCGAAACATCAACGGTAAAGTTATTTATGTGGCTGGTGCATAATGAGAGGCATTAAAGTACGATCACACGAATGTTTTAATGCCTAATTATGTATAGCCAACACTATGCTGAGCTGGGACCGCTTCGCGAGTTCGCATATTGTTGTATTTTCGTATTATTTTTGTGTGTTTAGCGAATAAATATTTTCTATTTCTATTATTTCTATTTTATAGCCGCATACATAACTTTATCTACATGCATATAAGTTTTCTATAATATGTTCAGATATGCCTGTATTTTTAAGTTAGTGTTACTGATAACTACTTGAAGTACTACCAAAGCTTAAATAAAACAGATAAAAAACTAGTTTTATTTATAATAATAATTATCTACATGCATGTTATAAGTTTTCTACAATATGTACAGATATGCATTGTTAAAAAAAGTATTACCGATACTTTAATGTAAACATTAAGATGCACTGTACTTTAATGTGAACATTAAGATGCACCCGCAGATACCAGGTTTCTTAATAAAGGCCATTTGATAGTCGTTTCTGAACATATAATAGGGAAGTTATGATATGCATGTAGATAAAACGTTTTAAACTTTCGTAATTTTCACTCATAGTCAAAATACCACTCAAATGTTCGGAGGGACGATCGGACGTTTTAGTGGTGTCGGTGTGATGGGGTGACAAATAAAAATGACCAAGTGCGGGTAGTTCGTGATACGAGTGCCGGTACTTTTTGTGATCAAGTGCGGGTAGTTCGAAGGACTCGCGCTGCTAGGCAGACTTGACACCCTACACTTCAGTCTACTCGTGACCACGGCCACTGTAATGTGGTTGAAACGTCGAGGTAAATGCCACTCGTGTGTTTTAGCGTGATAAGTCCCGTTTGTGGTATTTTGACTATCAAGAGTAAAGCCAGACGAGCGTTTAACCTTTTACATGAGGAGGTTAAGTTCAGATTGTGGCATAGGCATGCGTTGAGTCAATTAGGGCAAGCAGCGCCTGGAGCTGCCTACCGTACTGGGAGGAGGGGGTTGTGAATTGTCCAATGCACGTCAGTGGATTGTACCACATAGTAACGCAAAGTGAGTTGTACGCACGTGCTTCGTGATCGTGATAAGACAATCTGGAAAACAAAAGCTAAAAGCAACCAAACATTAGGGCTTCTTTGATAGAGTAGTTGGCGTTAGCATCGGAAGAAAGAAACATTTATTCACTACTAAACTAGCGTTCACCCGCGGCTTCGCACGCGTAAATCATTAGATACAGCAGTTGAATCGAAATTCCGGGATTTTATTAAATTCTCGTGGGAATTCTCTAAAATTACATAGTGGTCATTGATGTTAAATTAAAACACTCATGCCAAATTTCATGACCCTACACCCAGCGGTTGTTATTTAGAGATTTTATCCTATACCGTTGGGATATCGGGATTAAAGTATCCAGGTTAAAAACTAACTTTTTGCCAAACTTCATTCTAATCCGTCTAGCGGTTTCAGCGTGAAGAAGTAACAAACATACTCACTCACTCACAAACTTTCACATTTATAATATTAGTAGGATTCGCAAAAACTTACAGCACATGGAGTATACAACTTGAAAATAAAAAGCAAATAAAAAAAGCAAGTCTTTGCGAAATTGAAACAGTCTCAGATCAGCAAAGTGTTGCCCGAACAGGCCAACGCTTTTCTTACGCTGCATTGCATTGCGAGGTCCTTTCACAATTTTGACAGATGTGTCACGTTTGTGATTGATATTAAATGAGCCAATCGCAAGCAAGACTGTAACGTCAAACGGACTTCACGACACTAACGCCATCTAGTGACATTAAACTTACATCAATAGCGTTGTCGTGTATGGTGCCAATATACAGGGTGGCCCGCTGCGCGACGTACACATTGATGTCGTCCATGCTGGAGATGAGATAGCAGAAGGCCGTCGCGAGGGCCGTCTGCAACGGCAGACTGGTCTTGATTGGCGAGCCGTCCATGAATCTGGAGAAGAAAACATAGGAAAGTAAAAAACCGGCCAAGTGCGAATCGGACTCGCGCACGAATGGTTCCGTATCATTATTTATACAACGTTAGGCATTAGCAAAAAACGGCAAAACAATCACGTTTGCTGTATGGGAGCCCCCTTAAATATTAATTTTATTCTGTTTTTTAGTATTCGTTGTTATAGCGGCCACAGTACTACATAATCTGTGAAAATTTCAAGTGTCTTAATATTACGACTCAAGAGATAGAGCCCTGTGACAGACGACCGACAGACAGACAGACAGACAGCGGAGTCTCAGTAATGAGTTCCGTTGGTAATGGCTCAATGGCTCAGTAATGGGAACCCTAAAATTCGCCTCACCTGATGATGACGGTGACCTTCTCCAAGGCGCGGAAGCGCACGCGCGCGTCGCGGTGGTGGAACTGGTCGCGCACGAGCGCGCAGAACACGTCGCCGCCGCCCGCCAGCGAGCAGCAGTGCAGCAGCACCGGCACCGCCACCGAACAGATGGCCGAGTGGGACGCGTCGCACACGTTCCACAAGCTATAGGACAATGAGATGAGATGACAAATGAGAAAGGAATGCCTGATTAACTCATCAGCCCACATCCATCGACTGCTGAGTAAAGGCCACTTCATTTTCACGCCACTTTGCCCGGTCCTTTCATCATCATCATCCATGTCATCCGACCAACCCACTTTTCTTCGACCCATTGGCCACCACTCCGTAACTGCTTTCGACCACAAGTTGCCCGCCCATGTCAACTTCAATTGTATTATCCTCTTGCCCACATCCACAAATCTAGTCCGTTTCCGAATTTCAGAGTTGGGGATGTGATCAAGAAGTGTAATGCCGAGCATAGCTCGCTCCATGGCTCTTTGTTTTTATTTGGTGCATGCCCTCATGAGCGTCCATGTTTCAGAACTGTAAGTTAAGACGGGCAAGACACTGGTCAAAAACTATTGACTATAAAACGATTGACTCAGGGGTCACTTTTCCTTCAAACGTGGGTATGTCGCGCCTTTCTGTAAATACTGTTCTTTCTAAATGGTTACTTAGCTCATGACCATGGTATCGCTCTTGTTGCAATGCAAAGATACGATTCAGTGGTGGCAGTGAGAGCAGCAATCATTATCAGATATTCAGTCAGCTTCGCCGAAAAACCAGAGCCACTGACATTGCTCGAATGGCAACAGACGGCAACATCGCTCGAAGAGCACATAACCTATGGAGGAGAAAGGTGCTCAAACTAGAAGACGCAGCGTTGGCAGGCCTCCCACTAGATAGACTGACGTCATTGCGGGACTAGCGGACAACCAATGGATGCAGCTGGCAAATTGTCGGTCATTGTGGCGCTCTAAGGGGGAAACCTTTATCCAATAGTGGACGTCTTCCGGCTGATGATAATCAGTTCATATTGTCTTAGTAACATGTACTAACTTGTCGATAAGCAGGTTCTCCTGGCACCAGATGAGGAAGCCGCGATGGTCAGCCAGCGCGTCCGCGTTGAGGACCAACACTTGGAGACACTGCAGCAGGTGGTACAGCACGTTCGGATGAGAGGTATTCTTCAGCTCCTGGCGAATACAAACATAAACGGGGTTACAGATGTAGCTAATGATGTTGTGCCATCGTATTTTATCCAAAAAGGTTCGTATTTGGTTTCTCAACTAGCTTAGCCATTGGGGGAGACCTAATCAACACTGGACGGCCTACGGCTGATATGATGATGATGATGATGAATAAGCCTAGAATTCAAGGTGTAAGGCACATACTTGCAACAGCTGGTGTATATACTGCAGCTCCTGAGGCAGCTCGTCGATGCAGAAGTGGAACTTGCCAGCAGACGTTGGCCAGAAGTTGGTCATGTCGTCATCAACCGATTCTGCCATTGCTTCATGGTCGCCTAGTAGATTGGGGGTCGAAACCTGGTAAACAACCGATCTCTGTGTATCTGTTTTCTGTATAGCTTACTATTTCTGATGTACAATAAAGAGTCTTTGCATAGTATTGTATATATCTTAATAGCAGCATAGCCGTGGAGGCCTAATGGTCAGATCTATGGACTCTCAAGCAGAGAGGACCGTGGTTCAAACCCGGGCTCGCATCTCTGAGTTGTTGCGTGAGGTTTTTAAGTGTGGCTTTTAAAAGTCTGTTATTACGGGCGTGAAAACAAAGTTTAGATTAAAATCATATTTAATACACCTTAAAACTGTACCATAAAAATATCGAGCATGCCACAGTGTTGCATAGTCGCCGTTTTGTTCGGAAAAATGGGAGAACAAAGGTTTCCGAAAGACAAAACTGTCTCAAAACACATTCATTGCCCCGGAACGCATATTTGCCATAATTAATTTCAGATATTGCAAAATATTCACAAAACTATTCTAATTATAAATAAAACCGCGTAGCTCACCCAAAAACTATGAGATTTGACATTTCGGAGACCTCACGCTACACTAGCGCCTCTAGCGGCGAATTCATACGCGATAGCCCTCATTCCACTGGGCCTCGTCATATCCCGCCTATACTTACGTCAGCAATAGCAGTAACGATGTCAGGGTCGGGCAGCGTGATGCTGATGGTGTGTGCTGTGGCCATAATCGGAGCGTCTGGTCGCCACATCGAGTTATTTTGTGATCGTCTCCACCGTACCCACCTCACTCCTTACCTTTTTTTTTTTTATTCTATTGGATGGCAAACGAGCAAGTGGGTCTCCTGATGGTAAGAGATCACCACCGCCCATAGACACCTGCAACACCAGGGGGATTGCAGATGCGTTGCCAACCTAGAGGCCTAAGATGGGATACCTCAAGTGCCAGTAATTTCACCGGCGGTCTTACTCTCACGCCGAAACACAACAGTTACATCTAACTACCTTACGCTACATCTAACTACCTTAAATATAGACAAAGACCAGACCGTCTGAACGTCGTATCCCGTCGATACTTACGTCAGCAGTAGCAGTAGCGACGTCAGTGTCAGTAAGCGTGATGGTGTGAGCAGTGACCATGGTCGGGGCGTCGTTCGGCGGCAGACTGGTCGCCATGTCGAGTTGTTCCGTGATCGTCTCCACTGTAGCTGTCATTATCTTCAAAAGGAAAAGATGAACCAAAATGTTGGCACCATCAGGCCTTTGGTAGGTAGTTCTAATAGCTATTCAACTGCTTTAAGTATCCTGTCGCATATATTGAAATTAAAATAACTTTTAATTGTACCGCAAGCAAATTATTTTATGAAAACTTTTCGCTCGGTTTGACTCATTTTTTCAATACATACAAATAATGATACTGTTAGCTGTTGAAACGCATGTAGAGCCATTTGCTTAACGCGCGCGTCATCAGAAACTCATTCACCATCCCTTTTTAACACAACCGATATACTGTTTGACAAAAAGAAATGGTGAACGGTAATTGCGTTTTTATATAATGTTTGCAAGTTACAGCAATAAAAGTTTTTTTTTAAACCGTGGGATGGATTTTATTTTGATGTAAATAAGCATGATAATATTTAATATCTTTATTAATTATTTAAATTTATCGTGTATTTAATTATTTAAGAAATTACTACGACAATTTTTTATTTCACTAATTTTTAAGGGCATATCGACAAAAAATAACAATTAATTATTTTTTTTAATTCTCAATCGACGCCTTCTTGTACTTTTCTTGTAGATATACCCGTATTTTTATTATTAACAGAAATTAGCAAAATAAATGTATCAAGAGCTAAGTAAAGTCACGAAACGAAAAATAACGACTTCATTAAACTTATCGAAACAGCTACATATAACATTAAAAGCTACATTTTATAGGCACGGAAATTGACTCGGCCAAGTTCAAATTTATAAATAACAACACAGGTAAAGCTGGGGTTCAGAGTACAGCAACAGTGACGCGACGACCGTGACCTTGCGTTAGAGCAGCAGGTAATAAATATAAGTCAAAAACGCTCCGTACATTTTCGAAGGTACCACTATGCGTTTCAAAGAACATTAGGATTAGATTAACTGCCAGCTGTGAAGTTTTTGAAATTTAAACACGATCAATGTGCTACTGAACTAAAAACAATTAACTGAATTTAAAAAAAGAGATTCTCAATTCAGCTACAGGTCTTTCTGACCCACCTAAAACACATGGAATTTTTATTTACTGCAAAAAACAGCGAGTGTCAGACAAGTCAAGGTATACCATCCACCTGGAGAGAGATTTCTCTTGTGCTGTTTTAGGTTGAGGTGTTTTAGGGTGGTATACAAAGATGTCTTGCGACTAAAGCCGAGTTTAGACTTGCAAGAAAAACGTCCAAGGTGCATTACATTGCGAGGCCGTAAAGCCAACGAGTTTGTAGTGGTCAATCGAGCGCCGCAATGTAATGCAACTAGCACGATTTTTCTTGCAAGTCTTAACTCAGCTCAATGTTTTTTGAAAAGCAAAATATAGGCCACTGTTTAGAGGGATAACAATAACGCAAAGTATTTACATTGATCTGTCGCTCTGTCGCGTCATTGTCGCGGCGGTTTTGACACCACTGACGCTTACTCCAGAACTCCATATAGTTGAATGAAGTCTTAAAAACGTGAAGCAATAAGATCCATGTCGTTGAATGCTTAGTTTACAATCAAATCTTTTTAGCCATTGATACTTTCAGTTCAGTACAGGCAAACCAACCCAACGAACTTTAACGAATTTTAGAGACTCCTTAACTCAAAAAATCTTTTTAATTTAAGATTAGAAGCTAAGGTTAATCAAGTTAATTATGCGATTTTTATTGAAATAAACAGTTTAAAGTTTTTTTTTTAAACTGAAATATTCCAGATTAATTTTAACATTTTCCGAATATCAAAAGAAAAAAACGGTGTCACAGTCAATTTGCTCCAAAACTACCGAACCGATTAAGTTCAAAATTGGTACGCTTATGTAAGACGGTGACCCAAAGAGGTACGCGAACCGTAAATAAATGAATTTTAAACATGAAGCTACATTTAGGCGGTGAAATAGAATAAAAATACAAAGCTATATCGTGTGTCATGTTAAATCACTTAAATCAGTCTTCTCCAAAGTGGGCGATAACGCCCCCTTGTGGGCGCTGGAGACCTAGAGGGGGGCGGTTAGGGACCCAGAAAAAATCTCGTTCAGAATATAGGTTTAATTAAATTTCATATTATTGTAATGAAACTCAGAGATGCTCGGACACTGATTTATTTTTCTCTGTACACTTGGTAACACGGTTAAGTATCGACTGCCTTCAGAACACCATATTTCCTTCCAATCACAACTTTTCCCCACCACTGTTACTGTACAGTCACCGCTATGACTCCTATAGTCAATACAATACCTTTTTATTTGATTAACACCTTTATAATGAATTTTATTAATTTATTCATTTATTAAATTTACCAAAAATAATAACTTTACCGATTAGCAATTGTAACAAGTAATGGCACTTATACCCATCTAAAAATTAGAATTTAAATGTGACAACGTGACAATCTGTGATCAGTTGAAATACTATTTTACCTGACTAACTTAAAATAACGTAAAAATACTTATCAATTTTAAAAATCACAACATTCGGCCATCCGACTGCGTGCTATCTCCGGAGCACGCAAAATCACAACATTAGTACTTACACCTATTAGGTAGAATATCAACGTTACACTTATTCGAATTCCTCCTTAACTTTAAATTTATTATGTTAGCGATGTTTTACAATAAGTTAATAACTGATTCCAAATAATTAAAATTAACATAATTATTGCATTAGGATCACTAATTCTCACCTTACGCTATTCTTATTTTAACCAAATCTTTATAATCTTAATGTTAATTAATATGATTCAACAGATCGATTATGTACAAACATTAATAATTATGCAACTACTAGATAAATGGAATGGTGGCCGTAGAGGCCTTATTCGCACTAAACAACATTACCTTCATGGATTACAATACAAATAGTAGTTTGATTTTTAAGCTTAATCAGAATCTGAATTGCTACCTAAATCAGATGTGGCAGACTCAGAACCAGACGACCTATTAACTTCCAGCGCTTGAACATGGATCCAATGTCTCATCCTATCCGACGCAACCACACTTTCATACTTTTTTGAATTGATCCCCGCTACGTTAGCAATCTTATAACGGTCGTTCCCCAAGCATTCTATCACTTTGTATGGACCGATGAACTTAGGTAAGAGTTTTTTGCTTTTTCCGTCGTTTTTGAAACTAGTTTGGTGATCTTTACTAAATCACCCACCGAATATAAGACGGCTGGGGATCTTTTCAAATCATACAACTGCTTTTGTCGTTTTTGATTGTGTTTAATATTAGCTGACGCCTCTTTCCTAAGTTCATCAAGTACTACAACGGGGTCTTCTGGTGACGAGTTAGATTGTCTACTAACTTCACCCATATCGAGCGTATCGGATGTCATTGGCAAGTCCTGATTAATAAGTTCCCTATCATCGGAGGCCCTCGTAGAAGAGGTAAGAGGAGGTAATTTTATACCTAAGTCATCATTATCAGCTACTACTGAAGTTGACTCATTTTGAATATCCACGTTTTCAGGTGTCAGTTTGTTATCGATAGGGCCGTTTAACTTGATGCCAAAGAGTAATTCAGCTGCACTTTTTTTTGTAGTTGCGTTAATAGTATTATTCATGCCCCATTGTATTTTACCCAATTGCTTGTCCCAATCACGATCATCATTACCAGAGTTCTGTGTAGACAGGGCAGTGAGAATAGTTTGATTAAATCTCTCTGCTTGCCCATTTGCCCTGGGACAAGCAACTGCGTTGAGTACATGCTTAATACCCCTCGCAACACAAAATTCCTTGAATTTAGCTGAAGTAAAGGCTGACCCTCGATCTGAAATAATCCTACTCGGTACTACAAAGTCATTAAATAGGCTATCTAATACTTTAATGACGTTTTTTGTTTTTGTGTCTCTGACCGGTCTAGCAAAAGCGTATTTTGTGAATCCGTCAACTATAGTCAAGATGTAATTGTTGCCAGTTTTACTTCGTACAAATGGACCTAAATGATCCAAATGTAGTGTGTGGAACGGCTGTTCCACCTTATTAATGGGGTGCAGGTAACCGGAGCGTGTTTTGGCTGCGCTATCTTTATTATATGCGCAACTTATGCAAGCTGCAACGTATTTTTTTACAAAGCGTCTTAACTTAGGAAACCAGTAGCGGCTCTGAACACGCTCCAGCGTCTTTGCAATCCCAAAATGTCCTACGTCATCATGGTTCGCCCTACAAACTTGCCACCTCGCGTCTTTGGGGACGACTAGACGAAGTTCGTCACCTACCTTCCGATGTAGGGAGTGGTTTTTAATTACGAAATTCTTTTTAATTTCTAAGACTCCAGGGTCTAGGCCCGGTTTTAGGATTTTAAAAATTCGTTCTAATTCAGGGTCGGCCATTTGCAACGTGAGGATCCAGTTATCGGTATTAATACTTAAGACACTAGCAACTGTAGTCGCGTGAGACTGTTCCTGGGGGTTACGACTTAGCGCGTCGACGTGACCCATGCGACACCCCGGACGATACTCTATGTTAAAATCATATTCGCTTATTAACAGCCACCAACGCGCTATCCGTGGGATCAAATCTCTCTTTGTCAAAGTGGTTCGGAGGGCGTTACAGTCTGTATAAACCGTGAATTTAAGCCCCAAAAGGTATGATCGGAACTTTTTTAGTGAACAAACCACAGCTAGGGTTTCCAATTCGTAGGAATGGAAATGGCGTTCTTCTGGTGAAGTCTGCCGACTAAAATACGCGACGGGTTTTAACACTCTAGGACTAACCTGCCACTGCATGAGGATACCGCCCAAACCCAATGCACTAGCGTCAGTGTGTACTTCAGTGTCTAATTCGGGATCATACAATGCCAATAAGGGACGTTCAACGAGGCTTCTTTTTAAGGTT
>NC_133491.1:15548257-15625545 GCF_025370935.1 Choristoneura fumiferana
CTTGCTCGCTAATCCTGCCGTGAAGCAGAAGTGCTTGCACTGTTGTGTTTCAGCGTGGAGAGTAAGACAGCCGGTGAAATTACTGGCACGTGAGGTATCCCATCTTAGGCCTCTAGGTTGGCAACGCGTCTGCAATACCCCTGGTGTTGCAGATGTTTATGGGCGGTGGTGATCTCTTACCATCAGGAGACCAACTTGCTCGTTTTCCATCCAGCCGAATAAAAAAAAACCTATGAATGGCCTCTCAAGCAGAGGATTGTGGGTTCAAACCCCGGCTCGCACCTCTGAGTTTATCGAAATTCATGTGCGGATTTACATTTGAAATATACCACGAGCTTTACGGTGAAGGAAAACATCGTGAGGAAACCTGCACATACCTGCGAAGCAATTCAATGGTGTGTGTGAAGTTTCCAATCCGCACTGGGCCCGCGTGGGAACTACGGCCCAAGCCCTCTCATTCTGAGAGGAGGCCTGTGCCCAGCAGTGGGACGTATACCTATGGCTGGAATGATGATGATAATGATATTCATCTTGAGAGTCGTGGTGGCCTAGTGGTTTGACCTATGGCCTCTTAAGCAGAGTATCGCGGGTTCAAATCCGGGGTCGCTCCTCCGAATTTTTCGAAAGTCGTGTGAAATTAAATTGGAAGTTTATATTATCTGGCACGTCCTACCGACCCGACAAAATAGAGTCTTATTAGATTTTTTTGTACAGTCAAGGGCAAAGATATCGACACGGCCAAAGTTGCAAAAATATGTATACACGGCCTTAATGTTAAGTGCATAAAGTCGTGTATACATACATATTTTTGCAAATTTGGCCGTGTGGATATCTTTGCCCTTGACTGTACCTAGGTTTTGTTGTGTCAGATATTGGTGCTGGTGAATATACGAAGACAAGTAGCAGGTATATTAATGTTTACCTGAGTAGTTACACACAATATGCACACTCCAATAAACACTTTGTGTAAATTTAATTGTCCAATCCTTTTCACTACTTATACACACGTATAGGTATAGGTAGAGCTATGAAATGATGAGTTTGCTAGCAGGTTGAGTACGCATGCCCTAACATAATTAAAATTTAACAGTATTATTTGGAAAAAAAATCCTTATGATTAGGCCTTTGGATCGGTATCGTAAAATTAGGGGTGTTCTTTTTTATCATTTGCGGGTTCGATTCCCGGTTGAGTTTAAATGATTTTAAAATCTTAGCGAAGTATTATTTACGTAAAATAAACGACAACTCGCCACTTGCATCCACCGGTTTCCCGCTACTCTCACGATGTCGTCAGTCCACCTGGTGGGAGGCCCGACTTTTCTCCCCCAACGGTCATCCGTTCTTCGAGCGATGTGGCCTGCCTATTGCCACTTCAATTTGCATATTTTTCTAGCTATGCCAGTGACTTTAGTTCTTCGACGAATTTCCGTATTCCGGATTCTATCGCCACAAAGAAACTCCAAGCATAGCTCTCTCCATAGCTCGTTGCGTGACTCTGAGCCTCTCTAAGAGGCCAACAGTCAAGGACCACGTCTCAGCGCCATAAGTCATCAACACACACTGATCGAAGACTCTAGTCTTCAGGCACTGCGGAATATTGGACGAGAAGACATCACGAAGTTTCCCGAATGCTGCCCATCCGAGTTGGATTCTTCGGGCGACATCTTTGTCGAAGTTGGACCTGCCCAACTGGACAACTTGTCCAAGGTAAACATAGTGGTCAACAACTTCGAGTGCATAACGTAAAATAATCTATCTTCTATATTTATTTAAGAGTCATTGTATTGTATTGTATTATATTTTCTTTAAGGTACCTCAAGGAAGGAAAGTTACCTCCAGGTGGTATTGGGATCCCTGTATTATGTAATCAGTTTTGATTAGTGTTCTTATTTCGAGATGCTTTACTAAAGCCAACGAATTATTATGAACCAAAACAACTCATTATTTTCTTAGGCCTTACAATTACAAGCGTTCATTTATTTAAAGCAGTTTTTCTCTGTCGTACGTTTTTACTCGCGCCCGTGAAAATATTATTCGAAAGTTGTAAAAAAAACATACGAGTGGACTTACGGAAAATTGTCGCTACAATTTGTTTTGTCAAGCAATCAAAATAAAACATTGTGTCTTAAGGGCGGTAAATAAGGAATTACGAACGAGTCTGTTCAGAAACCAGTAGTCGATGAATTTAAAATTATGTACTGTACTTTAACGCGATTTTAGGCAACCAGTGAGCATCCTCGAGTAACAATCATACTATGTAATAAATGCGAGAGTTTTTGATTATGATGAGTGTGTGTGTGTTTCTTCACACTAAAATGGCTGGACAAATTTGAATTTAATTTGGTACGAAGATAGAAGATATTTTCAATTTAATTAACATTCAATCAAAATTGTTTTTAAAACGGTCGATTATACCGTTTTTTAAAGTATTACCTTAAAACGCTTTCTTAACAAAAGGCCGTAAGTGCTTTGGACATACGCTCTTTTTTCCGAGTTCTGCCTTTTCGCAACGTAACGTGTGGCAACCTGTTTCATTTCGCAAACTCTAAAACTGTAAATATTTCAGGGCCATCGTTTTAAGTAACCTTTTAGGTTAGGTTGGTTTTCCTGAAATATCTACAGTTCAGAAAAATTAAACAGTTGGGAAATGAAAAGTTGCGACATGAAACAGGTTGCCAAACGTTATTCGCCGAAACATTAGTAACCTCTTTTTTCACGTTGTATTTTGTTGTGTTCCCCGATTACTCGAGAATGATTTGATTTTTGTAAGAAGTGGTAGTCCCTCCTTCGCTAGCTTATTTTTAATAATGGCTACTGACCCCTTATGAGCATAGACCGACATCTATCTAGACACGCGGTAGTGTGTCAAGCCAAGTTTAAGCTAACAGAACTGACTAGCAGCACCGTGTGTATTTTTTTATCACGGTCCATATTTGTATTTGAGTAGATACCTAAATAAGTACCTAATCTAAAGAAGTGTAGGTCCAGTGGCGCAGGCTTCATACAACTCGATTCCCATCGGGTTGCCCAAATGATTTTGCCTAAATCACCCTTACAAAATACATACCACCTATACAAAATAGCAAAATATTCATTAATAAAACGCGAAATGTACACTAATCGCGAGGTTTCTTGAGTCGTCGTTTTTAAGATACTTAGGTGTTTTTTGCTCCGGGTCGCCTAGGTACTCAAAAATCTCATCCCTCGCCACTGGAGGTTACCCACTATTGTATTTCCGCCGAACCGAGGGTCTACCATTTTACAAGCTTTTATTTAACTGTTTTATTTAACTGTTCGTGTGTATGTCTATATAAATTGTACCAACTAAAAATTTATAAACCATTTTTCGACCACTTGCTGATAACTGATTGAGCTGAAATCTGACATACTCAATACGACATACGACATACGACTTAACTCAAAGTTTAGTTTGTTACCATCACCCAAGGAAAATTCCGTTGCCAAGCAAAACTAATAGGTACTCCTATACAATGCCCTTGTGCCCTTGATAATAAGCTCGTAAATAGTATGAAACGCGTCAGTGTTGTTTGTGGTGGAGAGTTTACTGTGTGACATAATGGGTATGTTTTGTTTGATATAGAGTGGTGCAGCTTTACATGTTATATTATAACAGACTCTATTAAAGTGTGTGTTGCACAGACGAAGCCGTGGTACGCGGTTTGTGCGGAGAACAAGGTAAATTAGTGTAGTTCATATCTATCAGTTAATTTCTTTATGCAAATATCTCAATTTTCAGGTTCAGATTTCACTATTTCCATTATTTTGTGGATCCATCTCTACCCTCTACCTCTATTTCTGTTGGCTTTCCAAGCGGTTTTCTGTTTTACCCCCACTTTCATTTTGTGTCATGGCATACAGTTATGCCATGGACCCAGTGGTCCAAATCATACGATTGATAAACCGAATCGCTTGTAGCTAACTTGGCTGCAATTCGGACCGAACCACGAGTCTGCGTACCTAACTAGAGCAAATGAAGCGCGATGTGTTGTAATACTGCATTTTTACACTCTCGCTTCGTACCTATAGTTACCGTAACCGTAAACCGTATTATAATTTAATATTAATTTATTATTATTTATTTATTTATCAATAAAAAAATACAGCATTACAGTTAGAAAACTAATGCACTGTAAAATTCAAATTATACACAAAAAATATAAAATACATAAGAAAAACATACAAAAAAACTAAAAAAAAGCTTATTAGGGATTTTTGAACGTCGTCTTCGTCGCTACCCTAAAACGACGGAACAACACACCCTCCGGCCAGAAGTCGGAGCGCAGGAACATCTCTGCTGGTGCTTGGCAGGCACTTGGAGTCTAAATGAGCTGAAATGAGCAGCTCTAGCTGGGCTCCCTGTAACCGGCGCTGTATGGACGTGTACACGAAATATCGGGCCGGTATTTCACATGTCGGTATTGTCAGTGCCGGTAAATAGTGTCACCCGTATTCTATACACCGTATTATGACGGATAGAAGTGGTGTAAAGAATTGTGATTCCAAGTATGTTCAGACTGCAGCTGTTTACGTTTTCACACTCGTGGTGGGATTGCGTTCATCATGAAGTCCTTTGAATTATTTAATTTTACAATTTATTTATTAAAATACATTTGCACGGCATTACAGTGATAAACCAATACACCGAGATACTTACAATGAATACAATAAGTAAAGGCAGACAAAAAAACACTTATAGATACTGGATTGTCTAGCATCCATCACCTCACAGTATCGCAAACATTCGGAGGACACATTTGACCAGCGCCCCGCGAGGAGGTCACAGTCAGGTGCTGCCGCCAGCAGTGCGTAGAGCTGCGCCAGCACGCGCGGCAGCGGCGAGCTCCTGCGTGACACCGTGCGCGCCGCTGGCACCGCCAGCAGCCCGCGTGCACGTGGACGGAGGGCTATCCGACCCACTTCAGGGACGTACAACCTCAGAGTCCGAGAGAATTATGCCCAAAACACCACTCCCAGAGTGAGCGAGGCCAGAGACACGACGAGGCGCGAAGCGAGTCGCGAACATTCGTTCACGCACTTGCCTTACGACTCGTTTTATCATTCGTGCGCGAGTGTAAATGGACTATTTAAGTTTCAGTGGACAAATTGGTCTACCCTTTAATTGCGTGGGTGACAGTTGTGTTTGTGTGGGTGTTGTTACGTAAAACTTACTAGGTACGATATAAAGGGAGGTACATATAATGTGTATGTGGGTAGAAGTTGATAAGAGGGCGGGTCTAAAGGACAGTTACGACTACGTGCCACCAACGGCTCAGTGAGAGTTTTTTTGTCCATTCCGTGGGTAAGATGCTCGCGCGGCTACCGCAATGTTACTGTATAGAGATTCCCAAACTTTTTCCTCATAGACTACTCATCATCATCATCATATCAGCCATAGGACGTCCACTGTTGTACATAGGCCCCCCTCGTCTCCCCCCGTAGACCTCCAGTTGCCTCGGTTGGGAGCGACTTTAACCAGGTCATCCGTCCATCACGTTGGTGGACGTCTTACGCTGCGCTTGCCAATCCGCGGTCTCCACCCGAGAACCATTCGGCCCCAACGACCATCTGTTCTCCGCAATGTTACTGTGTAGAAATTCCCAAACTTTTTTCTCATAGACTAAATGTCTTCGGTAGACCCCCTGCTGCTGTATTTCTACTATATTCCCAAAACCCCCTTTTTATGCCAACGTGGACCCGTCAGTTTCCTGTGGGCCCCTGGGGGTCCACGTGCACCAATTTGGGAACCTCTGGTAAGTACCATAGAGTATACTGTCGAAGTTAACGAAAGTCACGAAAAACACGGCGTATGTATAAGGTTTTAGTTAGGGCAATCTGGCCATCTTTCAATTTAGGGTGAATGGGCATTTGTTTGTTGGGCAAGCGTGCTCCATTTTAGTACACATCTGCACACCATCTTCAGGCGTGATTGTGGTCAAACACGTCTATTTCTGTGCAAAAAAAAACCTTTTCACTTCTCATGCTCGTAATGTTCGTGTTTAAATATGCTGGATCTTGGCGACAATAAAGTGAAATCTTCATCTAAGACCAAAGTAATCAGGTGTCAGCAGCCACGAACAAAAAAGTATTTATATATTTTTTTTTATTTCTATAAAACTAAAATGTAATCAAATAAATTATAAGAAATCTCTAAAACTAAATACTTATAATCATATAATGTAATAATGCATGAAAAATAAAAGGTAGGTAGGTACCTACTTACCTAGTAAGTGAACAGTTCTTTCCACTGTTGTTATTTCATTTCCTCGCAATCTCAGTGAAAAGCAGAGCATTGAACCCATTTTCCCCTCGACGTGTCTATCCACCATCGCCGTACCGGCTCGGGTGGCTATGAACGTCTTGGGTAAAATGGCTCGTTTTATGCTCTCGTTACACAATCTAATATTTTTCGCTAGACTTACAGCATTATGCTAGATGCGACTTTGCCAAAACACTTATTGAACTTCGTACGAGTATGTGTAAAGAAACAACTTGTTTTAAATATGACAGAGTGACTGACGTGGATATTTTTGCTCCGTGTAGGTAGCAAACTAATCTAAGTTTAGTCCAAGTAACGACGCTCTCACAAAAGTCAATAAAGTAAGTTAAAATACCTCTAAAAATAATAGTATATTACTGCAGAGGGCGGGAAATGACATTCCTGCCGAGGCCTGTATACTGCTTTTCTCCAAATATGCGAGGAAATTAAACTAAAACATTATATTTATTCGACACAATTATGTTTAACAAACTACCTACAATCTAAAGAAAATTAACACTTTAATAGTAATAAAAATAAACCTTACTGATAAAAGATGCTGCGCTACGCGGGGGTTAAAAAAAATGAACTGAAACAATCAAGTAAGTACTTACTTAAGTATTTTTTTCAGTTCATTGATATGGACCTCCGCAAAGTAACGCCTGATTCAATAAATTACGAAAAAAATGCTTATCAAAGTAGAATAAATGCTGTGAATAAATGTGATGTAACGGATTAACGTGATGCCGTCTCTGTTTGTTTTGTTCGAATAGACGGAGACGGCATCACATTTATCCGTCAAATAAAAATAAGCAATGGTTGGTGAAACATCCCCTTAATGTTTTTTTAGCCATGAAACAACCTAATTAAAGGTTGCCTGGAAGTGATCGCTCTCAAGCGATAAGGCCGCCTATTGCTTACCTTGTAATTTTCTCTCTGTGTATCTGTTTTCTGTATCGCTTACTATGTCTGGTGTACAATAAAGAGTCTTTGTATCGTATTGTATTGTACCACTAATTAAGGTGTAGCCATAGGCGTACGCTAGTACACTCACCATCATTAATATCTGCCACAGCGGAGCGTGCAAAAATATCTGACACGTCCTTCCGGCCCTAGAAATAGAGTCGTATCAGATATGTATGCACGCTTGTTGTGTCAGATATTGGTGCTGGTGACTGTACCTATCATTTAGACTGACTGGTTGTAGGCGTTGTATACTTAGTTCTAGTGTTCTTATAACATCTCTGGCTAACCGCTGGTGAAATTGAGGGTATTGTTCTTGTGCAAACCTATTAAGGCAAGTCAACGTCAGTATAATTATGCTACACAACACCAAACCTATTCATTGTTAGACCTTTAGTAGGTATACAGCGTGCAGGTTTACTAGGTTTCAACTTTAGATAATAACTAATAAGTACTCGTAGGGGCTGTTTCACCATCTATTGACTAGCGTTAACCGACTGTTAAATATGATGCCGTCTCTGTCTATTCGAACAAAACAAATAGAGACGGCATCACACCTAACCGCCAGTTAACACTAATCAATGGATGCTGAAACAGCCCCGTAAACTCGTAAGTAGTATAGTGAGTTTGTACTTTGGGCAGAGGTGTCCTTACCTGTAGTGCAGGGTGTGAGGTGCACACGGGCGCAGCTGTACTTTGTTTGTACTTATTCCTTTTTGACCACGCGCTTCCTAGATGGCGCTAAAGTAATAATTGCACACGGGCGCTACATGGGCTAAAGACGCCGCTTACTTTGGGGCAAAGACCACGCAAAGACTACAGTATATATAGGGCTTTGGGGCTCTAGTCTAGACTGAGTATGTGATTCGTTTTTGAAGGAATATTTGTAGGTACTATTTTTTTACCCGAACACAATTCAATGTACCATCAGCCAAATAGTGGTCTACCACCCTAAAGTTGATAATCGTATGCACTGCAACAATAATGCCAATAGACGTGTCTGTCAACTTGAAAGTTCGACTTAAGCGACATATATATTTATTTAATAGGAACTTGTTTAAAAAATCACAGACCTCTTATTTGGCTGATGGTACCAGATTTACTAACATTAAGTGTAGAAAAAAAATCTTACTTACCTAAAGAATGAAACTGGGGTAGTTCAAAAATGCATTGTATGGGGACAGTGAATTTTACTGTGCTAAGTTCACTTTGATACCTAGTTTAAAAATAATGAAATATAAATACTATTGGTTCCATCAGTACCAGCACCTTACAGATGGTACTAAAAATAAAACGAATAACAAAATATTAATTAATGAAGAGGTTTGCATTAACGCGACATCTATTGAATTACTGTGGTAGCAAGAACACAGTACAGTCATGTCTACGTCCGTTATTGATTATGACTGTATGTAACAGATGGCGTTAAACACTAATATTTTTTGATATCATTGTTTGCTTTAATGACTTACCAAACCATTATTATTTTTGTTCCTTCCTCATTGGTTTGCTTTGTATCTTTGACCCATACTCCTACGTGTTTACTTGCTCTGAGGATATAGATGGCGTTGACATAGTATACATTACTAAATTTGTTTAAGAAAAAAAATGTCGTGAATTTATTTACCGTCATTATTTTTTGATAAATTACGAAAGTAGTCAAACTTATAAATTATAGCTATAAAATACTGGCATAATATTAAGAATTGCTTTCTTTATTCTGGCTGGCTACACTGACCGCTTACTGTCATGTCATTCCGGTAAGCGCGTAACTCCCCTATTGCTCCCCTAGGTTGGTGAATGAATTTTGCGCGTAAAAGAGGTTTTCGCATAATTGGTTTCCTCCTTTGCTGTGTTTTCTGCCTAATTTGGAGTATTTGAGGTAAGAAACCAGTTTATTTTATTTCCGTACATTAGGTTTGCATTTACCTTGCCATAGGTTAGCTTGTTTTCGGCTCACATTTTGTATGTAAACATCATGTAAACATTCATAATTTAATCACTTTACCTAGTAGATCTCGATTGTTTCTTTGTCGATGAAATTTAAACAAAACTATACAGTCTATTCAATACCGATGAATTACCGATATAATTACTCACAAGGAAAGTATTCCAAACGTGAATTGCGGCTTCAATGAATAAAGTGTTTTCTGAGTGCGATTTCGTGTAAAAATATTAAGTTATGCACCACAATCTTCCACGAACGTTCCAGAATGTCTCAGGACAGCGAGGCGCCGCTTCCCGAGGGTTGGGAGATGAGGACCAGTCGGTCGACCGGAATGACCTATTTCCTCAACAGCTACACGAAGAAATCCCAGTGGGAGCGTCCCGAGGCCCCTGCGGACCCTGGAGAGATCCGTTGTAGCCACATCCTTGTCAAACACGCTGACAGCCGCCGTCCTTCCTCCTGGAGAGATGAGAAGATAAACCGAAGCAAAGATGAAGCTCTAGATGCTCTGAAAAGCTACCGGAAGCAAATTGTTTCCAAAAACGCTCAGTTTGTCGACATTGCTACTAAATATTCAGATTGCTCGTCAGCCAAACGCGCTGGGGACTTGGGTATGTTTGGAAGAGGCCAAATGCAAGCACCATTTGAGGAAGAGGCATTTAAGCTGAAGATCGGACAATTGAGTAAGCCCGTTGAGACTGCATCGGGGTACCATGTCATTTTAAGAACAGTGTAAGTTAAGATTATGTTCTTTAAGGTTTCATTCATTTACTGCCTCAGCATGGCATTGATGATTTTAATTATTACATAATTATGTCAAAAATCTAAGTATGTCTGTAATTTAATTTTTATGTTTGCGCCAACTGGTCACCGTAGGTCAGCAAACGCTACTGTTAATAATACTGAACAGTAGCAAAACCTACCAATGCTAACAAACAATGATTAACTGATAGTATCTTACCATCTCACCATTGGTGGAATCATCAGTATTACATACATACATACATACATAAAATCACGCCTCTTTCCCAACGGGGTAGGCAGAGACTACATCCTTCCACTTGCTACGATTCTGGCATACAATTCCGCTTCCTCTACATTCATCAATCCTTTCATGCATGCACGTCGGTTTAGAGTACTGACCCGACCTTTCTTCAGAATGTCCCCAATTTGATCGTGGTATGTTCGTCTAGGCCTTCCTCTCCCAACATTCCCGTTCACACCACACATACATCAGTATTATCAATGAATATTTTCAAGAATTGAATTGACAGTTTCAAAATGGAGGTTGTGTTTGTGTTTTTATGTTTTATAGTTTCTAAATGGTGGTTAGTGGTGGTGTAGAAAATCAAATAAGGTCTGCAATTTGTCAAATTATTAACTGTTTGAAACCGGACATCAATTTGTATGCTACAATTTTAATTCTATCAACTGAAAGAAAAGTTGTCTCATCCATTACCATTCTTGCCTAAGTTGGAACTTATGAACTGTGAATTCATATTGAAAGCCAACGCACTGTGACTCCTTGTGGGACATGTTCACTGAGTCATAGTGACATGTTCACCGAGGCAGTGACATGTTCACTGAGTCATAGTGTCATTTTTCCCTGACAAGGGAAATCATTACGATGTTATATGACCCACATATAAATATATATTTTTTAAATAAATATGGCAAGTTGTGTGAGCATCAGTCATTTTTTCCATGGGAGTTCGGCATATTGAAAGGCCAGAATATACTTTGTCTTTTAGCATTCTTTAGTCCTAAATGGAACCCTTACAGTTTTGCCATGTCTGTCTGTCCATCTGCCCCCGGTTTAGCTATGAGACTGCCACCGCTAGATGGATAATATAAAGTGTTGGATAGACCTTTAAAAAACATTGTAGTTTTCCTAAGACCATTTTTCAATTTCAAACTAAACCATTGGCTTAAAAAATCGAAAAAATCATGGTGGTAATAACTTAAGTATATATAACGAATTTAGGAGAAAAACACAACCTATGAAGCTTTATAATTTAACAAGTAATAGCCAAGCAAAACTTGAATGTTGAATATTTGGTGCATATTAGTACAGAACCGTACACTGCGCTTGGCCCGACACGCACTTGACCAGTTTAGGATACAGTAGAACCTAAGGGCCTACTCTAGCTGTCGCGGTTTGCACGGAGCGGGTGGTCGCCTAGTGAACAATAGTATGAGCAGCGCCTGCACCCGCGCCGGCTAGCGTATACCCTAAAAAGTTTACCACACCATGCTGAAGCATTATGGGGAAACCTTTGTTTACTTGGATATTTGTTGATGAATGATATTTTAGTTACATTTTTGTCTGATTGGTTATTTGATTTACTAATAAGCAAATCTATCTAAGCATACTTAGCTTAAGTACCTATCTAAGTTAAAGTTGTGACAAAAATTTAATAATAGCTCAAAGAACAGCAATAAAGTATTTTCTGACTCATTGTTTTAGTTTTTTTTTTATAATTTTATTTATCTCCTTAGTTAACAGTAATGGGCTGTATGTATTATAATATCCCCAGATATGTAAGGAAAAAACAAATCATGTCTGTTTCTTTTTTAAGTTGGAAAAGGACTAGGTGACTGCCGTCTTTAACATATCTGGATTCAATTTAAATCAACACTTGAATTAGTAAATACAGTTGAGCAAACAATCAGTTACATAGTAGTACATGAATCCATTACTTATTACTAGGCTGAAACCTATTGATTATCAATTTCAATATTATTATTATTATTTGACAAAAGTATGGGATGTCAACATGACATTAGTAGCACAAAGGTTCCACGCTGCTACATGATTCAGTGAGTTCGACTGTACCTTAAGGGCGTTTACACACCGCGTTTTTTTAAACGGGCCGTCGACGCGCGTTTGTATCGATACAAACACGCGTTGTAACGCTGGTCTATGGAAACACACGTGGTGCCCGAAGGCTCTTAGGTTACCAGCAATAATCTACTGTTTTACTTACAGAATGTGAGCTACGACATTTTTTTTATTACTGAGTTATGTAAATATTGATTAACCAGCCCCGCAACTCCGTCTACGAAGAATTCGTTAAAAACTATCCTGCTGGGACTATACAGTTTCCCAAATTACCTATCTAATGTCCAGGCGAAGGCATACATATCTATACAGCCTTAGCGTCAAATGTATATAAGTACATAGACCTTATGATTAGTGGCATAAATGTGTACCTATAGTATCTATAGACATTTTTCCTTTGTTTGTTACTCTTTCACGCATAAACTACTGAACGGATTTGCAAGAAATAATGTATGATTCCTGTCGGCTCAAATAAGTTCTAAACTAGGTACATGTAGGTACTAATTATGCGCGAGCGACGTCGCGGGCAAAAGCTAGTTTAAACTATGGGAGAAAGGCACTAACTATAGACAAATCTCTCTCCAGACTAGCTTGCAGTTCAAAATTCGACTTTCATACTGTTAAACCGTGATTTTTAGTTTAGTTTTGTATCGATAGATGTCACTATCTTGTCTTAATGAAAAGCTGAATCGCGATGTTAAGATTTTTCCGGCAGCCTATAAAAGGGCTGTCAATTATATTAAAATTGTCATTTCCCAAGCAACCGTGGTTTAAGTAACACGTGCGTTCTACGTTCAAACATGGTCCTACGAGTTGGATTGGCCTATGGTCTGTCCCAGATTCGAGATACTAAAATGACAGTCCTGAATGTCAAACGTAAAATAATGTGGCCATATAAAGGAACAGTGCTGCTCCGTGATTTCGGTTTCGTAAATAACCGATAAAATGTTTATTTTACGATAGCAAAAATAACATTAATGCATTCAATATTCTACTTTCCATTTTACTTTATCATACGATAAAGTGATGAAATCTAAGCACAGGTAAAAATACAGTGTTCATCACTTAGTGCCAATGTAAAAATAATACAGAGGGGCTACTACAAAACTAGAAAAACGAAGTTCGTATGGCACCGTCCCTTTCACTCGCGTATTGAATGAGATAGCGTCAGCGGGACGGCAACATACGAAGTTCGAGTTTTGCATTTCGTAGTCAGGGCGAGCAGGGCTACTACGAAATTCGAAAATCGAAGTTCGTGTCGTTCCGTCCTTCTGACACTACTATTTATTTAATACGTAAGTGAGAGGACGTTACGGTACGAACTTTGATTTTCGAATTCCGGAGTAGCCCTCAGATATCACACAACGTCATTGTTCATGTTTTTCGTATTCAAGTGGTATTCAACGATTTTCGTTACTTTTACTCGTATTGCCATCGGATGTGATCAGTGCGTTTTCTCGTGTTATTGTTGCTGTTGACGTTATTTGTTAAATTTGTTGAGATAGACTTTTATTTGTTAATTTTGTTTTGTTTGGTCGTGTTTTTGTTGTTTTGTTTGATTAAACATGGACTCTGAGCAGCCAGTACTTCGTCGCATAGACGACGCAGCGAAGAAATACTTTCGCCTCGGAAAACGGAAACGTCAACCTCTTAGCAAAGCCGAGAAGTGTATGGTTGTAAAACTTACTTAGAATGAAATTGAAACATCAACATCTATAAAAAGTCGAAATATCTCGAAAACGGTCGAATTTTTATTAGACCTATTTTAACCTTTTCTAGAATGTCCTAAGTGCCCTACATTTTAGTACATCCCGGATTGTTCATATCTTAATATTTTACGACATGCTACATTGGTCCTAACAAATTTTCGGTGATAACCGGTTGCGGCACATCACTATTTATGAGACGCAAAAAACAGGTAACACATGAAACGTCGTTTTTAGTATCTCGAATTCTGGGACAGACCTAGTGGAGTAGCGGCTCCGGGTGTGTGTACCAAGCACTGACGTGGCGGTGGATTGCTGTCAAAAGTGCTAAAGGCGGGAAGAGCCTCCGACGCCGACGTCATCGTGCACACCGGAAGGGACGTGAGTGACGTGTGGTAATAGTCAAGTGCGAAACTGTGAGTACATTTAATTATTACGTAGTGCAACTGTCAAAGACTTGTAAAATTTTCAAGAAAATATTTGGACTTAGTAAATTTAGAAGTAGTTTAGCGACTTAGAATAGTTTCAATAAAAGTGAAACTACGGGGAATCCACGCCCATTTTCAGTCAGAGTTTAAAGTCGCTAAACACTTAGAAAATTTCAAGATGGAAATTTATATCAAACTTCAGATTGATTTAAATAAGCGAATTGGAAGGGCAAAATTGAACTTTAAGAAGTCGCCAAAAGATCGACTTGCCTCAGCAGATTACATCAGTACTAGAATCGTAACTTTGGAAAAACTGTGGGCAGAGTTCTCATCAACACATACACAGATTGTTCAAGAATGCGATGATGAACTTATCAATTCTAGTACTTACGTTAAAACTGAACTGTATGAAGCTACTGAAGAATTATACACAGACTACATGTACGAACTGAAGTCTGCATTAACAAGTATAAAGTCGACAAGTCTCTCTTCGGCAAGCAGCAGCGGCTCATTCGTTACAGCAGCGTCAGCAATCCAGAGCAAGAGTAACGATCTGATTAAATTGCCCAAGATTTCTATTCCATCATTTTCGGGAAAATATTCGAATGGATCAGTTTTCGCGACTTATTTGTTTCTTTGATCCATAAGAACGAGTCCCTCGATAACGTCCAGAAGTTGCACTATCTGAAAGGGCACTTAACCGGTGAAGCTGAACAGCTTTTACGTCACGTCCAGATCACGCAAGACAATTACCAGTTATGTTGGAACCAGCTTGAAAAGCGCTACAATAACAAGAAATATTTGTCAAATTGTATCTTGAAGAGACTCTTAAGTCAGAAAAACATCACCACAGAATCTTCAAGCGCGCTTAAAGAGTTGTTAGACACGACAAATGAGTGTTTATATTCATTGCGAAACTTAGGTATAGATATAAGTACGTGGGACATAATTGTGATTCACATAATGTGTCTAAAGTTAGATAGCGAGTCTAGGAAACAGTGGGAACTCAAAGTTAGCGAGTCATCAGATGATTTACCCACACTGAAGCAGTTTCAGGACTTTTTAGAAATTAGATTCAGAGCACTTGAGTTCATTGATCCCAAACTGTCAAAAAGTCATTTTGTTCAGAAAAGTCCTGTCAGTGCGCGGGTACATCATGTGATAGACGTATCATGTGCTTACTGTTCCGAAAGTCACAAATTATGTAATTGCAAAGGTTTCGCAAAGGTCGAAGTTGACACTCGACGTGATTTCATCCAATCCAACAATCTGTGCTTCAATTGTCTAGGCTCAGGTCACAATGCCTTTTCATGCCGTATTCCTACTAGATGCCGAATTTGTAAGCGCAAGCATCATTCTTTGTTGCACCCCAAAAATGTTACCAGCTCAACCGATTCCGAAGTAAAGCAATACACTCGGTTGAGAATAATGTTGTAACGCACAGTACAACAGTTGCTTCAGGTGATGATCACACATCAAGCGTTACAGCCTGTGTTTCGACCAGCCGCAGTCAAGTTTTGTTGGCGACGGCATTAGTAAGCGCTCAGTCGAAATCAGGATCAGGCATTACGCTTAGATGTTTACTCGACCAAGGTTCCCAGGCTTCGTTAATTACGGAGTCAGCAGTCCAGTTGCTAGGACTTAAGAAAATTCCCCACAAAAGTAACATTTCAGGACTAGGAGGTGAAGGAAACCCAACAATGGTTTCCAAGTCGGTGGTGAATGTGAAGATAGCATCACTTCATGATCCTGAATATGAGGTTGAGATTCATGCTTTTGTGTTGGGCAAACTCACTTCGGCTCTACCTGATAAAAGAGTGGTTGTGGAGTTATGGTCAGAGTTGTCAGGTTTAGAACTAGCTGATCCGTCATTCAATGTTCCAGGCAAAATTGATATGCTGCTGGGAGCGGATGTTTATGGACGGATACTGCTCGATGGTATCATCAAAGCTCCATTGGGAGCACCCATCGCCCAACGAACCACTTTGGGCTGGATCCTTTCTGGGCCGATTCATTTCGATGTATTGGATTTACACAAAAATATCTGCGTTAACCACATTCATGTAGATGAAAACGAGCTGCTCAAAAAGTTTTGGGAGCTCGAGGCAGATAATTTTGTGACGGATCCCAAGCAGAACTACACCGACGAGGAGAAGAAGTGTGAGGAAACATTTGCTGCTACTACAACAAGTGATAGCACAGGTCCATTTCTTAATTCAAGTCCCAGTTGTCAACACGGCAACTTTGAAGCTATAGTTACTAGACGCTTCAATAAAATAGAAAGAAGATTTGCTAAAGATACTCAAATCAAGAAACACTATGCAGAAGTGATAAACGAATGCATTGATCTTGGTCACGCGGAGATTGTGCCAAAAGAAGAACAAGACAAAGCTGGTGTTGTTATTTTACCTCATTATCCAGTGGTCCAAGAGAATATAACAGCAACGAAGCTTCGTGTTGTGTTTAACGCTTCGTATCCTGGAACCAACGGTGTCTTACCACAACAAGACCTGTTAGTGGGGCTAAGATTACAACCTGATCTATGGCACACTATCCTTCGATGGCGGTGTCATCCTGTTTGCCTTGTGGCAGATATTATGAAAACGTACAGACAGGTGAAAGTAGATCAAGACGACGCAGATTATCAGCGCATCCTCTGGTGTAAAAATCCTGAAGATGAGTTGAACTATCTATGGTCACATGTTTGCTCAAAAGAGAACCTAGCGGATTGTGTATCGCCGGGATCTCAGCAATTGCAAAATGAACTGCTCTGGAAAGAAGGTCCAGAATGGCTGAAACAGAAAAATATCAGTTATAGAAAAATTGTATATAAAGAAACTAATTTAGAAGAAAAAACAAATAAACTATGTGTAAATACCTGTAAAGTGAACGATGGCGGCACTGAAGACTTTGGCGAAAGGCTAATCTCAAAGTTTTCCATGTTAAGAAAACTCATCCGCGTCGTAGAATTCTGTAAGAGGTTGGGAAAGCTAGCTAGAAAAGAAGTTGTTTGTAAGTGGTTAACAAGCAAGGAAATACAGGACAGTTTAATGACATGCATTATATTTGGTCAGAATAAACACTTCGAAGAAGAGCTGGCAAACCTGAAAGAAAAGAAAAAGATTAGTAAAAAAAGCAAACTTACCTCGTTGACTCCTTGGATTGATGTTCCTATACCAATACCATTAACAACTGATCATTTTGTGGTAAGCGAGCCTCTTGTGCTGGATCTAGACTCCAACTATGAAGCTTTAAATGTAAATAATTTAAGAAAATTGTATTATTGGCAACTAACGCAAAAGATGGTTCAAGATTTCTGGCATCGTTGGTCGCGTGAACATCTCACACAATTTCACCATCGCTACAAATGGGTGAATCAAACACCTGAACCAACTGTTGGTGATATTTTATTAATTAAAGAAGATGATATGCCTCCGGCACGGTGGTTGTATGGCATTGTAGTTGCGAAGCACCCAGGGTCGGATGGAATCACGCGAGTGGTTAGTTTAAGTTGCAAAGGCAATATTATTAAAAGATCTGTTGGTAAGCTTTGTTTCTTGCCTATAGATTCATAATTTGTATTCTGTTAGTGTTAGTGTAAATATGGTTTTGTTTTGTGTGAATTGTAGAGCAATTGTTTCAATTTTATTGTGTTTTGTATAGAAACAGTCAGTTATGTGAGTAAGTTATGAAATTTTATTGTGCTGTGTAATATCGGTCATTGAGTTGCATATTATTGCTATGCATGTTATGAATATTGTGAATTTAAGTTATGTTAATTGTTCAAGTTAGTTTTGGATATTGTGATTCTGTTTGTTTGTGATTCTATTTTACACTGCCTCATGGTGGGCGGAATTAAGGACAATATTTTTTTTATTTGTCCTTGGTGGGCGGTATGTTAAACCGTGATTTTTAGTTTAGTTTTGTATCGATAGATGTCACTATCTTGTCTTAATGAAAAGCTGAATCGCGATGTTAAGATTTTTCCGGCAGCCTATAAAAGGGCTGTCAATTATATTAAAATTGTCATTTCCCAAGCAACCGTGGTTTAAGTAACATGTGCGTTCTACGTTCAAACACATACCATACAATACAAGTATTCTTTATTGCACACCACAAATCAGAAAAAAAATGTATACCGTTCCTCTCTCGCTAGTAGTATTTGACACGAGAGTGAACGAGAGGGTACGAGTACGATACGAACTTGGAATTTTGCAGTAGCTCCACTAATGTTATGCTCGGAGACTGACATCCGAAGGAAAAAAGTTGTGTATATTGTTGTTCCGAGTTGAGAAACTTCGATAGCACGATACAGAATGTAGCAGTGTTTGGCAACTAGATGGCGCTAGGGGTCTGGGTTATACAAACTACACCTCAACTTAATATACTTTAATTTTCTAACAAGATAGCACAATAAATATTATGATATTATATTACCGAGACCTTAACAACGTTGACTTAGTGCAATTTCAGTTCGATGCCCTCGACAAACCCAGCCATTTTGTCGATGGCACATATTGTAACTCCCGAACTTCAATCAGCGTTTACTTATCTTAATTATGGCACTATATAAAGGGTAAGCTAGATAAAATACTAAATATACCATGGAATCACGATGCCGTCAAAGATTTGGAAGTGAGTTCGGAAGTTACTAAAACACTTGTTCCTTATTACAGTGCTTTCGTCAGTATCTCGTCCTTGTTGTCTGTGGTCCTGATTAGTAAGATAGCGTCTAATGAAGACTCTTTAACGTTCTGCGGCGCAGGAGTCCATATCGGCCCGATAATGGGCGGCGACCGCTTGCCTCCCCACGCGCTGAACTTCACCTTCCTTTTGCCATCTTTCTTTAGATTAACATCCAAATACGGATGCCCAGGTTTGAACATGCTTGGAAGGGGATCCATGAACCTTTTGAAGGGCAACGCGTCGCGGATGTGAGATGACTGCGCTAGAGCAAGTATCTTGACAGGATGCCGCTTGTCCAAAGTCGGTCTGAAGCGGAAACCAGCAATGTCGAACCGCTCACCGGTAGGCGAGTAGTTAGAAACAATCCGCGTCAGTTCTGGTATCGAAGTGGAATATATAACCCTTGAGGCTTTATTGCCTGGTTTGTATATCATCTGTCCGCTCCGCTTTCCCCCCCAAGGGCTGAAGCGTACCCTCTTCGGCATGCTCGGTTCCCTCACCGCCGCTCGCTTCCACGACCACATCTGCTCAATGTTTCCACCATCGTCTGATCTCTTGCCGCCCCAAGGGCTGAAGCTCCTCTTTTTCATAGGCTTTAAGGCGTCAGTGGCATTATCTTCAACAACTGCGCCGGAGAAAGCTTCGATAATAAACGGACTGCTGTTCGTTTTCTCCTCATTTCTTGCGTATAGCGTTTTGTCGGAGTCTAGAAGGTTCGGTAGCCAGTTTCTCTGTTCGTCCTCGGTCATCCTTCGTTTCCGTTCATTTGGTTGTAGTTCGTCGCGCTGGTAGAACTGGTTGTAGTTATCTGTGTTGCTTAAGGTGTCGTGTTGGTATGATAGCTCGCCTTGTGGGGGGAGGTTTATGTAGTTTACGTAGGGCATTGGGATGTTGACGCTGGTGCCGAGGGGGTCCAGGACTGGCTCAGGGGCGGAGCCGACGTCGATGAACTGGAGGCTAGCGGAGCCGAACCAGGAAAGCAGGAGCCAGTAGTGCAGCATAGTTCTGAAACAGGAAAAGGATGTGTTTACAAGATTGAATTTACTTTCACCTGTCCCGATTTATGTTCGGTTTTACGAGTTAAATTTGACTCATTTCCAGTGGTCGGATTGACATCTTTGCTTTGAAGATTGGATGAACAAATATATCGAATATGATAAATAAAATGTTTGTCGTTAAAAATCCATCATTTATTTTGAAATCGATTAAAACGATCTCACACTTCGTACAATTTACTTAAAAGGGCTGCTAACACTAGATTATATTATAGAAGCGTAGGTACCTGTCTACTTATATTTGAACAATGAACAGAGAACACGCGCCACACAGGGGGGCTACTGCGAAAGTCGAAAATCGAAGTTCGTATCGTACCTCTCTTTCACTTTCAAGCATAGGTTTTAATTAACGTGCGTCAACGGGAGGACAAGATATGAAGTTTGAATTTTGCACTTCGTATTAGTTCGTGTTTGCGACTGGGTAAAGATGTCGAGAGTACCTACTCGACTTACGTTGGTACGGTACTCGAACCTTTTTAACTTTTACCAGTCAGTCAGGTCTACATAAACTTTGAAGTGCGAAGAGGACAGGTAAAGTTTTAATTGATAAAATACAGAAGTCATGCTTTGCCTGGAGACCGATAAAACTGCCAAAAAAAAGCAGTTTATTGATATGGACCTCGGCAAAGTACTCAGTTATAGATGGCGGGTTTCTTGACAGGTGAAATATTGTATAATAGATGGCGTTAAAGCCGTGGTGGCCTAGTGGTTTGACCTATCGCCTCTCAAGCAGAGGGTCGTGGGTTCAAACCCCGGCTCGCACCTTCGAAATTCATGTGCGGAGTTACATTTGAAATTTACCACGAGCTTTGCGGTGAAGGAAAACATCGTGAGGAAACCTGCACAAACCTGCGAAGCAATTCAATGGTGCGTGTGAAGTTCCCAATCCGCACTGGGCCCGCGTGGGAACTATGGCCCAAGCCCTCTTGTTCTGAGAGGAGGCCTGTGCCCAGCAGTGGGACGTATATAGGCTGGGATAGATGGCGTTAGTATAGTAAGGTCCGTTTGCCGATTCGTCTTGCTTGCAATTTGACTCATTTAGCTTTTAACCCCCGACCACAGAATAGATAATAGTCCAAGTACGCAACTAACCTAACCAAAAAAAAGTTGGAAAACCCCCGACATTGTCACTTCAAAGTTAAATATCTCGAAAACGGCTGAACCGATTTTGATAAAACCATGTCTAAGAACCATCGCTAGAAACCCTGATCGTCCTTCTCACTCTCGTTAAATAGTATAAGTGTCAGAGAGACGGAAAGACACGAACTTCAATTTTCGAATTTCGTAGTAGCCCCGCTTTGTCATCGTAGCTCTCAAACGGATGGACCGATTTCAATGCTGTTTAGCGTCATGTATGTCTTGTATCTGTTCTATTTTTGTTTTTATGGCGTTAAATAAATGTATTTTCTTTTATTCTTTATTTCTTTCAATGCTGTATTGTTTACGTGAAAGCGAGTTTCCTGTGGTTTCCAGCTATGTTTGATAAAAATCGGTCCAGCCGATTTTGAAATATTGGACAATGGCGCGGGTTTCTTAACTATTCCAAATTGATTGTTATTAATCGATGTGCCTCGATCGCCTCTCAAGCGGAGGGTCGTGGGTTCAAACCCCGGCTCTCACCTTCGAAATTCATGTGCGGGGTTATATTTGAAATTTACCACGAGCTTTGCGGTGAAGGAAAACATCGTGAGGAAACCTGCACAAACCTGCGAAGCAATTCAAAGGTGCGTGTGAAGTGATTGGGCCCGCGTGGGACAATGGCCCAAGCCCTCTTGTTCTGAGAGGGATTTTGACGACCGGATAGCCAAGTGGTTAGAGAACCTGACTACGAAGCTTGAGGTTCCGGGTTCGATTCCCGGCCGGGCAGATATTTGTATGAATAATACGAATGTTTGTTCTCGGGTCTTGAATTTTCAATATGTATGTAAGTATGTATTTATCTATATAAGTATGTTTATCCGTTGCCTAGTATCCATGGTACAAGCTTTGCTTAGTTTGGGACTAGGTCAATTGGTGTCAAGTGTCCCATGATATTTATTATTATTTAATATTCATATTATAATCACTTATGCATAGCATAGTAAGGTTGATATTCCACTAATCTTGTTTGCAGTTAGTGATATTTACTTGTTACCTGACGATTTATATGTCAAAGTCTAACAAAGGCCGTTTTGCCTAACGTTTGAGACGCTTGGAATCGCAATCAAATGAGAGATTTCGCATACAAAGTTTTTTTCATTCTACTGGATGACAACGAGCAAGTGAGTCTCCTGATGGTAAGAGATCACCACTGCCCATGGACACCTGCAACACCAGGGGGGTTACAGATACGTTGCCAAACTAGAGGCCTAAGTTGGGATACCTCAAGTGCCAGTAATTCACCGGCTGTCTTACTCTCTACGCCGAAACACACAACAAGCACTGCTGCTTCACGGCAGGATTAGCGAGCAAGATGGTGGTAGCTATCCGGGCGGACCTTGCACAAGGTCCTACCACCTGCAAAACTGTCATTTGATTGCGACCGCGAGCGTCAGAAACGTTAGGCAAAACGGCCTTCTTACATAACTATCTCCACCTAACTTACCTATCATAGAAACCTCGATGAACGTGCTTCTTTTCTATCTCTTCACAAAAAAACCCGGCCAAGAGCGTGTCGGACACGCCCAAAATAGGGTTCCGTAGCCATTACGAATAATTAAGTAATATTTTTCTAAGGATTTCGTGTTTTATACGGAATCTTCCAAGTTTAGGTATATTTTATACCTTAGGCTGCTATTACTAAAACTACTACTCGTAATAATTCTCCAGCAAACTTAGCCGTTACAGTTTTGCTTGAGTTTATAAACTTACTACCATTTTTTTTAATTTTTCCACCCACCGGTTCAGATTTTAGAGGGGGGGGGGGGACGCTCGATTTTAATGAAAAATTTGCACTTTAGAGTTGATATTTTGCAAACAAATCACTGAATCGATAAATCGTTTCCCTACCCTAATGATTTTAAAAGACCTATTCAACGATACCCCACACTACAAGGTTGGATGAGAAAAAAAAATCACCCCCACTTTACATCTATGGAAGGTACAATAAAAATAAAAAAAAAATGAATTTTTTATTGTACTATTTTGTCGGCATAGTTTACATATATGTCCGTGCAAAATTACTGCTTTCTAGCATTGATAGTCCCTGAGCAAAGCAGTGGACGGACAGACAGACAGACATGGCCAAACTATAAGGGTTCCGTTTTTGCCATTTTGGCTCCGGAACCCTAAAAAAGCTGGTAGAATTCTAAAAGAAATCGACTCGTTGCTATCTGAAGGAAAACATTGCATCTTTTTCATAACAATCTTGGACAATGCATCAATGCGCTCGGCCCGGTCTCCAAGAAACTCTTTATTGCTTGTTTAGTCGCTGGCAGACAATGGCTGTGCATTGCAGAATACAAGGTGTAAGCTGAGATTGGGATCCGCGCAAACATTGCAAGGAAATACACTAATGCCTAGTAGGGTGATCCAGACTTTGTTTACTTTCTTTACAAAGTTTACCTTTATTGGAACAGACTTTTTTTAAATCTTCTTTTGGATAAAATTGGTATGTAGATTCATGAAATTTGGCACACTTGTTTTTAGTGCAACTTCAATAAAGACTACGAAAATTAAGTGAGATCTCGGAATTTACATTCAAGACATAATAATGAGCAAATAACTTTTTATACCTGTTTCAACTAATTGTGATGTGCAGCTTTTTTTTTGGCGTGCCGCTAACACTACAAGCTTTAATTGAACTTGCAATGATCGTTATGTACCTTAAGGTAACTGGAAATTCTAAAATTTGCTAACCATTTTTCAACCACTCCTGATTGACCTGAATCCAACGTGTTTTACGTACAATTACGTAATAACGTAGGTTATAGTAACGTCAAAAAAAATCTGACACCGGTACAGAAAAACCTCTTAAGTATTGAAAATAATCCGGCATAAAATTCAACGAGGTATATTTTGTTTAAACAGATTTCAATTCAACTGCTGCTGGGCTACTCCGAAACTCGAAATTCGAAGTTCGTGTCGTGCGGTCCCTCTGACACTTACACTGTTTGATACGAGAGCGAGAGGGACCGCACGACACGAACTCCGAGTTACGAGTTTCGTAGTAGCCTTGCTGGATTTAAATGGCTTACACGTGTGAGGTCGCGGGTAAACACTAGAACCCGGCCAAATGCGAGTCGGACTCGCCCACGAAGGGTTCCGTACCATTATCTATAAAACATTAGACATTAGCAAAAAACACGTTTGTTGTATGTGAGTCCCCTTAAATAAATATTTATTTTATTTTAATTTAATCATTTATATTTCAAGTGAATATACGACTAAATATTAATATATATAATAAGAATGGCTTGCACCTCTGAGTTTTTCGAAATTCATGTGCGGGATTACATTTGAAATTTACCACGAGCTTTGCGGTGAAGGAAAACATCGTGAGGAAACCTGCACAAACCTGCGAAGCAATTCAATGGTGCGTGTGAAGTTCCCAATCCGCACTGGGCCCGCGTGGGAATAATAGGCTGGGATGAATGAATGAATGAATGAATAATAATTATATTAATATCGAGCAAAAAAACGGCAAAAAAGTGACGTTTGATGTATGGGAGCCCTCATTTATTTTATTCTGTTTTTAGTATTTGTTGTTATAGCGGCAACTGAAATACTTAATCTGTGAAAATTTCAACTGCCAAGCTATCACGGTTCATGAGATACAACCTGGTGACAGATGGACAGACAGACGGACGGACAGCGGAGTCTTAGAAATAGGGTCTCGTTTTTACCCTTTGGGTACAGAACCCTATAAACTGATAATCTGACAGTAGCTACTTCAGGGGGCCAAGCGTGGGCATCAATCTCGACACGCTCGGCCCATCGTAACCCTTATACAATCCAAAATAAATAGGCCATGTATTCTAGAACAAACTGACCAAACAACTCCAACTAGTTACAAGTCACTAAGTCTTCCTAATTTACCATACATGACAATTAATTAGTAGGTTCGTGAGGCTGAGTAAAACGAACGCCAAGTTAAATTGCCCGCGCTGACCGTCAGGCATAATTGGGTTCGGACCTACGTCACATGAACGTCGGGATAAAAAACATCAATTTGTTCATTTTTCTGAAAGATCGATAACCTTTTGTCACGTTGGTTTATAGATATTGAGTGTTTTCTACCGGTGCTATTCAGGTTTTGGTTTTGCTTCATCGACAAAATTATGGACTCGTTCAAAATGAATGCCAACCCATGTACACTCGAACATACTGAATCGTGAGCGACTGTGGAACCTCTTCGCAATAAAGTCATATTGACTGCTTGAAAGGAATTTATTATGACACTTACTGCGAGTTGAAAATACAAACTGAAAATATAGATGCACAGAAAAACCAGAAAAATAAGACCATCACTGGGAATCGAACCCAGGTCCTCAGGGAGATATGAGGTGCATAGGGGAAATTCGTGTCAGTACCGTTGACCATCAGTGGTGTAGCGGTATAGCACGCGGTACGGATTACCGAGGACCTGGGTTCGATTCCCAGTGATGGTCTTATTTTTCTGGTTTTTCTGTGCATCTATATTTTCAGTTTGTATTTTCAATTTAGGTTTTACGGGATGACCGTAAAAGTAAAAATTTGGAATTTAAATAAAAAATACAAAAAGATTCCAAAAAAAACAATCTTAACTTACTGTGAGAACGTTCGACGGTGGGACAGGAACTGAATAGTCGAATAAATTGAATCATGACCCAAGGCGGAACCTTTTAAAGTCAATTTCACTATGTATCATACATACTATAGGTTTCCTTGACAAAAGTATGAGATGTCACATGACATTAGTAGCACAAAGGTTCCACCCTTAGTCATGATTCATTTGTTCGACTGTCATCATCATCCCAGCCTATATACGTCCCACTGCTGAGCACAGGCCTCCTCTCAGAACAAGAGGGCTTGGGCCATAGTTCCCACGCGGGCCCAGTGCGGATTGGGAACTTCACACGCACCATTGAATTGCTTCGCAGGTTTGTGCAGGTTTCCTCACGATGTTTTCCTTCACCGCAAAGCTCGTGGTAAATTTCAAATGTAATTCCGCACATGAATTTCGAAAAACTCAGAGGTGCGAGCCGGGGTTTGAACCCACGACCCTCTGTTTGAGAGGCGATAGGTCAAACCACTAGGCCACCACGGCTTGTTCGACTGTACAGTCAAAGAAACTGAAACACGTACCAGGGTTGGAACCTTTTCATAATCAATTCCGCTATGATTTCTTTGGCAAATGTATGGGATGTCAACATGACATCTGTAGCAAAAACGTTCCACCCTGGTACCTGATTCAGTTTCCTTGACCGTATCTATACTTGAAATTTTCCAAACCTTTTTTCGTTTTCTAAAATCAAATTCTTGTTTTTATGTATAAGATACCATATGTCTACCGTATTTTTTTTCTAACATACATGCATTGGGTTGGCAACTCTAAAGGTAGAAAAGCAAATGGATGGTGTACGTTCTTATGCTGGGTGGCAATAATATAAGAAAAATATAGTTCTTCCTGAAGATAGGAAAATTCTATTCAAACTAAAGTAAAACAACTAAGTTACATCAATGTTTTCTATTAGTTAAAAGCAAAGGAGAACTAGCCGATGGAAATATCTCGCACAACTTCAGTGTCGGACGCCTTAACTCGATTTCCACCGGCTTTTCTTTTTTTTTATCGTGACGTCAACGATCAGGTTTTCCGATTGCTTTTTAACTTAGGATACGGCATAATTATGCTCGCATAAGAACTGAAAACCGGGCAAGTGCGAGTCGGACTCGCGCACCGAGGGTTCCGTACACATTTTTTTTTTTAGTTGATTGAATGAAAGGTAAATTGCGGTTTACGATTTATGACGTATTAAAAAAACTACTTACTAGATCTCGTTCAAACCAATTTTCGGTGGAAGTTTGCATGGTACTTTTGCATAGACATGGACATAACTTTATTTCAATAATTTAATTTAAAATAATAATACACAATTTACAGAAAAGAAAAACATTTGATGATGTCGAAAAGGAACTTGACTGAGCATTATGCTGCAGTAAGTATGTGCTTATAGCCTACTACCGGTTACCTTTACTTGCCCGAATTTAATTTGCCCGAATTTCACTTGCTATACCAACGTTTGCCATAAAATATATAGAACCGTGCTGTTTTCAGGATTTTTTATATGTCATCATATAGAATGCAGTAGGTTAGGTTAGGTTAGTTTAATATCAACTCTGAAGAAATTACTATTTCAGAAATAAATTACTTTATGGCAAATGAAAATTCTAGAAAACGATACATTCGGGCATATGAAATTCGGGCAAACGATAGAGAACCGCCTACTACAGCGCTGATTTTCAGTCAATTGCACCTAATGTGTTGGATTGGAATCAGCACAAATACGTTTGCGTAGGAAAGGTGTACAATAAATAAAATAAAAGAATAAATTTATAGATACATTTAAGAAGAACAGCAATACTCGTAGCTTATAATCTGTGATTAAACATGTAGAAACTTTTCTTCGTTTTTAGGGTTCCGGAGCCAAAATGGCAAAAACGGAACCCTTATAGTTTCGCCATGTCTGTCTGTCTGTCTGTCCGTCTGCGGCTTTGCTCAGGGACTATCAATGCTAGAAAGCTGTAATTTTGCACGGATATATAGGTAAACTATGCCGACAAAATGGTAAATTAAAAAAAAAAAAATTTTTTTTAGGGTACCTCCCATAGACGTAAAGTGGGTGTGATTTTTTTTCTCATCCAACCTTGTAGTGTGTAGTATCGTTGGATAGGTCTTTTAAAACCATTAGGTGTTTGCTAAGACGATCGTCAGTGTTATGTATATTTGCGGAATCGCTGCAATAAAGTATGTAGGGAAGCTAAACGGCGTTACATATATGAGTCAATAGATGGCTGTCCTCCTTCTAAACTATGGCAGTTCCTTAAGTCTCTAGGGGTGGGCAAATCTCAACACACTTCTTCTACCGTGACTGACTTCAACGGCCTCAATAAGCACTTCAGTACATCGCCAGTACAGTTGGATCTCATTGCAAAACAGCACACGCTGTCTCTTCTTGCCAATACTCAACACCCTGACATCCCCATTTTTGATCTCGGTAGCATAACTCCGCAAGATGTCCTCAATATTCTTAAAACTATCCGGACGAAAGCTGTTGGTGAGGATGGCTTGGGCGTGGACATGCTTATGCTAGGGGCGGAAATCATTGCACCTATCCTTTCCCATATTATAAAGAAAAAAGAAAGAAAGAGAGATTTTTTACGGTCCATCAGTAGGTAGCACGACCTTAGAGCACCTAATAAACGTAGAGTATTTCGTGGTGAAACGACAGTGTTCCCATCTTTCGTAGAATTTAGTTTCGCAGAAAATGTTTCGTATAATATTTGGTCCTTGCATTTTTACTTCGAATATTATTGTTTCATCGACTATTTACTTGAATGAAACATATTTAATAGCTATAAAACAACGTACAACCGTGAAACGACAGGGCACCAAACAGGGCCTTCATATTGTATTTGTTGTAGGAGTAATAGAAATACACATTATGAATAAATTTCAGCCATCTACCTATCTAGTTTTAAAGGGCAGGTGAATGGAAGTGTAGCGACATACACATACAAAGAAACCAAGCAAAGGTTCGTAGGCGAAACGTATGAATTAAGACTCCAAAATTATTTTGTGGAAATCAAATTAACAAATCTAATTAAAGGACAGGTCGGTGAGCAACCAACGAAATTTTTGTGCAAAAAAAACGTAGGTATCTGATCGTTATAAATGTATTTCTGTATGTAGTTTACAAGTATTTTTGAGCAATACACCCGCATACAGCCGTATTGTATTGTATCAAATTTGTACTGAGCCCTCGGTGCGCGAGTGCGACACCCATTTGGCCGGTTTTTTCGACAGTTTCTTCATCAGAATAAAAACCATTAGTCTGATTGTCACACTGGCTTGTTATTTTAAAACATGCCTATGTGTATTTACAGCTGACATTCAACCTAAGCGAACGCCCTAAATGAATTTGGTGTCCATATAAGTCTATGTGTTCGACTATACCAGCCAAATAAAAAAATATCATTACATGCTTAACTATTCTGCGTGACTTCGTCTGTGATAAATTTGTTTAGCCTAAGCCCACGGGAACTATAATTTTCTGAGATATTTCACCATAATCGGCACATGTCATCTATAAAAAGATGGTTTAAGCAGCTTTCATTACGGTGCACTATGGTGTGACGATAGAGAGAGCAATAAAAGAATTATTGGGAAGTCGCAGGCCAAAAAATTAAGCACCCGTTGAATATTGCACTAAAATACAGGCAATCCCAATCCCTTTTGATAGTTATTTTGTTGAACAATGCATAAATTGAATCAGTCTGATTGGGAAGGAGCTACGTTAGAACTATGTCCAATTAGACATGTCTATTGTATTGCTGGACTATATTCAGATACGGAATGATCCAACATGAACAATTGAATATGTTAACATAAACTCGGCAATCTAGCACTAGACGTTGCCCGCCCACTGCCCACAACTTTGTCTGTATGTAGAGGGAATTGTGCATTTTCCCGGGATAGAAAGTAGTTTTTTTTTACTTGCTGATAATATAGCTTTAGGTAAAAGATTCTTTAATCGGTTCAATGAGTTAGTTAATAACTACCTTACAGAATTAAATATTTTCTCTTTGTGAATTACTTTGGATGAACATGTCAATTTTACCTACTTTCCATTAAATGTAATAGTTACTTAGAAAAGTACCTATATATACGAGTATGTTTTTTATTTAGGTACTGCAGCTTCCTAGGACAGCATTTCATATTCCCGGAGCGACGGAAGTAAGTTTTAGTTAAAAAAAAACCGGCCAAGAGCGTGTCGGTCACGCCCGAAATAGGGTTCCGTAGCCATTACGAAAAATTAAGTAATATTTTTTCTAAGGATTTCGTATTTTGTACGGAATATTCCAAGTTTAGGTATATTTTATACCTTAGGCTGCTATTTACTCTTGAACTACTAATAATTCTCAAGAAAACTTAACCATTATAGTTTTCCTTGTACGCTCGCTGTTTTACGCTCGATTTTAATGAAAATTTGCATTTTAATACAGTTAAATATTTTTGCAAAAAATCATGTAAATCGAAAAAAAATGTTTAGCAATCTATTAGAAGGTCAGGAAACTACGAATAATATAATGTAAATAAGTTTATTAAAAGCAAATTCCAAAACATGACAAAGCTCCGAGAAAACCTCATAGGAGACAGTGACAGGGCTGTTCATTATACAAAAATACGACAGCCCATAGACTGTACTGATGGCCAGCGTTAGGTACGTTCAATACCCCCCCATAACGTGGACATCATCAGCTCTGACGAACTGGTACAGCAACCTATATCACACCAAGTTGGCTCGTAAATAGTTGATGTTTTGTGCAACCAAGAGGCTTGGTAAAAACATCAGCTACCATCACATCTGTAGGAATGTACAAAATCTGAACATTGAAGCGGTCTATCATATCCCTAACGTAGTGATATCGAACTTCGATGTGTTTGCTCCTCTTGTGATGTACGTGGTTAATAGCAAGCTGCATAGCAGACTGATTGTCACAATACAGCACTATTTTACAACAACGCAACATTAAAAGCTCCCTCAAGAGTGCTTGGAGGAACACCGCTTCCCTACTAGCCTCACTTAGGCTAATATACTCCGCCTCGGTGGACGACAACGAAATGCACGACTGTTTATAACTACCCCAAGATATCGAGTTTCCACCGTACTTGAATACAAACCCAGTGTACGACTTTCGATCTACATCTGAAGCCCAGTCTGCATCCGAATATCCCTCTAGGATAGGATTTACATTGGATTTCTTAAAAACTAAAGCTTTTTGCTTAGTTCCTTTAAGATACCTCACAATTCGTTTGGCTTGCATCCAATGGAATTCTGTATAACAACTGTTAAACTGACTTAGGTAAGACACGGCAAACGAAATGTCAGGTCGCGTAGTTACGCACAAATACATTAAACTACCTAACAACTCTTGGTACGGAAATTTCGATACAGTGTTATTCGTAGCATAAGAACTCTCACTAGAACTAATGTTAGTTATCATGGGAGACTTTACAGACTTACAGTCAGTCATGCCGAAACGATCTAACAACTTGTCAATACGATTTTCTTGACTAAGTCTGATGGAAGTTGCATCACGTTCTACTTTGATACCTAACATGTTTTTAACCGGTCCTAAGTCTTTCAACTTAAAATGCCGTAACAAAGAAGATTTTAGCGACTCTGCCAAGCGATTATCGTTATAAAAGACGAAGAAATCATCTACATACAGAGCGATATAAACAATCGACTCACCTGACTTCCTGATGAAGACACAGTCCTCTTGTTTACACTGTATGTATCCCAAAGAAAGTAGGACATCTTTTACCTTTTCATACCAGGAACGCGACGCTTGCTTCAACCCGTACACAGCCTTTCGTAATCTATAAACTTTATTTTCGCTTCCAGGACACATGAAACCTTCCGGCTGCTGCATGTAAATCTCCTCGCGCAGCTCTCCATTTAGGAACGCCGTTTGTACATCTAAATGATCAATTTTTAGATCTAATTGTACAGCTAGAGCCAATAATAGTCTTATAGAGCAGTGACGAACGACCGGTGAAAAAGTTTCGTTAAAATCTTCACCATACTTTTGGGTAAAGCCTTTCGCGACCAATCTCGCCTTGTAACGTGTAATGTTTCCGTCAGAGTCTCGCTTCAATGTAAAAATCCACTTGTTTTTCACTACATTTTTGTCAACAGGTTTATCCGTAAGCTCCCAAGCTGCATGTAAGATAAAAGAGTCTATTTCTTCCTGCATGGCTTTCTGCCATAGCTCTTTATCTTCACAACTCAATGCTTCCTTGACAGTACGTGGCTCTACGGGCTCTTTTACATTAGTAACATTAGTTACGTTACAAGTTGGTTTCGGTATACGAGGACGTAGGTTGTATCGGTGACTAGAAGACTCTTGTACATCCTGAGGTTCTTCAAGATGATCTTCACTAGGCACGTATTCATGTTCGCACTCCGCCTCAACAGGATAATTTGGTGATTCTATAGAAGTCGGTTCTCGCTCCGCCTCCAGAGGATAATCCAATGACTCGATCGAAACTCGTTCCGGCTCCGCCTCGACTGGCGTAGTTTTTACATCCTCCTCTTCACCACCTCCTGTAAGAAAAATAGGTTCAAACATTTGTTTTTGTATCCTATTAGAGCGCCTACCTGGAAACACAGATTCATTGAAAACCACGTCACGTGATACAATGATCTTATTGTCATCAGGATTGAACAAACGATATCCCTTTACGTTTTCACAGTAACCTAAGAAGATTAGTTTCTTACTTTTGGGATCTAACTTCTTTCTTTTGCAGTCATTTATATGTGCAAATGCCTCACAACCAAAGACACGCAAATTCTTAAGATTAACCTTATTACCACTCCAAACCTCTTCGGGTATTTTACCCGACAGTCTCGAACTTGGCGACCGGTTAATAAGAAATGCTGCAGTATTAGCAGCTTCTGCCCACATTTTGTCATCTAAATTGGCATTAAACAGTAGACAACGGACTTTATCCAGCAATGAGCGGTTGAAACGCTCTGCAGATCCATTCTGCTGAGGACTATATGGTACTGTCAGCTGATGAACGATCCCCTTCCTCTTTAGGAAGTTCATCAACTCGGTATTAACGTATTCAGTACCATTATCTGATCTTAAAACTTTAACTTTCGCATTGCACTGATTCTCAACAAGTTTAATAAAATCAATAGTGTACTTACACACATCACTCTTCTTCGCAATGGGGAAGACAAACACTTTCCTGGAGTAGTCGTCTAGGAATGTGAGGATGTAACGCTTTCCTCCAAGAGAAGTCGTCGGCATCGGCCCGATGACATCAGTGTGAATGAGGTCCAGCCGTGCTTTAGCGACCTGCTTGTTAGGATCAGTCACAAAGGGAGTGCGCGATTGCTTACCCTTAAGACACACCTCACAAACTTCCTTCTGAGTAGTAACCTGAAAATCAATACCATTAGCAACTTTCCTAAGTGACGCCAAGCTATCAAAATTTAAGTGACCTAATCGTTGATGCCATAACATCATGTCCTTAGAAGTAGCTGAAGTAGTCAGATTGGCTCTACCAACAGTAAGAAGTATGTAAACTCTCCCAATCTTCCTAGCAGTTAATACTACCTTACCAGATTTTATTATGTTACATGTTGTATTAGTAAATGAAAGCTTAAAGTCTTTTTCTGTTAAACTAGATACAGATATCAAATTTACAGTAAGATCAGGTATAAACAAAACGTCTTTCAAAGTTATGTTCCACAATTCACCATTAAACTTAGATGTAAAATGTACGTCACCTTTGCCGCTTACGACTAGCTTTTTGCCATTAGCCACACACACCTCCTTCGTCGACGAGTCTCGAAGAGATTCGAACCAGTCACGACATCCTGACATATGATTCGTAGCTCCGGAATCTATAATCCAAGAAGTATCATCACCTTTAGCCGTGCTGAGTGCGGTCAAAACCAGATTAGTCTTCGACCCATCATCTGGTTGAGTACAGTCTTTCTTGACGTGACCCTTTGATCGACACTTCCAACACCAAAGTTTCTTCTTCGTATTCGACGAGGTATTAGCATGTTTAGACGTACTTGGTAAATTTTTACCGTTGCCATGGGAACTAGTCTTGTTGTAACCACGATTCCGCGTAAACAAGCAGTCATCACCACCAGCAGCCGTCCCTTTCCATCGCTTGTCTTGAAGCAGTTTAGTTTTGACTTTATCTGTCGTTAAATCAATGCTTGAGTGCTCCAGAGCCATAATCATGGGTTCATACTCTTGAGGCAACCCTTGAAGCATTATAGCAGCAAGAAATTCATCATCTAGAGGTTTATCCATACTACTAAGTTGATCAGCCAACGACAAGATCTCATTTACATAAGTTTCCATGGAATCAAACTGTTCTAACTTTATCGAACATAAAGCTCGTAGACATGTCAACCTTCTATGCAAACCAGTATCGTCATACGCCTTTTTTAAAGCATCCCACACATCTTTCGCCGTCTTGGCTTGAATAATATGAGAATAACATGACTTGTCAACACTTAAACAGATCCTAGCTCGAGCCTTCTCCTCTCGAAGTTTTAGCTCGGCTTTTTCGGTTTCGGTTGTTCCGGTAACAAATTGCCACAAGTTTTCAAAAATGAGTACATTTTGCATTTGAAATGCCCAATCTCGATAATTAATGGTACCTTTTAGCTTTTCCATAGTAACCGTCGAGTTTGAATGCTCACCCATATTTCGCCAAATAAACAATATTCACACACTATATTACGTGAATTACGTAGCTATACACCTTAGCAAGCCCATAACCTATTAGAAGGTCAGGAAACTACGAATAATATAATGTAAATAAGTTTATTAAAAGCAAATTCCAAAACATGACAAAGCTCCGAGAAAACCTCATAGGAGACAGTGACAGGGCTGTTCATTATACAAAAATACGACAGCCCATAGACTGTACTGATGGCCAGCGTTAGGTCTGTACGTTCAATAATCCCTAATTGTTATAAAATACCTACCTATCCAACGACACCCCACACTACAAGGTGGGATGAGAAAAAAAAAATCTCCCCCATTTTACGTCTATGGGAGGTAAACTAAAAAAAATTTTTTTTTGTACCATTTTGGCGGCATAGTTTACATATTATAGGTATATTCGTGCAAAAATTACAGCTTTCTAGCATTGATAGTCCCTCAGCAAAGCCGCGGACGGACAGACAGACAGACATGGCGAAACTATAAGGGTTCTGTTTTTGCTATTTTGGGCTAGGAACCCTAAAAATATACCTCAGCGGTTTTTGCTGACTGTATACTATTTAGGGTTCCGGAGCCAAAATGGCAAAAACGGAACCCTTATAGTTTCGCCATGTCTGTCTGTCTGTCTGTCTGTCTGTCCGTCCGTCCGCGGCTTTGCTCAGGGACTATCAATGCTAGAAAGCTGTAATTTTGCACGGATATATAGATAAACTATGACGACAAAATAGTACAATAAAAACTGTAAAAAAAAAATTTTTTAGGTTACCTCCCATAAACGTAAAGTGGGGGTGATTTTTTTTTCTCATCGAACCCTATAGTGTGGGGTATCGTTGGATAGGTCTTTTAAAACCATTTGCACAGACGATTTTTCGATTCAGTGATTTACTTGCGAAATATTCAACTTTAAAGTGCAAATTTTCATTAAAATAGAAGCCCCCCCCACTAAAATCTAAACCGGTGGGTGAAAAAATTTGAAAAAATTCAGGATGTTAGTAAGTATATCAAACTTTCTAGGAAAACTATAACGGCTAAGTTTTCTTTAGAATTCATAGTACTTTAAGAGTAAATAGCAGCCTAAGGTGTAAAACGTACCTAAACTTGGAAGATTCCGTATAAAATACGAAATCCTTAGAAAAATATTACTTACTTTTTTCGTAATGGCTACGGAACCCTATTTTGGGCGTGTTTTGTATTTTTTAATTTATTTATTTCTAAACATAATATTAAGAAATGAAGAGATACGTAGAAGAACAAGGGTCACCGACATAGCCAAGCGAATCAGCTCGTTGAAGTGGCAATGGGCAGGCCATATAGCACGGAGAACGGATGGCCGTTGGGGCCGAAAACTTCTCGAGTGGAGGCTGCGCATCGGCAAGCGCAGCGTAGGACGTCCACCAACAAGATGGACGGATGACCTGGTTAAAGCCGCAGGTCTACGGTGGATGCAGGCCGCTGCCAACCGAAGCAACTGGAGGTCTGTGGGGAGGCCTATGTCCAACAGTGGTCGTCCTACGGCTGAGATGATGATGATGATGATGATGAAACATTAATGATTTCACACGATTGCATAGACTACCTATTTACATTTTTTTTAAGCCAATTACTCTTATAAATGACGGAAACCGATTCCACTACACCCATACCTAACCAACGAAAAGTTGGAAAACCTCCGACTTTGTCACTTCAAAATCCAATATCTCAAAAACAGCTGAACCGATTTTGATGAAACATATCTAAGAACCATTGCTAGCAAACCTGCTTTCAAATAAAAAAACCGCATTCAAATCGATCCAACCGCTTAAGAGCTACGGTGCCACAGACAGACACAGAGCGGTAAAACTTATAACACCGCTCTTTTAGCGTTGGGGGTTAAAAATTATTGCCAATGTCAGACCAAACCAAGTTTCAACTCAGCCCTTCGAATTGCACGCTCTAAGTTTTCTATAACAGACTTCCTTGAATTTTGGGAAGCGTTTGCTTTTATAAGTGATCACCTTTCGGACCTTCTCCACTTTCGGAGTCAATAATGGGCTTCCAAACTATAAGCACCTACTTTAGCCCTCGCTCGTGTTTCTGGTTGGTATTTGAAGGGATTGAGAGTCGTATCAAATGGCCCGGTTTAAAACAATGTCCTAAATTTCAAATGCAACATTTAGATGGTATAGATAGTGCCACGAGAGTTGAAGTGAATGATTAGATTACACACACACAGCTACAATAGTTATTTGTGTCATGAGGGAACAAAATGGTGTATTTACGGCGAGGGCGTACATTGAATCCAGAATGTAGGGAAGGATTCTACAATAGAATCCTGAGCGTAGCGAGGGATTCTAAAGTAGAGTATTGAGCGTAATGAGGGATTCAAGTGTTAACGCCCAAAATAAAATAATTTTGCTCGCGAGTGGCTCATACAACTTTTCACACCGAGCATAAAGAAACTTGAAAAAAAAACTAAATATTATTAAAGAACGCCAGCATAGAAAATGGCGTGGCTTTACAATTATCCACTTTAAAAATGGCATTTGCAATAAAACACTTAGAAAAGGCTTGAACAGAAAAGTCGCACTTTGCTCCCTCTCGTCACGGAGGAAAAGTTACTTTTCTGAAGGAGAGGTGTGAAAAATTAATTGATTGCACGAAAGGATAATGAATTAAATGAATGAGTAAATGTCAAAATCCTGCTGTCATTACACGACATGTTGTAGCTGTGTCGTGTGTTGTAGCTGTGCTTTAAGTATCGTGGCACTAATTGAAAATACAAACTGAAATACAGATGCACAGAAAAAACAGAAAAATAAGACCATCACTGGGAATTGAACCCAGTATCGTACCCAGTATCGTGGCACTACCTATACAAGATGTAGCCCGCGACGTCGTCTATCACTATCGGATGGGAACTGTGCAATTTTCCAAAATAATATATTGAAAAAAATTAACTCCCGACTACCTCAAAAAAAAAACTAAAAGAAGAAAAGAATAGCGACATCTCTTGTCCGGGTGAGCGGTTAGTTCCGATGGGGTGCTGAAAGTGTCTCGATGAGGGCTAAAAGCATAGATGTCGCTAGTGTCGCTGCTTAAGTGACTAAATAAGAAACAAACAAGCTGAGATATGTGGTGTATAGGAGAAATTTGTGTCTGTACTCCTGTCCAGTGGTGGTGTAGCGCTATAGCACGCAGCACGGAATGCTGAGGACCTGGGTTCGATTCCCAGCGCTGGTCTCTTTTCTGGTTTTTCTGTGCATCTATGTTTCAGTTTGTATTTTCGATGTAGTAGGGATTGTACAAATTTGTACCTACGGAACCTTCGGTGTGCAAGTCCAAATCGCACATGGCCGGTTTTTTCCAAGCTTTTATTTGATTTGCAACTTAGGGTACGTATGTACCTATACACGGTGTTAGTTGAAAAACTTAAAATTTGCATGAAAGTAATTTGTTCAGAATCGATAGTAGAATGCTACATTAAAGTATGCAGGTTGTGTTTTATTGAATACCTTTTTTTTAAAAAGGTGCCATACATAGAAAAGGCTGTTAGGGTGGCTGTGGTTTTCAGTTATTAAATTAACAGCTTCTAACCTTAAAATTTGTAAACTATTTCTCAACCACTTCCTAGTATCCGGTTGAGCTGAAATTTGGCATACTTAGGTCATCATCATCATCATCATCATCCCAGCCTATATACGTCCCACTGCTGGGCACAGGCCTCCTCTCAGAACAAGAGTTTACTTAGGTAGGTATGCTTAAATATGTATGTCCAAGTGGCAATACAATAATCTGTTTTTTTTATTCGACGGGATGGCAAACGAGCAAGTGGGTCTACTGATGGTAAGAGATCACCACCGCCCATAAACATCTGCAACACCAGGGGTATTGCAGATGCGTTGCCAACCTAGAGGCCTAAGATGGGATACCTCAAGTGCCAGTAATTTCACCGGCTGTGTTACTGCACGCCGAAACACAACAGTGCAAGCACTGCTTATGCTGTTTTATTATTATTATTATTTTTTGTATTTTTTTTTCTTTAATTGTATAATATAGTTTTTAAGTTTTTATTGTAATTATATTTTTATGAAAAAATGACTTTCTGCCAAGTTTCTTGCGGCGCATTCTTCTTGGCAATGATGGTCTTTCCGAAAGCGCTGGTAGTTTAAAAAAAATGACGTGTAAAAGTGCCCATTGCGGCCTATTTACTGAATAAATCATTTGAATTTTGAATTTGAATTTGAATTTGAATTTTGAATTTGCTGCTTCACGGCAGGATTAGCGAGCAAGATGGTGGTCGCAATCCGGGCGGACCTTGCACAAGATTCTACCCCCTGCAGAACCACCACTACCCCCTGGTGGTGAAATTCTGGTGGTCCGGCCAGGATAGTCTCTGCAAAGCGGAAGTGTTCAGTGGTTAATGGCGTCGACTTGAAACTTTGTACGGATGTGTAAACTGAATGCCAATGCCAATGCTAGGACAGTCAGCAAAAGAGCTTGTACTAAAAATAAAATTTTGGCAGAAATTTGTAGGTTATATCTATTTGTTCATGCATTGATGGAAATATATCTCTTATTTTCCTCTCTTCTCCTATTTATGTTTTTACTGTGTTTTTGTTGTGATGTAGTGTGTTTTTCTTGTCAATAAATGTTGTGAGTTTGAGTTTGAGTTTGTGAAATAAAATGAAAATAGGTTCGAGCGTGCTCACAGAAGCGTCCATGCATTTTGTCCATGATTTCGAAATGTCAGCGTTCAAAAATACTCCGTTTCACGCCCATAGCTTCCTCTAACAGTCGAACTACCATTTGCCTTTCAGAAATTATGACCTTTAAAATTTATGACGGTGGAAGCATTCTACACTTCCACTGAACGTAGATATAGTTTAGATATAGTTAGTGTTTAGTATTGTAACTAAGGGACCCCATACATCCCTGTATTTCTTTTATTATTATTTTTTTGTATTTTTTTTCTTTAATTGTATAATATAGTTTTTAAGTATTTTATTTGTAATTATATTTTTATGAAAAAATGACTTTCTGCCAAGTTTCTTGCGGCGCATTCTTCTTGGCAATGATGGTCTTTCCGAAAGCGCTGGTAGTTTAAAAAAATGACGTGTAAAAGTGCCCATTGCGGCCTATTTACTGAATAAATCATTTGAATTTTGAATTTTAGAACTTTCCTCCCCGAATAGTACAATCAAAAATCAAAAAGCCTTTATTGCTGAGAACGGATTATTTACTTTAATAAGTTAAGTCACTTTCAGCGTGTCCTTGTGACACAAAGGCCTCCTCCAGTTCTTTCCAATTGTTTCTTTGTCTTGCTAATCTTGCCCATAACGGTCCTGCAACTTTTTTCAGGTCATCTGCCCATCTTTCTTTGTCGGCCTCTTTTTCTTTTTGCATTATAACGTGGAGTCCAGTCTGTAATCAATGTCGACCATTTTTCTCCCTTATCTCGCATCATATGACCGGTCCATTTCCACTTCAGCATCCTTGTCTTTTTGTTGACATCCTCGACCCTGGTTATCTTCCTAATATCAATTGCTCGCTTTCTGTGCCGCAGGTTGTTACCTAGCATGCTTCTCTCCATTCCTCTCTGACAGCTCACTAGTTTTTGGAATGCTTTTTGCGTGCAAGCCGTAAGTTATAACTGGTAGAATACATGTATTGTAAAGCTTCCTTTTGATCCCACACTGTACCGTTTGCCCTTCATTACATCCTTCAGTGACCAGAATCTTCTCCAGGCGTTTGTTATTCTTTTTTCAATTTCTAATTCCATTTGATCACTGAAAGATACAACCTGACCCAGATACACGTAGGAATCGACATATTCAATGTGTATATTATCTACCGCTATGGTGACCTTCGCTCGGTTGGACATCGCCTTGGTTTTGGTTTTATTCAGGGTAAGCCCAGCTTCTTTACTCTTTGTTGCCAGCTCTTGCAGCATCAGTTGTAGGGTTTCTGGATTATCGGTAATCAGTACTAGGTCATCAGCAAAACGTAGGTGGTTTAGGTTAGATCCATTAATATTTAGTCCCGAGTTGTCCCAATTCATTTCTCTGATTATTTCCTCAAGCACTGCTGAAAAAAGCTTAGGCGAAAGTGGGTCACTCTGTCTTACTCCTCTCTTTGTTGAAAATAACTCCCCTAGAGTTTCCATTTTCACTTGGGCAGAGTTGTTTGTATAAATGGATTTTATAATTCTTAAGTATTTGTGTTCAACACCCTGCCTTGCCAGTGCCTTCCATATGCTAGAGTGGTGTATGGAGTCAAACGCCTTATTATAGTCAACAAATGCTATATACAAAATGAGGCCATACTCTTGGCATTTCTCAATCAGTTGTTTTAGTACGTGAATAGTACAATACACAACACTAAAACAAAAGACTAACGGCGTCAATGGCAATTTTTGACCGGAAAATGTAAAAACAACAACAACAAACCAGCTAAAAAGGGCCGGCGATGCACCTGTGATGCCAATCGTGTTGGTATCATGGGCGGTGGTGATTGCTTCTCATCAAGTGAGCCGCATACTCGTTTTCCCCCTCTTATATAAAATAATATATATTTGGCATTAGCTTCAATCAGCAATATACCTACCTACTATGCTTTCGGGTTCGATTTTCGTTGTTACTTGAATGTACAAAAAAGTATAGACCTCTTTGCAAGAAATTGGGTAGTCAAAGCAAGGTACTTAAGCATCCAAATAAAATAATATTATAAAACCACCTCACGGTATACATTACCGGGATTAAATGTATCCCGAAACCTGTCTGTGTGCCGAATTTCGGAAGTTCAATTACTTATAGGTAATAGATTATCAAAGCATCTTAGATCTTTAGATCATATTAATTTGAATATATTTTCAAGCTTCCAACCAAGTAAATAAAGAATATACTTACTTAACTTAATTATACTTTAACTAATTCGTTTTAGTTTCTTTATCTGAAGGGTTGTCTAGAGTCTAGAGGAGATCGCTTTTATATGATAAGACTAGTCTGCCCTGTTGCTTTTTGTCCTTTTTTATTAACTCTCTCTCTCTCTCTCTCTTTTTGCTTTGTCGCTTTAATATTATAAATGCAAAAGTAAACTCGCTCGTAAGTTGAACTCGCGTTCCGGACAATGCCAAAGTCAAATGTTTTCCTACTTATATCTTTTTTTATAAATATTTTACGGTGCTTTTTAAATTAATTAATACAATATAACATTTGAAATCCTCACAGTAAGACGCGACTTAACTGCTACTAGCGCTATCTAGTGGTGTTGTTTGTAGTGAACTTTTTCCGTAAATGAACGTATTATATTGAGTTTACCACTTTATTTTCAATTGATAGAATTCTTATAGGTTTTCCTGTAATCTACAAGCAATGTACTAAATTATGTATTTTTTTTTTCAAAAATTGTAGGCTTGCAAAACTTTTTTTTTAATTTCCTAATTCGTCCACCGAAAATGACCCTTATTTAAAAAAAAAACTTTGCACATCTGTGTTTGGGCCATAGAATAGAATAGAATATATTTATTTGCAAAGAATAAGTAGTTACATAAAATATCATTAGGTGGTGTTGAGACAATAGGCAGGTGGCTATAGGCATAGGATGACACCATCCTACCAAATTTCACCTGATTTGGTCCAGTAGATTCGAAGCAAATTGGCTGTGACATACGGACGGACAGATAGACAGAAGCACGAGTGATCCTATAAGGGTTCCGTTTTTGTGTACGGAACCCTAAAAATTAAATAATAAAAGTTTATGATAGGATATATGAATGAAAACTTTAATTTCAAGAGCTTCTACATATATAAAGTTAGATACACATGCCACATTTGTTTGTTTATGGCTGAAAACAGTTGAAATGTTAAGCGTGTAATTTCTCAGTTTACTAACAAGACAACAGTGGCATTTTTTGACATTCCTTGTTGGTTTGCGCACGCGATTCAATTTCAATAAAAACAATCAATATTTCTCAAGGCAATATCCGGTCGAATTTTTATACCTGAATAAATAAATAAATATTTCCCTATAGGGCTGAATAGCTTTTGTACCTAGTTAATTGATAAAATAAGGCGGGGTACCTAAGTGCAACTAAAGGGAAAATGAAACAGTATCACTCCATGTTTACCTACTAGCAATTTGGTTTGGCGTTTAACGCCTCAGCATAATGCTGAGTCAGCGACCGTTTCGCTTTTGCGGGGACAAAATTGTGTATTATAACAAATAAAAAAATATTGCATAAGTATTGTATAAGTATATATATAAAAATGTTACTATTTTCATGTTTTTTTTATTATTTTTTTATTTGACTGGATGGCAAACAAGCAAGGGGGTCTCCTGATGGTAAGAGATCACCACCGCCCATAAACATCTGCAACACCAGGGTTATTTGTGTGTAATTGTGTAAATTTCAGGGTAAGAATACATAACTCATCGTAGTCGTTTCATTAACCCTTTAACAGGCCCCGAAGAACCAGCGTGTCTTAATACGTACTTTATATGCTGTTGCAACCGTATTGAACGCCTTGTAAAAAATGTATTTATGAAAGTCGGAGATCTTCCTTTAAACCAGAAATAAATATGTGGGTTACGGTTATCCCATCGCCTGTCTAAGTAATGAACTGTCATACTAGATTTTGTCTTATTATATTCTTGATCAGGCCAAGGGATATATTCCACCCACATCTTATATCGGTTATAATAGTCAAGGTTTAACTCCAAATCTGCTACGAAACATTGTATCAATCACTGAAAACATTATTTTATGATCTTCATTCATGACACGCTTTAAAATCCAATAATATATCTTTAGCAGCCGTTTAAATCCACTTGACCAGTGATGTTAGTGGTTTGTTTACAAATTCGAACACTTTACTGAATTTAAGAAAAACACAAGCAGATATATCGAACCATTTTTTGTTATTTTCATGATTTTAATGATTGTAAGGTGATATAATCATATATTTTGCTAAATACTCCTGCGTCCTTGTGATAGGACTAGAATTAGGATGTGGGATGACTCTATCACATTGCCTGGCTAGAATTTTCCTGTGTGGGAACTATTCTTCCCATGGCCCGATTAGATTTTGGGTCTCTTTGGTACATGAATTCGTTCTAGGTTGAACACAAAAACTGTTTTATTACTTACGTGAGTTTTTATGACATGAAAAGACAATTTACCGGGCCATGGGAAAAATAGCTCCCACACAGTTAAACTCTAATAAGGCCATGGGATAATGTCAACCCACATCCTAATTCTGGTCATACACAATAATGCATGAATATTTAGCAATGTTTACGATTACATTAGCTTTCAACACTCAAAATCTACAAAATATCAAAAAATTGTTCGACCTATGTACTTCTGTTTCATAGAAATTATGGAAAGTGTTCGAATTTCTCCGTAGTTTACTGAAATTAGCGTTCAAGTGAATTTAAACGGCTGCCAAAGATATATTACGCAATTTAGAAGCGTGTTGTGAATGAAGATCATAAAATAATATTTTCAGGGATTGACAAAATATTTTGTAGGTGGTTTGGAGTTAAAACCTGACTACGGTTACCGATATAAGATGTGGGTGGAATATATCCCTTGGCCTGGTAAAGGGTTAAGAATACAAAACTTCCAAATCATTTTTCACTGTATGAATTATTTTTTGTATTTTTTTTGTGCGTTCGGCCCCTAGCTGTTCCCTACTTTGCCTAATGGTTAATCCAATCCTGCATTTTCATTTTAAATATGAAGCTGAAAAAGTGACGAAAATATAAGTAAAGAATTTGTATTTATGAAATTTACCAGGTTTAACAGTTAAAAGTTAAAAGTTTACCAGGCTTTGACAGGTTTAATTGATACCACCAATCATCCATACTAATATTATAAATGCGAGTGTGTTTTTTTTTTTTTTTTTATTCGACTGGATGGCAAACGAGCAAGTGGGTCTCCTGATGGTAAGAGATCACCACCGCCCATAGACACCTGCAACACCAGGGGGATTGCAGATGCGTTGCCAACCTAGAGGCCTAAGATGGGATACCTCAAGTGCCAGTTATTTCACCGGCTGTCTTACTCTCCACGCCGAAACACAACAGTGCAAGCACTGCTGCTTCACGGCAGGATTAGCGAGCAAGATGGTGGTGGCAATCCGGGCGGACCTTGCACAAGGTCCTACCACCTGCAAAACAGGTTTAACAGTTAAAAGTTTACCAGGCTTTCACAGGTTTCATTGATACCACCAATCATCCATACTAATATTATAAATGCGAGTGTGCGTGTGCGTGTTTGTGTTTGTATGTTTGTCCGTCTTTCACGTCGAAACGGAGCGACGGATCCGGTTTTTTGGCATAGAGACAGTTTACGGGCCAGTGAGTGACATAGGCTACTTTTTATCCCGGAAAAATGCACAGCTCCCGAGGGAAAAGTTAATTCCACGCAAGCGAAGCCGCGGGCAAAAGCTAGTTGAATATATTTTTTATGGGTAATCAAAAAGTGAAAACGAGATACGCTTATAGATTTTGTGTAGCAATAGTGTACTGTGAGTCGCTCATTTGCCATCTCAATTGACTATTAAACTTATGTGTTACGAAGCAACAGAAAATGACATCAAATCGGTTCTTTTGTCACGCAGATATACCCACGTTAGACTTCTAAATAACACTATAACACCCGTCTTCGTTCGTGGGTAAAAAATCAAATTATACAGCTGGTTTTGGGCGATAAAGTATTTTTTTAAACAGTTGAATTTTTGAATTATTGTTTATTAGTGTCAATTATCCATAGGTAAAGTCATATCATAAGAAGCCGTGGTGGCCTAATGGTTTAACCTATCGCCTCTCAAGCAGAGGATCGTGGGTTCATACCCCGGCTAGCGCCACGGAGTTTTTCGAAATTCATGTGTGTACATTTGAAATTTGCCACGAGCTTTACGGTGAAGGAAAACATTGTGAGGAAACATGCACAAACCTGCGAAGCAATGGTGTGTGTGAAATTCTCAATTCGCACTGGGCCCGCGTAGGAGCTACGGCCCAAGCCTTCCATTCTGAGAGGAGGCCTGTGCCCAGCAGTGGGACGTATATAGGCTGGGATTCACTTTCTAAGAAAAACTGGCGTATTAAGAGCGGTTATACCTGCTGAGCTGGCAACGTTGCATTTTTGTTAGTTTTTCTCGATTATTCCATAAAAAATAATGAAAATTAATAATGCTGTCTGATAGAACCCTACTTAGTATATAAGACCAAGACTTACTATGACATATTACTAATCTATTTTTCAGTTCTCATGCTCGTAAATTTGGTATTTATGCTGGATCTAGGCGACATAAAAGTCCTTTTTATGCTCTAGTTCATAAAGTAAAATGGCGCTTAATTTCGTGAAAATGTTTTTCGTGGTGACTTAACTGACACGAAGTAAAATCTTCGTCTAAGGCCAAGGTAATCAGGTGTCAACAGCCACAAACAAAAAAGTTTCTATACATTTTACAATCATTTTTATTCTGTGTAAATCAATCATAATAAATCAATAAAACTAAAAATTTACAATAATATAGCAATGAAATAAAAATAAAAGTTATCTAGTAAGTAAGTGAACAATTATTTCCACTGTTGCTATTTATTTTCCTCTCAATCGAAGTGAAAAGCAGAATGTAGAACTTGAGCATTAAACCCATTTTCCCTTCGACGTATCTATCCACCCTCGCCGTACCGGCTCGGGTGGCTATACGAACGCCTCGGGTAAAAAGGCTCGTTTTATGATCTTGTTGTACAATCTATACCTTCCGCCGCCTAACTTTGCCTAAAAGTTCATTGCCACGACTAGTACCACAAAAATTATAAAGGTATAATTCAAATAATTGAATAGGCACTATACCGTTAAGCGATTCGAACACAATCCGGGAGTAACGTAAAGACGTCGCATAAAAAATGTATCTCAAAAATGCGTCAAAACTGAGTATTAAGTAATGAACTTTTAGGCAGATTTATATGGCGCGTGGTATAGTACGCCTTATTTTGATCCCTATAATTTTGACTGCGTGAAAATTAGGTTATCCCATTCTCCCGTAGCCATTAATTTCAAGAGATTAACAATCAAATTAGTTTGATTCCAAAAGTGGCAATTCCTATCAGTGCTGCTGCATAAGTAGCGTAGTAGAAATAAGCAACCTGAGATATGTATGCATAGGAAAAATTCGTGTCTAGATTCCTGTCCAGCGGTGGTGTAGGGGTTATAGCACGCAGCACGGATTGCTGAGGACCTGGGTTCGATTCCCAGCGCTGGTCTCTTTTTCTGGTTTTTTCTGTGCATCCATGTCTCAGTTTGTATTTTCGATAATTCCTATCAGATTAGGGCGATTAATTTACGTTCTATATAATCATTTGCATTAGTTTCAGTTTTTGCATTAGTTTAGCTTGTGTTAACTTAGTGTGAGTGCAACATGTTACTGTAACAAACGTGGTGGCCTAGTGGTTTGACCTATGGCATCTCAAGTAGAGGATCGTGGGTTCAAATCCACAACTCTTGAGTTTTTTTTAATTCACCACGAACTGTACGGTGAAGGAAAATCTCGTGAGGAAACCTGCATAAAACTACGATGCAGGTCTAAATGGTGTGTGTAAAGTAACCAATCCGCACTGAGCCTGTGTGGGGACTACGGCACAAGCTAGTCAGATTTTTTGAGAATTTAACCCTTAATAACGTAGAGGCGACTTAGCGACCAGTTGCATTGAGTTGGAAACTGAACCTTATTAATATCATAATACTTAACATTTTCCATTGTAATTATTGAAAATACGACTAGCTTTAAAAATATTCTTCGTCAGGTATGTATTCGATAGCTGCTTTTGATTCTGTGGTAGTATTGCTCCAATAAATGGGGCCTTAGGGCCTTATTAAGGGTTAAATGGGTCCCGAGACGTGGTCCCGACGACTGCATCTATGTTTCAGTTTGAATTTTCGATGTGAATTTTACGGGATGAAAATTAACAAAATTTGGAGTTGAAATAAAAAATACAAAAAGACTCCAAAAGCCAATCTCAATCCCTACTTAATATTATAAAAGCGAAAGTAACTCTGCCTGTCTGTCTGTTACGCTTTCACGCCGTAACCACTGAACCGATTTTGATGACAATCGGTATAGAGATAGTTTGAACCCCAAGGATCAACATAGGATACCTTTTTTCCGGTAGAGGGCGCCACCGCGCGATAACTAAATCCGCGCAGACGAAGTCGCGGGTATAAGCTAGTAGGAGATAAGGAAATAAGGGAACATTCTCCTTTATTTGGCGAGGAGAAAACCGCGGGCAAAAGGTAGTTGAGAGATATATCGTACCAGTAACATAAGCTTGTAAACATCAGCATATATAGAAATAACGCTTGTACGTGACGCTTTTACGTTCTATATGTTATTCAATATTAACGTCGCCCATAAATATGTATTACATAACATTTTATCCCTAATATAAATTTGTATTGAATTTAATGAAATAAAAAACTTGTTAAATAATGAATGAAGCTTGATATTATTATAAATTAGCTGTTGCCTGCGGCTTCGCCCCCGTTGTATTATTTCTGTATTTTCTTCCATAAAAACCTTCTCCAGAAAGTAACGAACACAACAAAAAAAGAGTTAGCGAAATCTGACCAGTGGTTCCCGAGTTTTGCGCTTAGCAACACATTTTAGGATTCATTTTTATTATAAAAAAAATATAAAATAAAATAAATAGAAGAAGAGAGATTAGATATAATATGGTTTATTTTTTACGGCTTCATTAAAAAGGGTGAAGCGAATTTAAATAATTGAATTGGGCTAACCATATATAGGTAAACATAAACTGGGTCTTTGTCATTTATTGGCTTTGAGCCTGTATAATAAATACATTGTGTTACCGGCAGCCTGTTTTTTTAAGGGAGGTTAAAGTAACGTATTTCTGTAACTTAACCAAGAGTCATAGTACTAAGAATACTTGTATCATCTTCTGTACACTAATTTCTGTTTGTTCTCCAAATAAATAAATGACATTAATTTATGATTGGTTTTTGGAGTCTTTTCGTATTTTTTATTTCAACTCCGAATTTGTTACTTTTACGGTTTTTGTCGCTAGTGCTGCTACTTAAGTAGCGTAGAGAGAAAAAAACAGCGTAGAGAGATATGAGTGCATAGGTGAAATTTGTGTCTAGACTCCTGTCCAGCGGTGGTGTAGGGGTTATAGCACGCAGCACGGATTGCTGGGGACCTGGGTTCGATTCCCAGCGCTGGTCTCTTTTTCTGAGCATCCCTGTCTCAGTTTGTATTTTCGATATCGACATGAATTTAATTAATAAACTAAAATTAAAACTTTGTTAACTTCCTAATAAAATTGTAATTGCCAGCAATGTACAGCAAAGTAAATTGACAAGTAAATGTAAATGATAGCCGATAGATACTTTGATTATTACTTAGTTTGGGACTAGTTCAATTGGTGTAAATTGTCCAATGATAATTATTTATGTATTAATGTATTAATAAACTAAAAGAATTTCCTTGCTCACCCGCGACCTTACGATAGCTAAGCTTATGCAAAATATGCGTGTTCATGCAGTTCCTCCACCTCCACACTGTAAGAACACACACAAATCACACAAACCCATCTATCACCACCACCACACTACACTGACGCGTTTCGAACTCAACCAGAGCTCATCTTCAGAGTGACACAACCGTACACCATGCTACCAGTTGTTAGACTAAAAATACTTTAAATTCTTTTAGTTCATTGTTCAAGAGCATTCTAACTGCCACAAACTGCTACGCAGTTTGGCAGTGTAATTTACTTTGTAATAATTTAAATGTGTCATTATGAAATAAACGATTAATAATAATAATAATTGATATGGACCTCCGCAAAGTAACGCCTGATTCAATAAATTATTAATGTATTTTCTTTTCTTCTTTCTTATGCATTAATTTTTAGGAATTTTCACGGGAATTTATTTAAATTCTAGATAATGAATGGTGGGAACATTATGTTCCTGTAGAGTGTAATGGTTCATGCAACAAAGCCGCGGGTGAAGGGCTAGTCAATTTAAAAGTGAGTGCCGAAAAGTTCGTCATAGCGCCTCTCAAGAGAATCGTGGGTTTCAATCCTAGTTTGCATCTCTTTTTCAGCATTTGTGTAAAGAATATGAATATTTATTGACCTTTTCCTTACCGAGAGTTAAGGAGAAATTATTACAAGATATATTTTGTTTATTTTAGAATCACCGGGTGAGAGTTTTGGCGTTGCCATGTTGTTAATTAGATGATCTATTTTTGATTAAACTGACCAGTGTTGAATAATGAATGACAGATAGGTACAGGTACATGGTGTTAAAAAATCCTGTAGGTACTATAATTATTAATTAAACAAACATTAAGGCTCTTGATTACTCATACATAAGTTACAATTGGAAAAACGTTGAAATTGGAAAATAAAAACATAATTGTATGGAGATAAAGTATTCCTGTGACTCACCCAATTTCCAAAACTTAATTAATGTTTCTCCACTTGGAGCGTATTAGTAATTAGTAGTCTTAATGTGTGGAAAGGAGATTAATTTATTTCATACTAGCTGTTGCCCGCGGCTTCGCCCCCGTTGTATTTTTTCTAAATGTTCTCCCATAAAAACTTTCTCCTGACAATAACGAATACTACAAAAAAAGAATTAGTGAAATCGGTCCAGACGTTTCCGAGTTTTGCGCTTAGCAACACATTTTACGATTCATTTTTATTTATACATATAAAACCAAACGTGTTAAAGTAAGTATCACCATAAGTAAAGAAGTAATAACAATTCATTTAAATAAATGGTTTCAAATGTATGTAACCCCGTGTAAGCCGTGATGGCCGAGTGGTTTGACCTAAGGCCTCTCAAGCAGAGGATCGTGGGTTCAAACCCCGGCTCGCACCTCTGAGTTTTTCGAAATTCATGTGCGAAATAACATTTACCACGAGCTTTGCGGTGAAGAAAAACATCGTGAGGAAACCTGCACAAACCTGCGAAGCAATTCAATGGTGCGTGTGAAGTTCCCAATGCGCATTGGGCCCGCGTGGGAACTACTGCCTAAGCCCTCTCATTCTGAGAGGAGGCCTGTGCCCTGCAGTGGGACATATATAGGCTGGGATGATGATGATGAATGTAACTGGAGTTTTGTTGTCTTGTCATATTCTGCCGGTGTGTTTCGGAATGTCCTGAATTCGTGTGATTGTCGGTGGCAATGGCAGTCTAAGTAGACTTAGGGGCTGTTTCACCATCCATTGATTAGTGTTAACTGACGGTTAAATTTGATGCCGTCTCCGTCTATTCGAACAAAACAAATAGAGACGGCATCACACCTAACCGCCAGTTAACACTAATCAGTAATCAATGGATGGTGAAACAGCCCCTTAATGTGTTAAATTTTCGTACAGGATTTTTTTAATAGCATGTATAAATAACATTTTATTGTTCCATTTTATGCGGCAAATATAAATGGGATATTAGTCAGATAAAATATTAGCAACTTAGATATTCAATCAATCAATCTAAGAGTTAGTTTTAATATTAATTTGATGACTTCTATTTCGAACTTTTTAGGTATATATATTTTGTTTGTAATAATTTCTAATAAGTACTACGATTAGTGACGGATAGTTTCAAAGTTAAATAATAATAATAAATTCAATAAATCCAATTCAATAATCATCTTATGTGAGATGCTTTACAGAGATAAATATTTGATTTTGTAAATTATATGATTCACTAATATTTGTAAAAAATATTTTACTTTTATAGCTTTTTCCTAAAAAGATAGCGTTCTTGATTTCATTATAATCTGATATTTGACTGATGACAATAAGTGTTTTGAGAAAAACTTCCGATAAGAACTTAAAATACACCAATCATTAATTTAACTGTTATAATTTGGACATGCATTCTAACTTCAACACAATGTATATTTTTATTTGAGATAAATTGAAATTAAATTGAAGCAAGCCGAAACGTAAATTAGTGACGAATCATTTGCATTTATTATGAAAACTACATATGTATTTAAAACTCTGTCTCCCTCAAAATGCTATATTTAATGCTATAATAAAATTCCAAAAAATATTACAAATGAAACGGATACAAGATTCAGATCTATTGTCAAGAAGAGATTAATATCTAAGGCGTATTATGAAGTTAATGATTATATCATGGACAGGGATATTTGGAAATAATTCCGATCCGCATTGGCGATCTCTTGAACTAGCGAACCTACTGTGTTAAAAATAAAGTTGTGTTAAATACTTGTGAGGTATAGATATAATTTAAAAATATTGTAAATCTGTTTAAAAAAAATATATACCTCGTCGAGTTTCTTGCCGGATTACTTTCAATAGAAGTTTTTCCGAACCGGTGGTAGATTTTTTTTGACATTCATAAGTACTTGTTATAGCCTAAAATTGAATAAAATATTTCGACTTTGACTTTTAATTTACACGAAATTTGTACCATTTACTCCCATATTAATCATTAAAAAATTGGAATATGCACACTGCATTCATTTTTTAATTTCCAAAATAACACGCCATGATTAAACACATACAATTTTTGATCACACAATAAACTTGACACAAAATGAACACCACATTTTTGTAAAGTTCTTGAATTGATAGTATTAGGGTTAAATGAAAGGTGCTGACCTGTCAGATGGGTTCCTCTCGTTGCATGTGTGCACATATAGTGTCTCAGTTGACAGCCCAGGATGTTATGGAGGGGCGGCGCCGCGTACCGCCTTATATAGCGGAATGTAGTGCGTACCGTCGGCAGGGAAGACAGAAGACATAATTGTTTAAGCTATCGCTACTAATATTATAAATGTGAGGGTAAATTTGTCTGTTACCCTTGAAGTACAGTACCCGGTGATAAAGATTGCACATCGGTCTTCGGAAAAAGACAATTGGTTGTTCACGACGATTTCCGAACACTGGCCACCGTTCGACAATCATCGTATTTATTAAGTGACGTTTTATCTTCTTTTTAATATATAAAAATGAATCCCTATTTTCCTTGGTCAAAATCTTGGCATCACGCGTGAACAGCTGGACCGATTTCGCTAATTCTTTTTTTGTTGTGTTTGCTATTATCAGGAGAAGGTTCTTATAAAAGACGATTTAGAAAATTAAAAAAAAAACTACACCGGGTGCGAAGCCGCGGGCACCAGCTAGTATTAAATAAATACTGCCTTTATGGACTGGATTAGTTTACGTCAAATTAATGACATGTAAACTTCGGATACTAGATAGCTGTTGCAACTACTAGAAAAAGGATAGTTCCCTCTTTTTCCTAAAGATGACATTGTACAATTTAAAGTTTTGGGGGGTTTCAACAACTCTTTATTATATATTTTCATCTAAATGCGTCCGTACTCTATTGCACCTGTACAACGACTGACAAACGTCACATAAGTAGTGTGTGACAACGCTCTACAAAGCCGTTAGCCGAGTCTCTTTCCATAGCCCGATGTTCAATCTTTATGGCCGAGTACTGCAATGAAAAAAAAAGCAAACTTCTAAATAAATTCAATCAATAAACAGTCATTTTAAAATAAGTGTTTCTGCCACTGCGGAGCGTGCAAAAATCCTACAAGCCCTAAAATAGAGTGATAGAGTCGTAGGTACCATCAGCCAAATAAGTGGTCTATCAATTTTAAAACAAGTTTCTATCGAATAAACATGTCGCTAAAGTTCAACTTTCAAGTTGACAGACACGTCTATTGGCATTATTGTTTTGTGACATGCAAACGATTATCAACTTTAGGGTGGTAGACCATATATTTGGCTGATGGTACCTATCAGATATTTATGCACGCTTTTTGTGTCAGTTTGGTGCTTGTGACTGTAAACAACTAATGGTTGTCATAGCAGAAGCAATAATAAAAGTCTGAAAATCTTAATTCTTATGTTTGTCTATGTTTTACACAAGAAGAAAAACAAGCATGTGGGTCACCTGGCCGGAAGCAATCACCGCCGCCTATAGACACCGCAGCACGATGGGTATCACCGGTCCGTTGTCTGTCCGTAACCAGTGGCGTAGCGTAGTTGGGGCGGGGGGGCGGTCTGCCTCGGGCGGCACATTAAGAGGGCGGCAAAATATATGTGTGAAGTTCCGCCCAACTACGACCCAAGTGCTCTCATTCTGAGAGAAGGACTGTGCCCACCAGTGGGACGTGTATAGGCTGGGATGATGATGATAATTCCATAACAAAAAAAAATGTCGCACCTACGATTCGGACCGATTAGAATGGGTACCCTAAATAAGAGGTCGGCAAAATTTTCTTCCGCCCCGGGCGGCTGACGTCCACGCACGCCACTGTCCAACAAGTACAAATTTATAGAAAACCCTCAGTGCGCGACACACGCACTAGCCCGGTTTTTTATTGAATAAATTAATTAGAACAACGTGCAAAGTTACCGTCTCCAAATTTATTTACATATAGTTAGGTACTCGTACAGGGAAATATCCTTTGTAACTCAATTGATGCTCAATAAAATTAAGCAGAAGTAATAAGATTACAGCGTATGCTCGAATTGCCACAAATATTGATGCCATGCGTCTTATTTAACGCTTGAGTAAGTAGGCCTCGTGTTTATAAATAATTAAACGAAAAAAAATTGAAATAAATAATAACATGGAAATTTTCACATTGTTACACAGAAATTAATGTTTATGGTTATCACACTATTAAGATGTCTTCTCGTCCAATATTCCGCAGTGCCTGAAGACTAGAGTCTTCGACCAGTGTGTGTTGCCAGTGATGACTTTGGCGCTGAGACGTGGTCCTTGACTGTTGGCCTCTTAGAGAGGCTCAGAGTCACGCAACGAGCTATGGAGAGAGCTATGCTTGGAGTTTCTTTGCGCGATAGAATCCGGAATACGGAAATTCGTCGAAGAACTAAAGTCACTGACATAGCTGGAAAAATATGCAAATTGAAGTGGCAATGGGCAGGCCATATCGCTCGAAGAACAGATAACCGTTGGGGGAGAAAAGTCCTCGAGTGGCGACCACGAACCGGAAGACGAAGCGTTGGCAGGCCTCCCACCAGGTGGACTGACGACATCGTGAGAGTAGCGGGAAACCGGTGGATGCAAGTGGCGAGTTGTCGTTCATTGTGGCGTTCTAAGGGGATGCCTTTGTCCAGCAGTGGACGTCTTCCGGCTGATGATGACTATTAAATTATGTGTAACTAATTTAATATTTAACTCTAATAAACAATTTCAATTTCACAATTTATTCGTGTTAAATTATTTTTGATTTAAAAACCGGCCAAGAGCGTGTCGGACACGCCCGAATTTTTTTTCTTTACCATGTATATTTTTATCTGAATCAATGTTAAGGTCCTTTCTTCTCCCGCACTTTAAACATTCCTACCGATTGAAAACATGCTGAGCCTTTTGCCACAATAAGACCTGTTTAATAAACCTTCGAATAGTGACTGCTACCAAGGTCGTGGCTTATTTGCTCTTCTGTGCAGCATTATGTTTAGAGAACAATTCATGAAAAACATACCTCAATGAAGCCGACTTCGATGTATGACGCTCGCTAAAGTCCGTAAAGCCGCAATAGTCCGCACCGCCACTTCATTAGCTAGTTTTTAGGCGTATAAAGTTTGTTATTATTTACACACAAAACTATTTACAATGTCTATAATCACAATTAATATTTATTTTACAAAACCGAGCACAACCGCACCAATATATGTCCGCCGAGAGTTTTTTTATTTTGAAGTCTGGCTGACTGCCGCCTTTTTTACGATCGAAGGCGCGCGGCAAAGGACTTGCGCCAATCAGCCACCGACAGCAAAGAGGATGCAAATAAAAAAATTGTTCGCCATCCAAAATAATTGCACAAGACCATTTAAAGAAACAAAAAAATATTCGTGACACTACGAAAATCTAAATTTACAGATATAAATACGCACCACAGTCACGAAATGGTCCCAAATCAATTATAATGCCGCCGTATGGCATAACGCGTCGTCGACGCACGTTTTTCGTTCCATAGAGCAGTGCCCTTAGTCGTAAGTTTTCGGTCACAAAATACGTCTCGATCGCGTTCGCGTTAAAATCTCAATTTATATGGAAACACGAACAGCGCCTCTTTTGCGATATACGATAACAAATCGAGATGCGTCGCTTACACTAAGGGCACAGTCGTACGTTATAATCGATAAAACGCGTCGTTTGCCGTGTGCAAAGACCCTAACTAACTGAATGTTGGTCTATAATGCTTTTTCTTTCTTTCTAAAAATAGTTTAAACGCAACACGTGTGTGCTGCTTTTTCTGCTGTCGCTTCAAGACCAACTGTTGAATTGCAATGGTTTGTTCATACTGCACCGTAGGACGAAACGGCTTGTCCTGTTACGCCCTTCGTTAGTACATCGACGATATCCCGGATTTAAACTAAAAATGGATATCCTGGTTGACCCACTTACTGACTAGCTGTAAAGTATGTTAGCCTAATTTATAGGTAGAGAAACTCCGAGCATAGCCTTCTCTATAGCTCAATGTCGCTGAGCACCTCTGAGCCTATTCATAAGTCCTATTACGTATAGTGAATGTTATGTTATTCTAATTATTTTCGATGATTTTTCAATGCGGTAAGGCTTTTCATATTCATCCTAATATTGCTAACGTTCACAGCAAGTCATGAGCTCATCATGATTGGTTCACCTGCCTGCATATAATTGGGCAGGGGTAGGAAATCGAACGCCGTATTTCCCGGCCCGTGTCAAACATGCTGACAACTTTTATGCTGTCAGATACAGTAGGCATATTCAGTGTTGGTACAGTCGAGAACATAAAAATGTCAGCCGTAGCGTCAACTTTACTGAAAACCTCAGACGCCATAACATATATATTTTTTTTATTTTAAGTTAGTTAATGAACGCCCTACATATGTGCCTTGGAGAAAGTTGTTCAGTTTAAGCAACACTATGACCTGTTTAAGTAAAGGATCATCGTTTGGTTCCACCCGGTATTTGTTTTCAAATATCTTAATTATTTCGATAAAAATTCGTAAGTTGTTCGAAGTCAGTAATTCTACTTAATTTCTAACTCTACACTCGTAATTTACACTTGTGATCAGTTGCGCTTTGTAATTTTTACAAGAGAATTAAATTGATTTAAAAATGGCCGTTAAATTATCTAAATAAAATGCAACCGCGCTAATACTCGTACTTACGGTTAATTGGCGTATGAGGGCGTGTGCTATATATTTTTGACTTTGAGACTGATCACAGTAAATAAAAAAGGATTTAAAAAACACTGCTTCTTTTTTTGTAACTTACGTAGTTTTTAAGTATTTTCCTATCCATTATCCATTTTGATATACTTCCCAAGTGCTTGGGCCAGGCTTCCCAAGATGGCTTGGGCGCTGGTAGTTCCCACGCGTGTAAAGTGCCATTGCGGAATTTCGCATAAATGATTGAATGCTTTTGACACATACAGCACTTTTCCTACGATAATTGTAATCCTTTACTTTAAGTTTTTAAACAAACTAATTTCATACATGAGTGGCAAGCGTCCAGGTACACCCTTGTTTGAGGGACCGGCGGCAGGTCGAACCACTAGGCCACCACGGCTTCGGCTTTAAGTATTTTATCTATTTATGTTATATATGGCTTGCTTATTTTGCAAAAATGCGTTCTGCAAGATGTCATTAATTAACGGTCGCGACTACGGAAAAATTTCGTTCTATCGTTTACTCAAGTTTCACTGTGTGGCCATTGCTGTGCGCTGTTTTGAAAAACATTATTTGCTATTTAAAAACTATAAGGGCTTGTTTCGTAAATAAATTAATATTTTACGAAATAAATCAGTGTATTTAATAAACACCTCGTATGTATATACATCGTTTGTATGATTAGTGGCATAATGGCGTATAGATATTTTTGATGTCTTGCTAACGTACATATATTTACGACCCTGACTGTACACATCATGTTGTTGTTGTGACAAAAACTTGACGCATACTTGCTGTTTAATGTCAATTTCCTAATTGGACGCAAAATCGTTCTCTAAAACTACTAATTAGGTACTTGCGTGCAATTCAACCCCCAAAATCTAAAACCCTATTTACTGTGACTCTTTCTCTTTCTCTGCTCTGCGGAAATGTTAAAAAATTGAATCTTATCACCGAAACTAATGCGCCAATATTCTATCCCGTATTTCACTATTCAAAGTGTTGATTTTCAAAGAAACAGCCCGGTCTTTAAATTAATACCCCCGACGCAAAAAGAGGGGTGTTCCGAGTATAAGTTTGACTGCTATGTGTGTCTGTGTGTATGTCTGTCTGTGGCACCGTAGCTCTTAAACGGGTGGACCGATTTGAATGCAGATTTTCTAGCTATGGTTCTTAGACATGTTTTATCAACATCGGTTCAGCCGTTTTTGAGATATTGAACTTTGAAGTGACAAAGTCGGGGGCTTTCCAACTTTTTGTTGGTTAGGATAGGTTAGTTTGGTTTCGGTTTATTAGCACGTAACTAATATTTTTATACAATTGGCAAAGTAAATTGATATCGAAGGATACTAAAGAACAATCGGTGACAGTTATGTGCCGGTACATAGTTTCTCTAATTGGCATACTTACCTTGAAACGGAACTTAGAAACTTTATGAGAAATTTTGATTCAGAATATGTACCTACTTTTGAGTTGTGAATTGCGATGAATGTGATTTCTTAGATGATGTATTGTCATCAGAACTACGCATAATTGCCAAGATTTATGTCAATATATCTGTAATATATATCGTAAGCCGTGGTGGCCTAGTGGTTTGATATTGCCTCTCAAGCAGAGGGTCGTGGGTTCAAACCCCGGCTCGCACCTCTGAGTTTTTCGAAATGCATGTGCGAAATTATATTTGAAATGTACCGCGAGCTTTGCGGAAAGGAAAAAATCGTGAGGAAACCTGCACTAACCTGCGAAGCAATGCAATGGTGCATGTGAAGTTCCCAATCCGCACTGGGCCCGCGTGGGAACTATGGCCCAAGCCCTCTTGTTCTGAGAGGAGACCTGTGCCCAGCAGTGGGACGTATATAGGCTGGGATGGATGTCAATATATCACGGCTGGAAATAGGTGATGAAATGAATGAAGAGGATCATACCTACAGCTTCGATCAGAGTTCTGAAAACTAACCAATTTAAAAAAGCACATCAATTTTAATCGAGAAATGCTTTTATTCAATTAATGGATTTTTTTCAATGAATATGTTTAGTATACAGTCATGTGCAAGATATCGACACGGCCAAAGTTACAAAAATATGTATACACGACCTTAATGTAAAGTGCGTAAAGTCGTGCATACATATTTTTATAACTTTGGCCGTGTCGATATCTTTGCACTTGACCGTACCTATAAAGAATAATTAAAGTCAACTGCTTTCTCATATAGTGTAACTGACGGACTAGATAAATTTTTAAGGTTCCGTAATTAAAAAAGGAAAAACGGAACCCTCATAGGAACGCGGACTTACAGGCGCGTGTTGCAGCAGCCGCTGAGTCGCGTTGCTCCGAAGACGAAGGGCTACGGATTAGCCCGAAACATGTCGAGCTAAACTCGATTTAAGACGTGAGTTATCGAGGCCATTCATATAGCTTTGAAGTCGGAAGCAATTGCTCACCATCAGCCGGTCCGCATTCCAGTTTACCGCCGTCAAAAAACAAGTACATTCAAGTGGCGACCCGCAAACATAAGAAACCATTCAGTTCCAGCGTTGATACAAACAAAGTTGTTTGTCAACTTGGAGTTTACCGAGAACCGCGCACGCGTCGGATGCGCCCGCGCATAGCTGGCACATCCGACTGGCGTTAGAAAAACCGGCCAAGTGCGAGTCGGTCTCGCGCACCGAGGAGCGCAGAGTGCAGACGCTGTGAGAGCTACCTTCATAACAAGTTTCAAGTTTCTAGACAAGCGGAAGTCCCTACAGTGCTTTCATTCTAGCATGGTGCGGGTGACACTTGATGCACCGTTTCGTTTTACTCAAAAAAAGTTGCTGCGGTCTAAATATATGGAAGTATATTTCAGTTGTAGCCTGAATATGACTGGCTTAAAATATTTGAACATAAAGAACTATGCTATACTTACGAAATAAACTTAAGCTATCCTATTTTTTCAATTAATTAAATTCAAAGCGAAATTAAGTGAAGAAACGTAATATGCATGTAACGTAACGTTTAGTGATGGGACCTAATGGATTTTGAGTTATATCGGTACTTATTAATTGGTAAGTAACGAATATTCTTGCAAACTCCGTTTAACCTTACTTAAGTGGCAAATAATATCCAAACCTAGAATTTCACTAGTATTCTCATCAAAATTTGCGTTACAATCGGATTAATGATGACATTAAATTTATGATTAAGATTTTAAATTATTAGTTTTATCGACTCAAGTTTTGCCACTTTGACTCTCTAGTCTTGTGATGACAGCTGTCACCTGCACTATGCTACAATGAAAGTACTGTACCTAGACGTTTTCGAAAACACCATTGTTAGTTTGGTTCTGTATCTTTTGATTGTATTGACTTGGAAGTTTGATTTTTGCACTGCTCTATTAGCAGACTTGAGTACCGTAAGGTCGGGGTACTTTACTTTACCCCATACTTACTTACTTGTTACTTTGGCCCTCGTTTGCCATCCAGTCGAATAAAATAAATATATATGTATATAACTCGGTCCAGGTTTTATTATTGGTTTTATTATTGGAGAATGTAGCTCTTTGCCATGTGATTGATGTTAATTGATCGATTACGTTTTTATGTTGTTATGTGGTTTTCGTATGGGCCAAAGTAACCTGAAATGGGTCAAAATACCCCGACCTTACGGTAGGTATTAAATATCAATTTCAGCTTGATATCTTCACGCGTTCCTGAGAAAAAGGGTGTTGACATACGGACAAAATAAACAGACAGACAGAAGGACAACAGAGTAATCCTATAAGGGTTTTGTTTTTTTTTTTCCTTTTAAAGTACGAAACGCTGATAATAGTATATCATATTGACAAATCATCTAAAATAATTACAGTAACACATCATTAATATAAACTTAAGAAGCTAACTCGATCTCTTCAAAGTACCCAACTTCTACAATTGTTGTAAAAGGTAACTTTGAAATCCGACCTGAGTATAATGGAAATAACAGGCTGCTTACTAACCACTAATATAGGCCGCGAATCACGAAATGGAAAACAACAAATACAATTTAAATTTGCCTTGTAGTCCAATTAATTGTAGCCCCCCTAAGAACCCTATCGCAATAAGCCTTTCGTTCTCTTAAGTTATTTACTCTTAGTCTTGGTAAGACGCGAGTCACAGTACAAAAAGTTTACCAGTTTTCAGTTCCAGCACACACGAGCCAACAGGTAAGGGACGCGAAATCAGACTATTTATTTCATTTGAAATCTTATTAATTTTGAAATAAGATTCAGTTCAACGTGATGAAAGCATTTTTGAAAGGAGTCGATTTTCGTTTCGAGTCCAATCCAAAACCACATTAAAGTGAAAAGTAAACTTTACTTAGATCGACATATGTATAAGTCTATGTCACTTATGTTATAATCCTTATGTCGTAATATATTAAGTCTAATTTTAAATACTGTTTTAATGGGCACAATCGTGTGTGTGATTTAAAGTACAGTCGCCATGACATATACCTATATAATCGTAGCAGGCGATGAACTCAATTTCGGTGCAGCATAACATTTCAATAAATTCGTTACATCGAATTTATTGAAATATCTTCTCTTATATTTACGACAAATTAAATGTTCTGTTATTTATTAATAATAAATAATAAAGTTGTATTAAATACCTACTTGTGATATCATTTAATAATATTGTAATTTTGTTTAAAAAATATATACCTCGTTGAGTTTCTTGCCGGACTCTTCTCAAAAGAGGTTTTCCGAACCGGTGGTAGATTTTTGACTTTTGAATATTTTTGACCCAGGAAACTAAACAGATAGAGAGATTATTTTTACCTATGACAAAACGAAGAAGGTATATGCGCGGTATTTATCTACAGAACGGTAAATTATTGTCGATTGTCGAGAACGTACATCATCTGCTTTATCTGCCATAAACACCGTGACCCAGTCTCTTCAATCCACAGCCTTTTACTTGTATTATTAACAGACTCATCTTGCACCTCGGCTGATGGCCATCGCCCACGGGTAAGTGGGCCCGATGGGTCCCGACGGCAAACACCTGGGCCTCTAGGGCCGGCAAATTGATTGAACGATAACACGCGCGAATGGGACTACGAGGAGTAGAATCGGGAAAATAAAATTATCGAGATTGGGACCCATTTTTAAAAGCTTTTATCCCCTGGTATCCTATTGAGCTGAAGTTTTAGTTAGTCCAGTGAAAATACAAGGTGTTAGTTAAATAACTGAAAACTAGAAAGTAGTTTGCTCAGTTAGAATCGAGAGTAGAATCGATTACCGCCGGCCGGGGCAGATATTTGTATGAATAATACGAATGTTTGTTCTCGGGTCTTGGATGTTTAATATGTATTTAAGTATGTATTTATCTATATAAGTATGTTTATCCGTTGCCTAGTTTCCATAGTACAAGCTTTGCTTAGTTTGGGACTAGGTCAATTGGTGTCAAGTGTCCCATTATATTTTTTTTTATTACACTAGAGCCGTGCTGTGCAAGGATGGGTAAACGAAGTTTTTTTTTGGTTCATTAAAAGCACAGTCTTCGCTCATTTAGAACTTAAAATCATCCCTACTATATAATATTATAAATGCGAAAGTTTGTGAGTGAGTATGTTTGTTACTCCTTGACGCTGTAACGGCTAGACGGATTAAGATGAAATTTGGTATGTAGATAGCTGGACATCTGGAATAAAACATAGGCTACTTTTTATTCCGATATTCCCACGGGATAGGGATAAAATCTCGAAACAGCAAGACATGAAATTTGACATGATTGTTTTTAATGTAACGTCAATGAAAACCACGATTTAATTTTCGGGAATCCCAACGGGAATTTAAAAAAAATCCCAAAATTTCAATTCAGCTACTGGATCTAATGATTTACGTGTGCGAAACAGCGGGTAAACACTAGTAGTGAAATAAAGGAAAGAGAGCTAGTAAAAAAATAATACCAGAGTACAAGAAGCGACAATTAAGTTAAGCCTGGATGGAACCTACGCAAAAAATACTAATCTATTTTGAGGTAATGTTGTACATTATTCTGGCTCCTTAACGTGCATGATATTCAAGCAAAGTTTATTTCACTACTAGCTTTTGCCCGCGGCTTCGCCCGCGTGGTGTTCGGTTATCGCGCGCTGTTCCCTCGGGAACTGTGCATTTTTCCGAAATAAAAAAGCTTATGTCACTCTCTGGTTCATAAACTATCTCTATGTCAAAAATCATGTCGATCCGTCGCTCCGTTTCGACGTAAACGACGGGCAAACACACACTTTAGCATTTATTACTAGTATATGGATTTCATTCAGATATAATCGTAAAAGCCGTGGCAGCCTAGTGCTCTGACTTATGACCTCCTTGGCCGAGGATCGTGAGTTCAAATCCATGCTCACTCACCCTCTAAAGTTTTTCTAAATTCATGCGCGAAACAACGCGTTGACCACAAATTTTACGACGAAGGAAACCTGTACAAACCTACGAAGTAGTTTTATGATGTGTGTCAAGTTCCCAATCCTGACTCCGCGCCCTTTCATTCTGAGAGGAGGCCTGTGCCCAGCAGTGGGACGTATTTAGTCTGAGATGAAATGATAATCGTTTAACTTTAATTTTCTTCCTAAACTTTCCTAAACCTTCTTCTTACAAATGACAGATTTTTTAAGTCGACATTTAAAGGAAAACAAAAAAAATAAAAAAAGGTTCCCTCTCCACGCCTGTCGCAGTTCCTTAAATTGAATAGAAGTAAAAGCCAAAAGTAAAACGAATGGACGTAAAACGTAAAGAAAGGCTAATCGAGTCTTTGCCTAGATCAATATTTTATGTTTATGTAATTGATATTTTTGTAGACAGTGCCTTACATCATTTGAACCTCGTCATGTAGGTCCTGAGGCCGTATTGCCTAAAGTTCCTGACGCTCGCGATCGCAACCAAATGACAGTTTTTGTATGCGAAATCTGTCATTTGATTGCGATCACGAGCATTAGAAATGTTAGGCAATACGGCCTCTGATATAGTTTATCTTCGTATCAAGCAATCCTCTTACAACCCTACGGTTCATATCAATTAGTACGGCATAAGACATCAAAGGCTATGTGACAAAAGTCAATGTGATGATTTTTTTTATTTCATCATTACTACACAGTATAATAAAACAAAGTCGCTTCCCGCTGTCTGTCCCTATGTAGGCTTAGATCTTTAAAACTACGCTACGGATTTTGATGCGTTTTTTTTAATTGATAGAGTGATTCAAGAGGAAGGTTTATATGTATAATACATGCATAATATAGTAGAGAAACACTGATCATTTTAGAGGTTTCTAATGTGATGTCGATTAGATAGATCAAAAACATGTATAAAAAATCCATAATAATATTATAAATGCGAAAGTTTGTGTTTGTATATTTGTCCGTCTTTCACGTCGAAACGGAGCGACGGATCGACGTGATTTTTGGCATAGAGATAGTTTATGGGCCCGAGAGTGACATAGGCTACTTTTTATAGACGACCAGATGGCCTAGTGGTTAGAGAAGGTGACTACGAAGCTTGAGGTCCCGGGTTCGATTCCCGTGTCGGGGCAGATATTTGTATGAAAAATACGAATGTTTGTTCTCGGGTCTTGGGTGTTTAATATGTATTTAAGTATGTATCTATATCTATATAATTATATTTATCCGTTGTTTAGTACCTACCCATAACACAAGCTTTGCTAAGCTTACTTTGGGACTAGGTCAATTGGTGTGAATTGTCTCGTGATATTTATTTATTATTTTATTTATCCCGGAAAAATGCACAGTTCCCGAGAGAACAGCGCGCGATAACCGAATTACACGCGGGCCAAGCCGCGAGCAAAAGCTAGTTTATTCATAAAATTCACATAAGAAAGAAAAGTAATATTAAACAAGTAATAATTTTAGGTCTAGTAAATAAAATTTAGTTAAGTCTAAGCTAGGTTACAAGAGTAGACCTGTGTTTACAATGAAGGCTTATTTTTGATGTGTCTTAAAAAATGACATAAAAATGTCAAACATAACTTGTTTGGAACAACTTAATTGTGATCCACTGCGGATTTGTTGCACAGAAAAATTCTGACTAAGGGAACATTTGGGTACTTTACTTAACGCAAAGGGCGAAAATCCTTTGGGCGGTTTAGAACCACAATGCGAAATGGCCACAAATTAAAAGGCACAATTCTTGAATGATCACATCTTTAAATGACCAATCTACATTTGATCGAACAATAGCTTAAATCGGCGCGCTCGCTTCGCTTGCTCACTCATCGGCCACCCTAATTCTGAAACGTATTGATTGGCTAAATCTCGGCATGGCCCTTAATAAGTGAAAGCATTGAAATTTACCAGAAAAAAAAAACAATTTGTATATAATAAATGGTAATTTCATGAAGTGGTCATTTCTCATTGTGGTCCTAACGCCGAAACTGAGACATCTGCCAAAGTTAACGAATATCAAGGAAAACACTGTGTATGCGTGTCGCTCGCCTTCTTTTATCCCAGGGCACGTGCTACCACGTCCACAATTAGTCCTCAAGGGTTCCATTCACTGTCAATTTATGTCTTTCATCCCTCGTCAGGCACGAGGATAGCCGAATTGCTTTTTACTAAATCTTATTTGAAACAAGCGTATGACTGAAATGTAGGTTAAACCTGTGTTTTAGTCTAAATAAGTTTTTCTTCAAAAAATATTTGTAAAGCAATCTTTTTTCAAACTTATAGTAGGGAAGCCCATGATGCTAAATGGGAACTTACTCGAGCATCGTGGGGACTTAATAGATTTGTATATGTATAACATAGTTGAAAGACGGAAAGAGAGAGAGAGAGAGAGAGAGAGAGAGAGAGAGAGAGAGAGACATTTATTTACACATATTCGATACACAGAAAAAACACGCTAGGAAGAAATACTAATTAAAAAAAAACATCGAATAGTATAAATTGGGACCCACTCAGCATAATGTTGCAGCATAAAAGTTATATGATGTTGAAATAAGTTTCTGTTGAAAATTTCATTCTTAATACAAGATTTGTTTTCTGACTGTACTTTTTGTTGACTGTACTTGCATTGTCATTTAATTAAACTGAATATCCGTACCAAATTTCAAGTCGGCACTATTAACCTTTGTATAGAAATAGTGATTTTAACTCTTAATCTCACTCTTTGTCGGACCCTAACGTATTACTCCTCTCCTCTCATCCACTCAAAGGTTGACTGGTAGAGATCCCTTAAAGTGGCTTAAAAGGATAAGTCCGCCTTTGTACAAGTATCTCAAAGTTTGTCAATTGTATTTTGTTATTTTTTTTTGTACAATAAAGAGTTTACATACATACATAAATAAATAAACAGGGCAAGCTAAAGGAGAAGCTTCTAAAAAAGATGAAGATTAAATGATAAATTATGAAGGTCAAAGTTCCGTGTGACGTCACACCGTGCGGCACTAAGCACGGCGTGACGTCACGGGCCCCCACTCCCGAACTTGAAGCACTTCATCTTTGTATTTTTTTTGTTTAATTGACAAAAAAAATAAGTGTAATCTAACAGACGAACTAAATGGAATAATATTTCTTTTACCCAAGAAACTACCCATTTGTCACCGAAAAAAACCGGTCAAGAGCATGTCGGGCCATGATCAGTGTAGGGTTCCGTAGTTCCCGACCTTGCCTTAACTTAACTTTGCCTTAGAAATCATTTATTAACAAAAACTGAAAAACTGCTAACTGATTAAGTCGAAAATAATTTTCCTAAAAGTTTTTAGCTTAACTTCCGTGATGTTTTTCATATTTTTTTTGATGTGCGGTTCAAAAGTTAGAGAAGGACAGAGAGTCATTTTTTTGAACTTTCGGAGTGAATATCTCTATATGGTTTTGCAAACCCCTATTCATTTTCAAATACTTATCTAACGATACCCCACAACATAGCATGGAAGTGAAAAAACCGGCCAAGAGCGTGTCGAAAAAGGGTCTCCACTTAGCATAATATATCGCGATCGCGCGTTGCCGTAGCCGGGTATTTATAAGGAAAGAGAGAAAGCAAATAAATACATCAAAGTACACATGAACACATCCAACAGCTACTCAATGTACAGTAAACATTATTGCGACATTGAGGAAGTGACATTGACGTTTTGTTGAGAGCAAATGGCATGAAATAGGGGAGATGGCAAATCTTCATTGATGTAGGCGTCACTTTGCGGAGCACCAAATCAATGAACTTGCACCTTTTTACCAGGCTCCTCCGCTGCTACACATGCCCAACAACTACCAATGTGCGACACATAAGATGTTTTAAAATTGTTTCGAATTTGACTGATTAGTGATTACTTAAGTAAGCCTAAGCCTAAGTTTGGAAATGCGGCCATTGGCGTCATTTCTAAGTAAAAAGCGTATCTAATCTATATCTTCATAATTTATTTTGTTTAATTGCCAAAAAAACCGTTTTTAATAATTTATCCGACGGAATACTCATTTTTTTAATCTGAATGTGAGCGTTACTGTCCCTTGTAGAAAAGATACAGTCGAATATACAGAATCAATGTAGCAGGGTGGACCCTTTGTGCTACTAATGTCAAGTTGAACCCCGTACTTCTCAAGGAAGTCATGTGAAATTGTTTATTAAACGGTTCCACCCTGGTAAAGTCGAGGTGAAAGATATCTTTACACTTGAATACCTTGTTGCTGTCACTTCGTGTTTGAACTTTTGTATAAAATTGACAGAAGGTACACATCTAGAGTTGTGGATAACGCTCATTTTGAGGCTTAAAGACTCGAGCCCTTAAGACTCCAGAGTCTTAAAGACTCGACTATATTTGACAATTAAATTGGCTTATTTTATGCGTATGGATGCAAGAAACTGTCTTTGCGGCCTTTGAGTCGTTAAGCCTCGAGAGTCTTTAGGGTTCGAGTCTATAAGCCTCGAAATGAGCGTTTTTCACAACACTCACACCTACACCTACAGTCGAGTTCATAAACATGTGAGCAAAAATTTGATCAAAAAATATCTGAACACGCTTCACATCAATAGAGTCGTGTTCAGATATTTTTGATCAAATTTTTGCTCACAATTTTATGAACACGACTGTATCTATACACGTGACAAGGTACTAAAGTGTTAAGATTTATTTGACCTCAACTGTAGGTTTATAAATCAGTATGTTCAACTGTAAAGTAGAAGTTGCAGAGCTAAATTCGAGAGCGACAGAATATCCTATTAATTCTCCATGGAACATGTATTACAGCATAATATATATGTATTTAATGAGCCATGCTCGCACTACGTCTATATGGAAGTCCGAGTGTCTGTCTAGGCTATTTGCATACTAAATAAGTGTTATTTCTGTTTCAGATAGAGCTTGCTGACATATAGTTATGGTAAATATAAATACTTAATCTAGTTTCCACCTACGTAACGTAACAGTGTTTTGGAAGCGTAGGTAGGTATAGTCGCAAGCAATGGTACCTAGGCACAGAGTACATATATAACCTAGGTAAGGAATCGCGTTTTTGCAAGCTTTTATTTAACATGCAATTTTCGTTTTTTCGAAACTCATAGAGGTTGCATCTATTAAATATTGTACAAAATTTTCATTTTACCTAAGTAATTTTTTTTCTCAGTCCTCTGGGTTGTGACATAATATATACAAACTAAGCCACAGCCAAAGAGACTAAAGATATAGAATACACGTCTACATACCATGTGCTCGAAAAAACATCTCCTTCGGGCAGTCTGGAAAAAAATACTGACGCTGTATTGTATATCAATCCAATTTATAAAAGAGTGTAAACAAACCGATTTCATCAAAATTCTTGTATAAACACCCACTGGATCGAATCAATAACACATTTATCTATAATTCGTGTGTTTTAACTAGACGTCTAATCACTTTCTTCACCAAAATTCACTTGATTTCAATATTTAATTTTCATTTGAAAAATCTTCGTCAAAATCTGACGTTATTTCTTGAATGAAACACGTGTGTAGCAGCATAGACTAGCGTAGAGATGGTCGAAAATTTGACATTTTAAAAATCGATTAATGCTCGAATAATAAAATAGACAAAAATACTTTGATCTATTCAATTAATAAATTAATCGATTTACTGAAGTGATTAATTATTTTGCAATAAGTTCTAGGTTTTCACATCACTTAATGTCTATGGTCGGGTTAATGCCGTCTTTGTTTACACTTTTTATAAATTGAATTGGAATACAATATAGTGACTTGACATTTGCATACTTATTCTATAGAGTTGCAATAATAAAGGATTTATCGACCACGGGATATAGAAATATTGGATTTACGTCCAATCCCACTCTGAGAAGCTTATGCCCAGCGGTGGGACGTAATTACGTGGGAGACTAGTACCTATAGTAGTATAGTTACGAGTTGGCATTAAAAATTATTTGCATCACACTTAGACATTTCCCAATTTTAATATCAAATTCCTAAAACTCGCCTTATTCTTCACTTTTACCGCCCTAGGGATTTTGCCAACGGCTCGGGTACCCTCTAAGAGCCTGCTAACATAAGTAATTTAATAATTATGAATAAGTTAGTATATTATTACAGATACAGTAGAATTGGAACAAATATTGAGTCTCGATTTTGTTATTGGGATAGGGATCTAATGTTTGTTTTTCTTCCCTGATTGGAAAGGCATGACTTCCACACCGGTGGGAAACGATGATAATATGAAGAATTAGAACATTTGAAAAACTGTCGAAAATAGTCAGGGACATTGGCATTTTAAAGTTCAATATCTTAAAAACGGCTTAAGTGATTTTTATCAGACATATCTAAGAACCACCGCAAGGACACACAGTGATTAAAAATTGCAATTAGTGCACCCAAAAATCCTATTGACATTAACACATTCGCGACCACATACGCTACGCGCTACGCTCGTAGCTTGTAGCAGCGTTTTTCCGCTTTATAGCGAACACTGCCTACGAACATAGAACTCGCCTAGCGGGTTCTTGGTACAGTCAAGGGCAAAGATATCGACACGGCCAAAGTTGCAAAAATATGTATACACAGCCTTAATGTTAAGTGCATAAAGTCGTGTAGGTATACATATTTTTGTAACTTTGGCCGTGTCGATATCTTTGCCCTTGACTGTACTGAATGTGTGCAATCGTTCAATTGCAGTTATTGTTTTACCTACTGTGTAAACCTACGCCTTGTTGTGTGTGTTGTGTGTATGGTTATTTATAATGTAAGATTTTGAACAACTTTTTAACCCCCAACGCAAAAAGAGGGGTGTTATAAGTTTGAACGCTATGTGTGTCTGTCTGTCTGTTTGTCTGTGTTTTTTGTGTGTCTATCTGTGGCACCGTTGCTCTTACACGGGTAGACCGATTTGAATGTGTTTTTTTATTTGAAAACAGGTTTTCTAGCGATAGTTCTTAGACATGTTTCGTCAAAAAGCCGTGGTGGCCTAGTGGTTTGTCCTATCGCCTCTCAAGCAGAGGGTCGTGGGTTCGAACCCCCGGCTCGCACCTCTGAGTTTTTCGAAATACATGTGCGGAATTATATTTGAAATTTACCTACCATGAGCTTTGCGGTGAAGGAAAACATCGTGAGGAAACCTGCACAAACCTGCGAAGCGATTCAATGGTGCGTGCGAAGTTCCCAATCCGCACTGGGCCCGCGTGGGAACTATGGCCCAAGCCCTCTTGTTCTGAGAGGAGGCCTGTGCCCAGCAGTGGGACGTATATAGGCTGGAATGATGATGATGATGATGTTTTATCAAAATCGGTTCAGCCGTTTTTGCGATATAGATCTATGAAGTAAAAAAGTCGGGGGTTTTCCAATTTTTATTGGTTATTTCAACCTGTATACTCCGTGTGCTGTACTTTTCGCGAACAGTGAAAATACGTTTCTTTATTCTGTATTCTTTGTGTTGTTTGACAGAAGTTCAAATTCTGCTCGGACGGCGATTGCCCGCTGTGGGCTCTGGCAGCGCTCCACGCGCTGGGCAGCCTACCTGCCGGTCTCTTTCGTGCTTTGCTACAGCATATAGTGGATGAACTGCCTGTAAGTAACCCTTCTATACTTCTATTCTATTCAACGCTATCTGAATATCATATTTTCTGTCGGATTATCTATTTTGCTGGTGTTAGGACCTTGTGCAAGGTCCGCCCGGATTGCTACCGCCATCTTGCTCGCTGATCCTGCCGTGAAGCAGCAGTGACAGCCGGTGAAATTACTGGCACTTGAGGTATCCCATCGTAGGCCTCTAGGTTGGCAACGCATCTGTAATACCCCTGCTGTTGCAGATTTTTATGGGCGGTGGTGATCTCTTACCATCAGGACAGGAGACCCACTTGCTCGTTTGCCATCCAGTGAAATATTAAAAAAAAATCAATAACCCATCTAAAATAAAATGCCCCACACTGCTTAGGTACATTGTAATGAACTGAAAACAATTCTAACAAACAATATTCAATTCTACGCGGGCGAAGCCGTGCTGGCCTAGTGGTTTGACCTATCGCCTCTCAAGCAAAGGATCGTGGGTTCAAACCCCGGCTCGCACCTCTAGAGTTTTTCGAAATTCATGTGCGAAATTACATTTGAAAATTACCACGAGCTTTACCGTGAAGGTAAACATCCTGCAATGGGCCCGCATGGGAACTAGGGCCCAAAGTCCTCTCATTCTGAGAGGAGGCCTGTGTGGGCCCAGCAGTGGGACGTATAGGTATAGACTGGAATTATGATGATGATGATGATGTGATGAACCCTTCTATCGTTATAAAATAATTGCAGTCTCCCTCATAGCCTATTGGTTAGAGAACCTGACTATAGAGGTTGAGGTGAGGGGGCTTGGGGTTCGATCCCCGGTTGGGGCAGATATTTATGAAAAATACTAACGTTTGTTCTAGAGTCTTAGACGTTTAATATGTATTTATGTATATAAATATGTTTATCGATTGAAGCACGTCAAAGTTCGGGAGTGGAACACGCTTCCCGCTGGGGTATTCCCATCGAGTTACGACCTGGGTGCCTTTAAGAGGCGAGTGTACAGTTTTCTGCAGGGCCGACAACGCACTGGCATCGCGTAAAGCGCTGCGGATGTCTATGGACAGTGGTGATCACTTAACATCAGGTGACCCACTAGTTCTTTTGTCTGGCCTCTCTAACATAAAAAAGTGGGGTTCGTACGGTCGGTTCCCTGACTTATGTATCCACTTTTTTATACTAGTTGCATAGAAAAGTGAATGCTTATGGCGCAACGGAATTTGAACGCTCGCATAACATGATAAGTGTCAATTTCGCGTGCAAGTCGTAAGAGTACGGAACGATTTATACCTAAACTTGTATTCTGTTCGAGAGAGTCCCTTCTGTACGGTAGTACAGTCACCAGCACCAATATCTGACACAACAAGCGTGCATAAATATCTGATACGACTCTATTTCTAGGGCCGGAAGAACGTGTCAGATATTTTTGCACGCTCCACTGTGGCAGATATAAATGCTGGTGACTGTACTATTAGGTTATTCTGTGCTTGGTAGGGCACCGACTGTACTAAAAAGTGTCGCAATGCGAGACGTCCGTTAGTATATAATGTGTCCATATATTTCTTACTCTTTCACATATAGGTAAACGGACAGCAGGGCTACTACGAAACTCGAAACTCGAAGTTCGTGTCGTGCGGTCCCTCTGACAGTTAATACGATTTAATAAATTTAATACGAGAGCGAGAGGGACCGTACGATACGAACTTCGAGTGTCGAGTTTCGTAGTAGCCCTGCTGGCAGAGTGTCGACTAAGCCACGGTATTAACTAAGGCGGAGGGACGGCTCTCTCACATATTCGCTGCTTTGTCACAATTTTCTTTTTTTTTATCAGGAGACCCATTCAAATAAAACTCTTTAGATGTGTTTTTACGGGTGTCCTGAAATTTTTTTTTTTTTTAGTTGTGACACTAACCAACTAAAGCAGTGATATGTGTATCTTTGAATCGTAATATTTTGACACTTGATATAAGTATTTACAGAATGTTTACTTTGAAGGGTTTACAATTTAGTATTCTCGAAGAAGACGTGTGTTGTCTGCATTTTAATATCAACTTTGCACATACCGAAAGTAATTCAATTTTAAAGTTACTGTACGAAGGATTATTAGATTTCATAAAACGACGTACCTAGTGTCTGTTGTTTGAAAATAACCTAACCGACAAAAAATTGGAAACCTACGACTTTGTCACTTTAAAGTTCAATATTTCAATAACCGCAAACTGATTTTGATGAAACATGTCTAAGAACCATCGCTAGAAAACCTGCTTTCAAATAAAAAAAACCGCATTCGAATCCACCACCCGTTAAAGAGCTACGGTGCCACAGACAGACACACAGACATGCATAGCGGTCAAACTTATAACACCCCTTTTTGGCGTCGGGGGTTAATAATCACAATTAAAACAAATCTTAACTATTTTTGACTAGCTTTCACCCGCGGCTTCGCTCACGTTAGCCAAATTTATAAATGACTAGCTTTTGCCCGCGGCTCCGCCCGCGTGGTATTCGGTTATCGCGCGCTGTTCCCTCGGGAACTGTGCATTTTTCCGGGATAAAAAGTAGCCTATGTCACTCTCGGGCCAAAAAACTATCTCTATGCCAAAATTCACGTCAATCCGTCGCTCCGTTACAGCGTGAAAGACGGACAAACACACAAACACACTTTCGCATTTATAATATTAGTATGGATGGATTAATAAAAATGTTGTTGTTCCTATTATTGTCGTTGTTGTGCCAAAATGGTGTCCGATTGATCTGAAATTTGGTAGGAACCTATGGAGGAGGAACCTGGGGAAGAATGTTTACCAACCAATACTGCCTTATTATAATAGGGTCTAACCTAAATGGTCCAGCTTTCATACGTTTAGTATAGCCACATGGCACTTGTTTCTTGATAATACCATAGCAAAAAAAGCCTAAAACCAATGTTTTCCAAAAATAATTTTAAATTAAGAATGCAATTTACGAGTTAATTGCAAGAGTTTATTACTTATTTAATTAAATTAACACTTCTAATATTGTTCCAAGTGACGTCCTTCATTTGCTATGCATCTTCTCACTCGAAACATTGAATTTGCGGGTAGATCCAGTTTTATGAATTGTATGAATTAAATTCGGGTTTTGTTCCGCGTACAGCACCATACCAGCACCAATATGTGACACAACAAGAGTGCATAAATATCTGATACGACTCTATTTCTAGGGCCGGAAGGACGTGTCAGATATTTTTGCACGCTCCGCTGTGGCAGATATTAATGCTGGTGACTGTACCTTGGTTTTAACGAAGCTCGATATATCGATCCAGTTTATTCTGTAACCTACTTATACCGTTTATAAGTGAAGCATTTTAGGATATACCACGTAACAGGTTTTGATATCTTCTATAGTTTAGAAATAATCGGTAACATTAGTTTCCACCCAGCATACCTATGCGGTTGTACTGTACAAACTACTGTATGCTGGCATTTAGGTAAAATACCACCTGGCATTTAGATTAACCGGTTTGTGAAAAGTGAAATAATGTGTCATCTAGTTTGCTTTACAGTACGTGTTTAAAATTAACAATGGGACTGTCTCTTACTAACAATTATACAAGTTAACGAATAGTTTTTTCTATTACGTAACTGTACCTAAATACTGAGGTGACGCCTACTCATCTACACCAAGTTACACCACAGTACGAACAGTACAATTTGAACGGTTATTTTAAATTTAGTTTGCGGACAGTACGTGTCTTGTACGCTGGGGACTGTTTCTTACTAAATAATTAAATGAGATCTTGTATCTCTTTTGTAGATGTCGATGACATATATGAATATGAACTGATGGATGATGACAAGCCTGACTCGAACAGAGGATCATCTAGGCGTTCGCTGGCGTCTGTGGTTGTGAGACAACAATCCAAGTCGATTGAACATCCAGAGGAGTCCCCGCGGCCGCCGTCGCCGTCGCCAACCTCCGCGCCGCCGGCCCAGCCGCCGCAACCGCCGCCGGCCCCGCTGGTGACCGATAGCGCTGCGCCCCCAGTCGTACCTACGCCATCGACGAGTGCAGATTGTACTCCTTTACTGACCGATCCGGCTGCACCAACAGACCCCTCAGTACTCGACACTGAAGTCTTAGACAACGAATTATTGGAAATTCTTGGTATGGATCCTACATCTGTTAAAACCTATGGAAAGGATATACAAAAAGATTTATCAGTTCGTCTCGAACACTACACGACGTCCGGCTTGAGCAAAGAATTACGAAAAGAACTAAAAGAAAAATATTTAACTCCGGGCAACTGCAAAAAGATAGACCCGCCGGAGCTCAACGCCGAGATTAAAGCCGCTATTACTGAGGTTGTGGAAAAACGTGACAAAGCTATTGAAAGCAAACAACGCCACCTTACTACAGCTATCACATGTGTAGGTGCAGCTATTACAGAATTATTGTCTTCCAAGGAAAAACATCCAAATTTACTCAGATCATTGATGGATGCGGTGCGTATCATGTGTGATTGTCAACACGCAGATTCAGTAACAAGGCGGAAGTTTCTACTGAACTCTGTAAAAAAGGATATGAAGGAACAGCTTCAAAACACCAAAATAGATCGTTTCCTGTTTGGGGAAAACTTATCAGATACTTTAAAATCTGCAAAGGCAATTGTTAGGTCTGGATCGGATCTAAAGCAACCCGCATTTAAACCACAAAATAAAAGAACGGCACCAAATTCTTCAAATTCTTTGCCAAAAAACTGGAAGGGCCAATCACAAGGGCGTCGACCCCCGATTCCATCGAAGACGAAGGAACCAACGGCAACCACGACCCGCGGTCGGCCCAACACCTACTCGAAGCAGTCTCATCATCCGCAGCAGAAATCGAACTACAATCGTCGTTAAATCTGGTAAAACCATGTGGCAGACTTTCATTATTTCAGAAAAAATGGTCAATGATCACTTCTGATCCAGTAGTTCTTTCATACATTGAGGGATACCAAATTCCCTTCACTCGACCAGTAGTTCAAAATTTACCACCTAAAAACCGTACATATTCTGCTACAGAGAGAACACAGATTTCTGATGCTATTAATGAACTATTATCCAAAGAGGTTATCTCAGAATGTGAACCTATAGATAATCAATATCTATCATCTTACTTTCTAATACCCAAACCGAACGGAAAAATGAGATTTATTTTAAATTTAAAATCATTAAACAAATTTATAGATACCTCTCATTTTAAATTGGAAGATTTGCGTACCGCACTTAAACTCATTTCAAAAAATTGTTTCTTAAGTACACTCGATCTCAAGGACGCCTACTTTTTAATCAAAATAGATGAAAAATACCGCAAGTATTTAAGGTTTCAGTTTGAAAATGTTATTTACGAGTTTAATGTTTTACCGTTCGGTTTGAATACAGCTCCATATGTGTTCACAAAGGTCATGAAACCGGTAATAAAACTTCTACGGTCTTGTGGATATTTGTCAACCATTTATTTGGATGACATTCTTGTAATTGGTAATAATTACCACGACTGTAACAGAAACGTAAGTGATACAAAACATCTTTTGGTATCTCTGGGTTTCATAATAAATGAAGAAAAGAGTAGCCTCATCCCATCACAGTCGTGCAAATTTTTAGGCTATATCCTTAACACAAAAGATTTCCAGGTCTCCTTGCCAAATAGAAAAACGTAATCACATTAAATCCCAAATTGTAAAGTTTTCATCATTAAAGAGCTGTAAAATAAGGGATTTTGCCAGTATTGTGGGTCTTTTGGTATCAGCTTGCCCGGCTGTGGAGTATGGATGGCTTTACACAAAGTCATTTGAAAGGTACAAATACCTCAATTTAGGGGATACAAATAATTACGAAAAAATAATGTCAATTCCGTACAAATTGAAAGATGATTTTGACTGGTGGAAACGTTCAATAGAAAATACTTCTTGCAAAATTAAAATCGATGAATTTGACCTGGAAATCTTCTCGGATTCCTCAACAACGGGATGGGGAATAGCGTGTGGGAATCAGAAAGCTAGTGGCCAGTGGAGTATTGAAGAAAGTAAATGCCACATAAATTACCTTGAGCTGCTAGCTGTATTTATAGGACTAAAAATATTCGCAAAAAAATTATCAAATTGCCAGATTTTGTTACGCATTGATAACACCACCGCTATCTCCTATGTCAACCGTATGGGAGGTATCCAGTTTCCTCATTTAACAAATCTCACTAAACTGCTCTGGCAATGGTGCGAGGAAAGAAACTTATACGTTTTCGCTTCTTATATCCGTTCCGCGGATAATATTATTGCAGATCAGGAATCTCGGCGTACGCATCCAGATATTGAGTGGACATTAGCTGATTATGCATACACGGCTATTGTAAATAAATTTAAATTACCGGAAATTGATTTGTTTGCAAGCAGATTAAATTTTAAGTGCCCCACTTATATCTCATGGCAAAGGGATCCGGATGCGTATGCGATTAATGCTTTCACAGTCTGTTGGACCTTTCTATTTTTATGCTTTCCCTCCTTTCACAATGATTTTAAAATGTTTGAGAAAAATAATTTCTGACAAAACCAGGGTATAATGGTTGTACCGCAGTGGCCAACGCAACCATGGTACCCGGTATTTAATAGGTTATTAGTTTCAGAACCTTTAGTTTTTAAAGCAAATAAAAACTTGATTATATCTGGTGATTCCAGCCGGGCCCACATGCGCTCGCAGATTACCCTGGGGCAGGAGTAATTGTCAGGGA